>NW_026586463.1:7226959-7268952 GCF_907164565.1 Psammomys obesus
TGTGTGTGTGTGTGTGTGTGTGTGTGTGTGTGTGTGTGTGTGTGTGTTTATGCACAGATGTCAGAAAAGAGAACTACAACCAGGCTAAAGGCCCTATGACCCCAATCTTATATATTCTTTCTTCTTGGCTCTTAGCAGTGGTAGAGTAGTAAAAGAGGTTTCTGTGAGTTGGAATACTAAGTACATAATTGTTGGTTATTTTTAAGTGTTAGTGCTAGGTAGGCCTAATATCAGACTTTTCTGGCTGTATGGTTTTGGTTTGGTTTTTTTTTGTTTGTTTGTTTTGTTTTGTTTTGTTTTGTTTTTTGTGTACTGGCTAGTTTTGTGTCAACTTGACACACGCTAGAGTCATCTAGGAGGAGGGAACCTCAATTAAGACTATGGCTCAGAAGACCAGGCTGTATGCAGCCCTGATGTGGGTGGTGCCACTCCTGGGATGGGGGTCCTGGACTCTGTAAGAAAGCAGGCTGAGCAAGAGATGGGGGTGAAGCAACCAGTAAGGAGCACTTCTCCACAGCCTCTGCATCTGCTCCCCCTCCAAGTTCCTACTCAGTTAGGGCTTCTGTCTTGGTTTCCGAGTGGACTATGACACAGGATAGGGAAGCCAAGTAAACCCTTTCTTCTCCAAGGTGCCCTGGTCATGGTGTTCGTCGCAGCAATCGGTAAGACACAGCCTTTGAATTGATTTTATAAAAGCCAGACCATTCTGCTCTTTCTTCCTTTAAGGAGTCTACTTTAACCTTTAAGGGAACAATTAAAATTAAACTTTTTTATTTTTTATTTATTTATTTATTTATTTTTTAGTAAAAGCTTCAGAAGAAAGTTACAGAATCATTCCAGGTACTTAGGACTTAGCTATTTTCTATGCCTGTCTCTGACATGTATACTCTTAAATAGTATGGTCTTTGCCATGGTGCTGCTGTAGAAACTCCTGGCTTCTTACACCAGCACCCCCTCATCTGTTCTTCAGTCTCTTGACACATTCTTATTGGCCTAGTGTGCATTCCTTTATATTACAATTCCATATAGACCTATGTCAACATAGAAGAGCATCTCCTTGGTTTTGCAAAATAAGATGATGTAATTCTGTCTAAATTTTTCAGATTTAACTCATATAAAGTACTCTGTTGTTATAATAGAGTCATTATTTTTCATTATCTTATAATGTCCCATTTTGTGTTTATACATTTTTTTCACTATTTTGTATTATTATTATTATTATTATTCTTTTCAGAGCTGAGGACCGAACCGAGGACCTTGCTAAGCTTGCTAAGCAAGCACTCTACCACTGAACTAAGTCCCCAACCCTATACATTTTTTTCAGCCATTTCCATGACTAGACTCTATGTAGAATACACCAGATGACTGCATTGTTTTCCTTAGGCAGGGGTTTGGGGTGTTATCACTTGTTTATTGAATATCTTTAAGTGTTTCCACATTTTTTTATGGGTGTACAGTTTAGGAATTATAGTCTCTCTTTCTCTCTTTGTCTCTCTCACTCTATGTGTATATGTGTCTTATATTCACTTTCTTCAAGTTCCTACTATTGGAGCTGACATTTCAAAGCCAGTTTTATTATCACAAAGGGTCCCACTTTAGAAGACTATCAACTGATATTTGGAGGGTTTGTGTGTGTGTTTTAGTTTTAGTTATGTTGCTATGATAAATGCACTTAACAAAGGCAATTGAAGAAAGAAAGCAAATATTTCAATTAAGGATTTCGTATTATCATCCTTCATTGTGGGGAAGTCAGGACGAGAACTTAAAACTTGAAGGTAAGATATACTTTCTACAACTCGACTCCACCTCCCAAAACTTCTGCATCTCACAAAAACAGCACCACCGGGTAGGGACTAAATATTTGAACATATAAGAGGCCATGGGGGACATTTCACATTCACGCACTAGCATTGCACCTCTGGTCTCTATAGATTTATGGGCATCGCATAATGCAAAATGCATCCAGTTCAGAAGACGAAAGCCCCAGTATCTCTTCATTCCTGTAGAATAAACAAGTGGCCATTCCCTTCTCAAGGCAGAGGACTAGAGAGATAACAAGGAAAGACTGGACCAAAGCAAGATAGAAACCCAGCAGAGGAAATGAGAATCACATTCCATGCCTGCATCTGGGGCTTATTGTGGCATCCACTTGGTACCAACAGGCTCAGTCCCTTTCTTCAGCTCTGTTGCCTGCAGCACATGTGGTTTTCCTTAGACTGTTTCTCCCCAGTGCCTGTGCCTTTCCACAGTAGACATCCCAAATTTCTGACATCTGCAGTACCCTGGGGTCTCTGCTGTAACTTAACTGTCACCTTTACAGTTCATGCACAGCCCACTCAGGGACCCTGTTCAAGGAATCTGGGCTACCTTTGGTGGCTCTTCTGGAATCTTGGTCCAAGCTTGAGTGATGCATAACTTGCCTGTGCACGACTGAAAAGCTAACAATACATAGAAAACACCAGGTGCCGCTGTCCTCTCCAGATGTAGCGTGGCACTCCTCAGTCAAGGCTGCAGCAGCTTCCACTGACCCAGGAAAACACTTCCCTGGTCCTCTGCTTACTAGCAGGAAACCCTCCAGAGGGTCACTCACTACCTTATATACCAGGACTTAGACCCTCCGGGATTTACCTTTGGGGTACCTTTCCTGTTGTCTGGTGCAGAGACTGAGGTTTCCTTCTCTTCACCGTCATTGATCCCACAACTAGAACTACTTTCCCTATGCCCACTCTTTCTGCAGCTTTAAACTCCATGCTTCTTTCTGGCCTAACTGCAAACTTATCACCTTTCTGCTTTCTTGCTGTGAAGTAAGTCTGACTATGGCAGTTGCCATCCACAGCCTGCATTCTATGCCGTCCTGAAACTTCCTCCAACAATTAGTATATTCTAAATTCAGCCTGACTCAGATTATCAGGACTTGGGTGAGTGTAACATGAGTGGCCTCTAGTTCCAGTCCAGATAGGCCCCTTCTTCCCCTTTGAACTCTCATGCATCTCTCTTGGTGTTCTGCTTTCCAGAGCTCCTATAAAAATGGCCCAGTAATTCTGCTTACAGCATTCTTTAACTGGCACCTCTTCCACGTTTCTCCTGCAAATTTGTTCCAAAGTTTTCAAAACACATGGCCAGATTTATCTCAGCAAAATCCTTACTCCATAGCACAAACCTTACAATCAGTGCCAGTTTTTTGTTTGTTTTTTAATTTTTTATTTAACTTTTATTAATTACACTTTATTCATTTTGTTTCCCCCCATAAGCCCCACCCTCCACCCCCTTTCTGCATGCATGCCCCTCCCCAATTCCACTGATAGGGGAGGTCCTCCTCTCCTTTTTTCTGATCTTAGTCTATCAGTTCTCATCAGAAGTGGCTGCATTGTCAAGGGTTCTAGTTATCTCCATGGATAGTCCTTGGTTGGAGTATGAGTCTCTGGGAAGTTCCCTGTGTTCAAATTTTCTTGTTCTGTTGCTCTCCTTGTGGAGTTTCTGTCCTCTCCAGCTCTTACTATTTCCCACTTCTTACATAAAATTCTATTCACTCTGCCCGTCAGTTGGCCATCAGGCTCAGCATCTGCTTTGACAGTCTGCACAGCAGAGGCTTTCAGAGTCCCTCTGTGGCAGGTTCCTAGGTTGATCCTGTTTTCTTCTGGCTTTCAGAGGCCCTCTGTAGCAGGTTCCTAGGTTGTTTCCTGTTTTCTTTTTCTTCTGATGTCCATCCTCTTTGCTTTTCAGGATGGGGATTGAACATTTTAGTTAGGGTCCTCTCTTTTGCTTAGTGTGTTTAGATGTACAGATTTTAGTGGGTTTATTCTATGTTGTATGTTTATATGAGTGAGTATATACCGCGTGTGTCTTCTTGCATCTGGGACAACTCACTCAGAATGATCCTTTCCAGGTCCCACCATTTACCTGCAAATTTCATGATTTCCTTATTTTTCATTGCTGAGTAATATTCCATTGTATAGCTGTACCACAGTTTCTGCATCCATTCTTCAGTTGAGGGGCATCTGGGCTGTTTCCAGCTTCTGGCTATTACAAATAAAGCTGCTACAAACATGGTTGAGCAAATGTCCTTTTTGTGTACTTGAGCCTCTTTTGGATATATGCCTAGGAGTGGTATGGCTAGATCATCAGGAAGCACTATTCCTAGTTGTCTGAGAAAGCGCCAGACTGATTTCCAGAGTGGTTGTACAAGTTTACATTCCCACCAGCAGTGGAGAAGGGTTCCCCTTTCTCCACAACCTCTCCAGCATGTGTTGTCACTTCAGTTTTTGATCTTGGCCATTCTGATGGGTATAAGGTGAAATCTCAGGGTTGTTTTGATTTGCATTTCCCTGATGGCTAATGAGGATGAGCATTTCTTTAAGTGCTTCTCTGCCGTTCAATATTCCTCTACAGAGAGTTCTCTGTTTAGCTCTGTTCCCCATTTTTTAAGTGGATTACTTGGTTTGCTGCTTTTCAGCTTCTTTAGTTCTTTATATATACTGGATATGAGTCCTCTGTCAGATAAAGGGATTGGTGATGATTCTTTCCCAATCTGTAGGCAGTCGCTTTGTTTTGATGACGGTGTCCTTTGCTTTACAGAAGCTTTTCAATTTCATGAGGTCCCATTTATTGATTGTTGCTCTTAGAGCCTGTGCTGTTGGTGTTCTGTTCAGGAAGTTTTCTCCTGTACCAATGAGTTCTAGGGTATTCCCCGCTTTTTTTTTTCTAGCTGATTTAATGTTTCTGGTTTTATGTTGAGGTCTTTGATCCTCTTGGACTTCAGTTTTGTGCAGGGTGATAAGTATGGATCTATTTGCATTTTTCTACATGTAGACATCCAGTTGGACCAGCACCATTTGTTGAAGATGCTATCTTTTTTCCATTGTATGGTTTTGGCATCTTTGTCAAAAATCAGGTGTCTATAAGTGTGTGGGTTTATTTCTGGGTCTTCTGTTCTGTTCCATTGATCCACCATTCTGTTTCTATGCAAGTACCATGCAGTTTTTATAACTGTTGCTCTATGGTACAGCTTGAGATCAGGGATGGAGATACCTCCAGAAGATCTTTTATTGTAGAGGATTGTTTTAGCAATTCTGGATTTCTTGTTATTCCATACGAAGTTGAGAATTTTTCTTTCCAGATCTGTAAAGAATTGTGTTGGCAAGTTGATGGGAATTGCATTAAATCTGTAGATTACTTTTGGTAAGATGGCCATTTTTACTATGTTAATCCTGCCAAGCCATGAGCATGGGAGATCTTTCCATCTTCTCATATCTTCTTCTCATTCTTTCTTCAGAGACTTGAAATTTTTTTCATACAGGTCTTTGACTTGCTTGGTTAGGGTTACCCCAAGGTACTTTATGTCATTTGTGGCTATTGTGAAGGGTGTTGTTTGTCTAATTTCTTTCTTAGCCCTTTTGTCTTTTGTATACAGGAGTGCTACTGGGTTTTTTTTGAGTTAATTTTGTATCCGGCCACTTTGCTAAAGGTGTTTATCAGCTGTAGGAGTTCCCTGGTAGAGTTTTTGGGGTCACTCATGTATACTATCATATCATCTGCAAATAGTGATAATTTGACTTCTTCCTTTCCCATCTGTATCCCCTTGATCTCCTTCAACTGTTCTATTGCTCTAGCAAGGACTTCCAGCACTATTTTGAAGAGATATGGAGAGAGTGGGCAGCCTTGTTTTTTCCCTGATTTCAGTGGAATTGCTTTAAGTTTCTCTCCGTTCAGTTTGATGTTGGCTATTGACTTGCTGTATATCACCTTTACTATGTTTAGATATGTGCCTTGTATCCCTGATCTCTCCAATACTTTAAACATGAATGGATGTTGGATCTTGTCAAATGCTTTTTCAGCATCTAGGGAGATTATCATGTGTTTTTTTTCCTTTCAGTTCGTTAATATGGTGGATCACATTGATGGATTTCTGTATATTGAACCACCCCTGCATACCTGGGATGAAGCCTACTTGGTCATAGTGGATAATATCTTTGATGTGTTCTTGGATTCAGTTTGCAAGTATTTTGTTAAGTATTTTTGCATCAATGTTCATAAGGGAGATTGGCCTGAAATTCTCTTTCTTTGTTGAGTCTTTGTGAGGTTTAGGTACCAAGGTGACTGTGGCTTCATAGAATGAGTTTGGTAATGTTCCTTCTGTTTCTATTTTGTGGAATAGTTTGAAGAGAATTGGAGTTAGCTCTTCTTTGAAGGTCTGGTAGAATTCTGCGCTGAAGCCATGCCCTCCTGGGCTTTTTTTGGATGGGAGACTTTTGATGACCACTTCTATTTCTTTGGGGGATATAGGACTATTTAATTGATTTACCTGGTCCTGATTCAGCTTTGGTAAGTCAAATTGATCAAGAAAATCGTCCATTTCATTTAGATTTTCAAATTTTGTGGCATATAGACTTTTGAAGTAAGTCCTAATGATTGTTTGGATTTCCTCAGTGCCTGTAGTTATGTCCCCCTTTTCATTTCTGATTTTGTTGATTTGGGTGGTGTCTCTCTGCCTTTTAGTTAGCTTTAGTTAAGGGTTTGTCTATCTTGTTGGTTTTCTCAAAGAACCAGTTCTTGGTTTCATTGATTCTTTGAATTGTTTTATTTGTTTCTAATTGATTGATTTCAGCCCTGAGTTTGATGATTTCCAGCCGTCTACTCCTTTTTGGTGTATCTGCTTCTTCTATTTCTAGGGTTTTTAAGTGGGCCATTAAGTTGCTTGAAAGAGCTGACTCGAATTTCTTCTTGAAGGCACTTAGTGCTATGAACTTTCCTCTTAGCACTGCTTTCATTGTGTCCCACAAGTTTGGGTATGTTGTGTCTTCATTTTCATTGAGTTCTAGGAAGACTTTAATTTCTTTCTTTATTTCTTCCCTGACCCAGCTGTCATTTATTAACAAGTTGTTCAGTTTCCATATGTGTGTAGGCTTTTTGCTATTTCTGTTGTTGTTGAGGTCCAGCTTTATTCCATGGTGATCAGACAAGATACAAGGGATTATTTCAATCTTCTAGTATCTGTTGAGGCTTGCTTTGTGACCAACTATATGGTCTATTTTGGGAAAGGTTTCATGAGGTGCTGAGAAGAAGGTAAATTCTTTTGTGTTTGGGTGTAAAGTTCTGTAAATGTCTGTGAGGTCCATTTGATTCATGACCTCTGTCAGAGATATTGTTTCTTTGTTTAATTTCTGTTTTGTTGACCTGTCCTTTGTTGAGAGTGGGGTGTTGAAGTCTCCCACTATTAATGTGTGGGGGTCTATATGTGGTTTAAATTTTATCAATGTTTCTTTTACAAATGTGGGTGCTCTTGTATTTGGGCATAGATGTTCAGGATTGTGATGTCTTCCTGGTTGGAATTTTCTCTTGATGAGTATGAAGTGTCCTTCCCCATCTCTTTTTATTAATTTTGCTTGAAAGTCTATTTTATCAGATATTAGAATGGCTACTCCTGCTTGTTTCTTGGGTCCATTTGCTTGGAAAGTCGTCTTCCAACCTTTTACCCTCAGGTAATGTTTATCTTTGTGCCTTAGGTGTGTTTCTTGTATGCAACAGATTGCTGGGTTATGTTTACGTATCAATTCTGTTAATCTGTGTCTTTTTACTGGAGAGTTGAGTCCATTGATGATGAGAGAGATTAATGACCAGTGGCTGTTAGATCCTTTGATTTTGATGTTGGCTGTGGTCATAAGGTTGTGTGCTTGGTTGCTTTTTGTTTTACTGTAGTAAGGTTAATTATTTCCTGTGTTTTCTTGACAGAAGCTAATTTTCTTGGGTTGTATTTTCCCTTCCAGTGTCTTCTGTAATGCTGGATTTGTGTGTAGGTATTGTTGAAATTTGTTTTTGTTATTGAATAGCTTGTTTTCTCCGTCTATGAGGACTGAGAGTTTTGCAGGGTATAGTAGCCTGGGCTGACATCTGTGTTCTCTTAGGGTCTGCATGATATCTGTCCAGGTCCTTCTGGCTTTCATAGTCTCTGTTGAAAAGTGAGGTGTGATTCTAATGGGTTTGCCATTATATGTTACTTGGCCTTTTTCCCTTGCAGCTCTTAGTATTTTTTCTTTGTTCTGTATACTTACTGTTTTGATTATTATGTGGCTGGAGGATTTTCTTTTCTGGTCAAATTTGTTGGGTGTTCTGTAGGCCTCATGTATTCTTATTGGCTTCTCCTTTAACTTGGGGAAATTTTCTTCAATGACTTTGTTGAAAATATTTTCTGGGCCTTGGAGAAGGGAGTCTTCTTTTTCCTCTATACCTATTATTCTTAGGTTTTGTCTTTTCATATTGTCTTGGATTTCTTGGACGGTCTGTGTCAGGAATTTTTTTGGATTTAACATTTTCTTTGACAGGTACATCGATTTCTTCCATTGTATCTTCCACACCTGAGATTCTTTCTTCCATCTCTTGTAGTCTGTTGGTTATGCTTACCTCTGTAGTTCCTGTTTTCTTCCCTAAATTCTTCCTCTCCATTATTTCCTCCATTTGTGTTTTCTTTAATTTTTCCAGTTCTATCTTAAGGTCTTGAGTTGTTTTGTTTACTTCCTTCACCTGTCTGATTGTATTTTCCTCTTTTTCTTTTAGTTCCTTCAACTCTGTTTCTTTTATTTCTTTCAGTGTTTTAATTATTTCTTCTCTGAAGGCCGCAAACTGTTTGGCTGCATCTTCCCGTATTTCTTCACGAATGGCCATAATCTGCTTGTCTTTAACTTCCTCCATTTCTTTATGGATAGCCATGATCTGTTTGGTTTTATCTTCCTCTAATTCTTTACATATTTTATTTGTTTCCTCTATTATCCTCTTCATCAGCATAGATGTAAGGTCATCTTCTTGATTTTCTATTATGCTGCGTTGTCCAGGGCTGTTCGCTTCTGGATGGCTGGGTTCTGGAGATGCCATATTGCTCTGTCTTTTGTTGGTTGAGCTTTTACGCTGACCTCTACCCATTGGGCTGTTTTAGGTGTTGGCTGTTAGTTTCTGTGCCTCCTGGAGTCCTGAGGTAGGGAGAATCCCCTTGGCTGGAAGATGATTTTTCCTGAAAGTCCTTCTCTGCTTTTTGGTTATGGTCACTGTATGGCCAGTGTTTCTCAGGAATTGCCAGTGTTCACCTCAGGTGTATAGCCCTGAGTAGTAGCTGTGGTCTTTGTTAGGCAGGGGTGGATCTCCTCTTACCCATAGAAGTTCTCAAGACAACTGCCCCACTGCTGGGTTTCTCGTTATAAATTTAGTGACCTGCTGCTGTTGTTACAGTTTTCCAGGTAGAGTCCTCTTGAAGAACCTGCTGATTCCCTAGCTGTGGGGTTTTTTCCCAATAGGGAAACTCAGTCTGTTATCCTGGGGCACACAGTTCTGTCCGGGAAAGTGAGAGGAGCACCCAGCAAGTCTCTGGGCCAGAGGCTGAGTGCTCTGCTCTGGGCCTGGAGAATGTACACCTAGGTTGAGTTGGCACCTGGGGGTGCCACTCTGGTCTGGAGGCTTGTAACTGAGGGCTCCACTCTGGTCTGATGGCTGGGTGCCTCAGTCTGGACCGGAAGCTGTGTGTCCCTGTCTGGGATGTCGGCTGCAGGCACTGCTCTGGTCCGGACGCTGTGGGTGCAGCCCTCTTGAAGGACCAGGGATTCCCACAGTTTTGTCAGTCTAGCTAGGGCTAGCTGGTTGATCCTTGGCACAGTATCTGAGGGCTGCTGTAATGGCTCTCTGGCTTTTGTAGGTCTGAGGATGCAGCTGTGTGTCCCAGTGCCCTAGGGGTACTCAATAATGGTGGCTGAGCACAGCGCTCCTGCCTGCAGTAGAAAGCTAGAGCCTAGAGTCTGTGTGAATCCAGAAAGTCTTTTGGTTCTGGGTGTCCTGAGCGTTAGACGTGATGATCCCCCCCCCCCCCCGCTGGGGGTTTCCTCCTGCCAGGGACACCCAGTCTTTGCTTTGGGGACCGCTGTTCTGTCTGGGGTGCGAGTAGAACCCACAGGCACAGATGCTCCCTGTGGCTCCGCCTTTCTGGCCTTTGGGAGCCTGGGCGTCTGCCTAAACTGGGTAATTTTCCCGAGACCTTTTTGGGGTGGGGGTGTTGGCTGAGTGCTCTGAGATCAGACCAGCCGTTTCCCTCCCTGTGGGTTTGCACCTGACAGTGAAACGCAGTCTCTGGTGCCCTAGTGCCCTGGGGCCCACAGTTCTATCTGAGGCAGTGAATCAGGCTCGCAGGCAGGGCTCTGTGCAGGTGCCTGGATCCCAGGCGCTGGCTCCAGGCTGGCTCCTGGGGCACCCGCAGAACCCGAGTCTTTTCCAGGGGATGTCTGGGTGACCTAAGGTCGGTCCCAATCGTTTCCTGCTCCGTGGGGTTATCTCTCGACTGGAAAATCCAGTCTGTGATGTTGTGGGCACACAGTTCAGTCTGGGACAGTGACCAGATCACACTGGTGTGTAGCTCTGGGCTCATGACCAAGCGCCTGGCGGAACCAGGATCTCTTCCGAGGTTTAGCAGGGTGAGTTAAAGCTGATTGAATCCCCCACCTCTCACCTGGGAAACACAATCCCTTGTGTTTTATGGCTGTGAGTTCTGATTGCTGGTCACTGTGCCAATCCTGCTGTGCTGCTGCTCAGAATGAGAGTCCTCCCCGAGCCACCATCTTGCCCCGCCCCCTCAGTGGCAGTTTTTTATGTAAGATTTATTTTTGTTATTTTTGAGTACATGCATGTGCATGGGTGTGTGCAGGTGAGCACGGATGCCTGTGGGGCCTAGCAGTGCCTGATCCCCCTGGAACTGGAGTTGTAGATAGTTGTGGATGCTAAGAACCAAATTTGGGTTCCTTAGAACAACAGTTCATAATCTTAATGACTGAGGTATTTCTCCAGACCCAAATGTTCTATATTTGTTACTTTTCTCATCACAGTGACCAAGTACCTGACCCCGCCCCCCCTCCAAAAAAAATAATGGGTTGTTTTAGTTCATTAAACCAATGGGCTTAGATCAGCCAGATCTTGCCAGAAATGGAAGGACAGACTCCTGGCACATTGGGGGTTTTGCGTTTCAGAGAGTGTAATGGAAAGCTAATCACAGAAAGACAACCACTTTGCCTGGCCCTGTGTTTATACAGGGCCAGGGCCAGGTTACTACAGGTCTTGGGGAGGAATGTTAAGAAATACTAGATTCATGGCCTCTAGTTAGCAGTTCAGTGTGGATATGGCTTTTCCTGTGTGTGCAGGGGTTTGTTTCGGGTTTTGTTTGGGTTTTTTTTTGTTGTTGTTGTTGTTGTTTTTGTTTTGTTTTGTTTTGTTTTTGTTGTTGTTGTTTTTAGACACAATATATCATGTATCCAGGCTGATACTGTCTTGCTGTATATGTAGCCCGGTGTCTTAGTCAGTGTTCTGTCACTGTGAAGAGACACCATGGCCGCAGCAAGTCTCACAAAGGAAAGCCTTTAACTGGGGCTGCCTTGAGATTTCAAGGCAGAGAGACATGGTGATGGAGAGGTGGCTGACAGTTCTCCCTCTGGGTCTGGAGGCAGCACGAAGAAAGCCTCTGGGCTTGGAATGGGCTTTTAGGAACCCCAGAGTCCACCCCTAGCAACACTTGTCCTCCAACATGGCACACCACATCCTGATCCTTTCAAATGGTGCCGCCCTCTGGTGACCAAGTATTCAAATCTGTGAGCCTATGGGGGCCATTCTCATTCAAACCACACACAGCCTGCCTTCCAGCTCTGGCTCCTGCAGTCTTAGCTTCCCAGATGCTGGGATTGAGACATGCACCACTATACCCAGTTTTCTGTTTTGTTGTTTTTTTGTGGGGTTTTTTGATTGTTTGTTTGCTAAGAACATGAAGTTCCTTCTTTGCTGCCTTGGATTGCTGTTAAATCTTGACTTCTGGAATTATTACAAGTCATGTAAGCAGACATGTTTTTTGGTTTTGTTTTGTTTTGTTTTGTTTTGTGTTTTTTTTTTCCAGACAGTGTTTCTCTATGTACCCTTAGCCATCCTAGACTTGATTTGTAGACCAGGCTGGCCTCGAACTCACAGCGATCCACCTGCCTCTACCTCCCTGAGTGCTGAGATTAAAGGTGTGCACCACCAGGCCTGGCTCCTTCAACTTGTTATATGGCCCAGGATGACCTGATCTGATGCTGCCAAGTGCTGCAATTACAGGCATGTACCACCACACCTAGCGTGTGTGGCACTGACATCAAACCCAGCTCTCTCCCAGCTGAGCTGTGACTCATCCCTGTGAGGTAAACATCACACGTCTCCATAGTTATGTCAGCAGTTATTTCAGATACAGGGTACTGCTTCTTGTCCTGCTGTTAGTTTCTATTCAGAGAACTCTAGTCAGAGAATTGCCTGAATTAGAGCTTCAGTCTCAGTGTTCATTCGGTAAGGTAATTCCTTCACCCTTACCTTCAATGAATTTATATTTATGCATATAAACCTCTGTGTACTTCACACTTAATACCATTTTAAATGTTTTTTAAAATCTCACAATGAGTGATTTTAGAAAAAGAATGAGCTTTAATATTCTGTTCTAATTAACTGTTTATTTATTTTTATTTTTTTGCAAGTTAACATTCTGAGCTAGCCAGCAATTAAAAACAAGAAAATCATGAAATTTGCAGGCAAATGGTAGGAACTAGAAAAGATAATCCTGAGTGAGGTAACCCAGAAACAGAAAAACACACATGGTATAAACTGACTTATAAGTGGATATTAGCCATATAATATAGGATAAACATACTAAAATCTATAGTCCTAGAGAACCTAAGCAACAAGGAGGACCCTAAGGAAGAGGCTTAATCCTCATTCAGAAAGACAAACAGGATAGACATCAGAAGTAGGAGAAGACATGGAACACGACAGGAGCCTTCCATAGGGGTCCTCTGAAAGACGCTACCCAGAAGGGTATGGAAGAAGATGCTGAGATTCATAGTCAAACTTTGGACAGAGTACAGGGAATCTTATGGAAGAAGAGAGAGATAGAAAGACTTGGAGGGGACAGGAACTCCACAAGGAGACCAACAGAGCCAAAAAATCTGGGCTCGGGGTCCTGCAGAAACTGATGAATCAACCAAGACCATACATGGAGAGGACCTAAACCTCCTACTCAATGTAGTCCATGAGAAGGTCAGTCTCCATGTGGGTGCTCTAGTAAGCGGAGCAGGGACTGACATGGACTCAGTAGCTGGCTCTTTGATCACCTCCCCGTGGCAAAGTGGCCTAAGCCACAGAGAAAGAGGATCCAGACAGTCCTGATGAAATGTGATAGGCTAGGGTCAGATAGTAGGGAAGGAGGACCTCCCCTATCACTGGACTAGGGGAGGAACATAGAGGGGGAAGAGGGAGGGAGGGTGGGACCTGGAGGAAATAAGGACAGAGCTAGAACCAGGATATAAAATGAATAAATTGTAATAAGTAATAATAATAATAAAAAAATTTGAGAAAAAAACATTCTGAGCTAGCATCATTTACAGAAGGAAATAAAACACATAAAATCACAAAAATAAAGTATATTTCTGACATACAAAAATGCTCTGCTAGTAGATTTCTTATTTTAAAATTTCATGAAAATTCACTCAGGTTTTATTTCAAGATGATCTACTTGATTGCTTTGCCTTGTTCTTTTTTCTAGACTGGAAATGTTCCATGAGGGCAAAGATTTTATCTGCTTTGCCTATTACCACATCAAAAGCACCTAGAATACTGCTTGATAGAAGTTATACCACATGTATAAATGTAATAAGTTAGTAAATGACCCCATTGCCAAGCCCTTAATTGCATAACAATTAATCTTATAGTTTTCATAGTATAAAGTTGTTTATTGATTATTATGTGTGTCATTTATTGTGTATGAAATTTCAAGTGTATTATTAGTTAGGTTGCTAATGAAACCTATTATATACTAATGAATGCTAATGAAAAGCAAAATTATTACTTAAGTTGGTTGTTACATAATTTTATCTTCTCACAATAGCAGCAGATTCTTCATTCAGTGTTCCTATTGGCCCTTGCATCCTGCCTGGATCTTCCACTGGTCTCCGTGGTCTTGTGGTGATTTGAACAAAAATGGCTCCCATAGTCCCATAGCAAGTGTCACTATTAGGATGTTTGGCCTTCTTGGAGTAGGTGTGGCCTTGTTGGAGGATGTATGTTACTTGGGGTGAGCTTTAAGGTTTCAGATGCTCAAGCCAGGCCTGGTATCATTTTCTCTTCCCACTGCTTTTGGCTCTGGATAGCAAACACTCAGCTGCCTCTCCAGCACCATGTCTGCCTGTATGCTTTTAAGCTTCCCACCATGACTAAACCTCTAAACTATAAGCGAACCCCAATTAAATGTTTTCCTTTATAAAAATAGCTGTGGTCATGGCATATATTGACAGCAGTAAAACCCTAACTAAGATAGTGCTCATTACCTGTATTTTATAAACAGGGTGTCCAAGGAACTTTTGACTTTTGGGAACTAACAAAATTAAGGGACCTTTATGAAACCTGAAGTTAAGATTTCTTTATGTGATTTTACTGCTCACACATTCCTGCCTGGTAATGCTGGATTAAACTTTTTCATTGCATTTGACTCAAAGTTTGGCTATTTATCCTCATCCCCACACTCTATTATGGGCAACTGACAAGTATTTTTGGAAATTTTACATACCTCAGGTTATGATTAGGACTCTAAATTTAAAAAAAAATTAAAGTATCTCAAAAGGCAAGAAGATGAGGAAAAGAAAGAATATGTATGTGTATCAAGAATCAGAAGATTGAAAGTCAAGAAGCGAAGAGATGGTTCAGTAGTTAAGAATACTTTCTGTGTGATCATAAGGACCAGAATTCAGATCCCAGCACCCAACTAACAGACCAGAAATCTGGTGCGTGCCTAGAACCCCAGCTTTTTGAGCAGGGTGGAGGTACCAGGGTTGCTGGGAGCTTGCTGGCTTCTAGCCTAGCCAAGGAAACATCCACTCTGGATTCAGGGAGAGGAACTCTGCCTCGGAGGAATAAGTAGATAGTATGTAGAGAAAGATACTCAACCCCCTGTTCTGGTCCCTATATTTCAAACAGGTATGTATGCTATGGACAATTCACCTCTGCACAAACATGCACATACTCACTCAGTGATAACACACAAATAGCCTTTTAAAAATTGAAAGTCATTTCATTATACTGTAATATAAACATAATAGAAATTAAATTTCTGGTGTAAGTTCAAATAATAGTTATCTTTATAATTAGGTTTTTCTGTAATATTCTAAGGTCAATATTAATTTTTTTCAAAAGAACAGTGTGGGCTGGACAGACAGTTAAGTGGTTAAGGGCATTTGTTCTTATAGAGGACCACCGACAAGGTGAGTGAGCACAAAGTCTTCCTCCTGGAAGGAACTGCCAAGTAACACTTTGCCCAAATTCCATTGACCAGAAATTACTCTCGTGGCCAAATATAAAATATAAGGAAGGCTCAAAAATAACATGGCTCGAAAATAACATGTGCTGTGTGCTCAGGAGAAAAGTGAAAGAAAAAAAAACCCTCATGAATAATAGCCATCATTAGCTACAACCTTGAATGGGATGTGCTTCATTTCTTTCTGTTTTTATGTTTAACTTAATGTTTTAGAATTTCATACAAGCATTATTGTGTATTTTAAACAATTCACATTTTTCCGCCAAACTCCTTCTGTATGGCCACTTCCCATCCCAAATTCATGTAATTTTTCTTTTTAACCTGTCCACTCTGCTTTATGCTGTCAATATGTGCAGGGGTATAAGGCCATCCTCACTGTTGTGAGAACCCTACCAGGGACTGCATCTCAGGGGAAAAAAAAAAAAAAAAGACTCTTCCCCACTCACCCCAGCAACCACCAGTTGGCACCTAGGGCTGAGATTTCACTATCTCACCCACCCATGCTGGGCTTTTGTCTGGCTCCATTTTACACAGGTCTTGTGCATACAGTCACAGCCAGTCTCAGTTCGTGTGTGATGTCACATACGGAAAACACTTTCACAGCGTTCCTCCTCCACCTCTGGCCCTTACGATCTTTCTGCTCACCTCTTCCTCTGTGGTCCCTGCGCCATGGGGAAAGAAGATGTGAGCCAGAACTGGACATGACATAGTCTCTTATTCTCTGCATTGTGAAGAGGGGTGAGTCTCTGTCAACCAGCATCTCCAGCAGAAAGAAGCATTTCTGGAAGGGCCGAAAGCTGCCTCGCGTGCACCATCAACACACTGGACTCTCCTTCCTCAACGCACCAAGAGCTCATGTGCTTATAGATTTCTAAGGCTATAGATCTCTGGTTAATTGTGCACCCACCATCATGCCTGTTGCAACGCCTTAAGCCCTCAGAACAAACCTAATCTTTTCTTGTTCTGGCCCAGATGAAGGCTGCCGAAATAAATAAACTGTAAGTGAATGGTGCAGATTTTGTTTTAGAGTTTTAAGTCACAACTCACTCTCCCACTCCCTTTCTCACCCTCTCTCTTTCTCTCTCTCTCCTTCACTCCTTTCCTCCGTTCCTTTCTCCCTCTCTTTCTTTCTCTTTTATTTTGAGCCAGGGTCTCATACGTTCCAGGATGACCTTGAACTCACCATAGTTGAGGCTCACCTTGCTTTCTCACTCTTATCCCAAGAGCTGGGATTTCTGTCATATATCCCTGGTGTATGAAGTGCTGTGGATCTAACCCAGAACCTAGCATATCGTAAAACAAGCATCCTAGGGACTGAACTCCATCCCTGACCCTTAGAGTGGTTTATCTATGTAATTGCCTTGTATCTGAAGATAGAGAACTCATTTGAAATGCATTAAAATGGATATGTAAAATCGAGTGCCTTTTAAATTACAGCCATGTGCACAGTCAGTACTTAGAATCTATGCCAAGGAAAATGAAATGAATAGAAAGCAATGCATGACTTTCTGTTTATATCTCTACTGGGCCTGATTTTCAAAACTAGCCTCCATTGTCCTTTACGCCCAGTAACCTGTAAACACTAACCACGTGCCTAAGATAAAGAGAACAGCTCAGAATATGCACATTAAACAAAGACAGTATTGTTTGGACAGTTTCGGAAAGCTGGAATTGTTAGATACTGGTGTTTGCAACCAAAGTCCTCAAATACTTTTTAATCAATAACTCTGTACCTCTTCCTGCTGGTATATCAGCATTGTTATAGAAGTGAAATTATGGTCTTATTGTGTTCCTTTAAATACCTGTGTTAAAACCTGTTCAAACAATGTTCTGGCCAGAATCCTTATGGAAGAAGAGGAAGATAGACCTGGAGGGGACAGGAACTCCACAAGGAGAACAACAGACCCAAGATACTTGGGTTCAGGGGGGCCTGCAGAGACTGATACTCCAACTAAGAACCATGCATGGAGAGAACCTAGACCCCCTGTTCAAAGGAAGCTCATTGGCTGCCCAGTTTCTAAATGGGATTCCCTAGTAAGGGGTACAGGGGCTATCTCTGACATGAACTCAGTGGCCAGCTCTTTGCTCACCTCCCCCTGGGCTGGGGTGCAGCCTTGCCAGGCCACAGAGGAAAATGGTGTAGCCAGTCCTGATAAGACCTGATAAGCTAGGGTTAGATAAAGGGAAGGATGACCTCCCCTATCAGGGGACTAGGGAAAGGGCATAGGGGGAGAAGAGAGAGGGTGGGTAGGCCTGGGAAGGGACAAAGGAGGGGGCTGCAGTGGGGATACAAAGTGAATAAGTTGTAATAAATAAATATATAAATAAATTTTTTAAAAAAGGAGAAAAGTTGTTTTTGTTTATATATATGAACACTATTTGCACGTATATTTGTATGACAAAGAGAGCATCAGATTCCATTATAGATGGTTGTGAGCCACCATGTAGTTGCTGGGAACTGAACTCAGGACCTCTGAGTCCAGGAAACTGCTAATAATTCTTTTTTTTTTAAGGGTTTGCTATATGTTCCAGGATGGCCTCAAACTCACAGTGTTCCTCCTGTGTCAGCCTATAAGTGCTGGGATTACAAGTGTCCACCACTACACCCAGATCCAGAAGTGTGCATTTAGTTGTGGTTCACTCAAGATAAGCTTTAAAAGAATCAATAGTAAGGTTTATAAAATGAGAGTTTAGTAAAAACAAAAGACACAGAATTACACAAAAAAAGCGATAATTTTCTTGGCACAGCAAGATGACTCAGTAGGTAAAGGTGATGATTGCCATACAAGTCTGAGACAACTTGAGTTCCCTCTCTGGAACCCATCTGCGTTAGAGAACAGAAAGTTGTTATGTGGCCTTAATCACACCATTGTATCTGCACACACACACACAATTTTTAAATCTAAGATTTAGTAATGGTCTTAAATTTACAATTGAAAAATATAACTAAAATACACATAAAGCCTTTTGTCTGCTGGATAATTCACAGTGGCAGCAAGAAGTACAAAATGAACATGTCTAACAGAGGACACGGGGGAAACCAAAACTGTTAACGAAGAAGCTAGCAGGGATAGAGGAGTGTTCAGTGGTTAACAGCACTGGCTGCTCTTTCAGAGGGCTGTGGTTCAGTTTCCAGTACTCACATGGCAGCTCATTGTCTGTAACTGTCTGTAACTCTTGTCCCTGGGAATCTAAAGCTCTCTCTGGCCTTCAAGGACACCAACTACGCATGTGGTATTTAGCTATACATTCAGTCAAAACACTAATATGTGTAAAAGTATTTTTAAAAAAAACCAACAGAAAAGCTAGGCATGGTGGCATATGTTTATGTTCTCAGCATGCAGAGGCTGAGGTACAAGGAGCTCAAGTTTGGGGTCAGCCTGGGCTACAGAGTGACAAAGATGATTTTCAGAAGTTTAAGTCTGGGATCATCCCAATATTTTAAAGGAGATAAATTATCCCTGTACCTTTTAGGCAATTCAAATAAAATCACATTATCTGAGCTTTTCAGTAGAAAGGTAAAAACTCTCCATTGTAGCAGCAGATCTGGTAAGTACATAGGGATCACGGCTGACAGCCTTGTTTTAAATCTCAGTGTCAACACTTTAGAACACTGTGTTCTAGGGTTACTAAATCTCCCCGAGCCTCAACCGCTCTGTGAGCTGAGGTGCCATCTCTTGCCTCTTTTGTGCGTTGGTGGGGAGATGCAATGCATTAGTCTATGTGTTTGCTGGTTGTTTTTTTTTTTTTTTTTTTAACATCAAAAGATATTCCTAAATGATTTTCAAGGAACTGGTTTAAAAAATATGCTTGAGTTATACAGTGGAGATGTAAAAGTTAAATAAATACAGTTTTTATGGAAGGAATCTCAAGATACACTGTTTATTAAGGAAAAACGAGAAATACAGTAATATGTGACATTTTCCAGTATTTGTATTAAGAAAAAGACAGAGACTCCCCCAAAAATGCTTGTGTTGTCTTTCATATGAGTTACCAAAATATCTCTGGAAGGATATTAGAAAGACTTGGATGTGGAAAAGGGCAGGTGGGAGGTTTTTGCTATGGACATGAAGAAGTTTCAAAGTTGCAGTGTGTGTGTATATTTGTGTAAGACAGTAGGCTATTAGATTATTTTTTACTACTACGTGTGTGGGCATTTTCCCTGCATGTATGCATGCCAGTGTGAATATAAGGGGACTCCTTCCAGAATGCTTCTTTCTTCACTCTGTCGATACCAAGGACCAAATGCAGGTCATTAGACGTGGTGGTGTATGCCTATACTGGCTGAGCCCACTCTCCAGCCCTCTAGACCTTTTGTTGTTGTTGTTGTATGAGATAGATATGACTTTGTTTAAAAACAGGAATAATTTTTAAATGATCCAGGGCATCAAATATCTAAATTGAATAATAAAAATATAAATTTTAGAAAGTAAAGTGAGCATATGACCTCGTGAAATGAGTATCACTGATCATGCACGTTAAAGCCACAGTTAGCATCTCACGCCTGTCAGATTGGTAAAAATGTAAGGTCTGAGATCATGAGAAAGTTCAGGGACAGAGTTCTGGTACAACATACCCAACACTGGAAATAAGAATGCAAAAGAATGATTATGTGTAATAATGCACTTGTTCCATGTCTACGTTGTATTGTTATGATCAGACGTATAATATATGTGGTCTAAGGATGTCACATGTTGGCAAGGACTCGGGGAAAACTGAGTTGCTACATACTGTGATAAGTGTATAATTTGACACTAATTAGGAAAGTAAAACAGGAAGTGTTGTGGTTTAAAGGCTGCTTTCTTCCCTGAGTTTATATTTTGAGTATTTTGAGGTGGGCCTTTCAAAATGATTAGCTTTCATGTTTCAGTTTTTAAATGATTTTGCTTGTGGTGTGTGTGTGCATGCGTGTGTGTGTGTGTGTGTGTGTGTGTGTGTGTGTATGTTATATCATTCCTGTGTCATTCAGAGGAAAACTTTTGGGAATCACTGGCCCAAAATGATTAGATTTAGATGATAACCTTAGGTAAAGGCATGAAAATAGGGATGTACCACACCTATCCCTAAACAGGCTCTGAAGAAGAAGGAGAAAGAGAAAAAGAAGGAGGAGGAGGAAGAGAAGAAGAAGAAAAAAGCAGGAGGAGGAGAAAGTCCATGAGCAAGAGCAAGAAAACAGCTATCCAAAAAACATGAACAGGCCCTCACCAGAATGTGACCTTGGACTTGACTCCAGGACTGTAATAAAATGTCAGTTGTTTAATCTATCTAGCCTATGATATTTTGTTATAACTTAATTTTTTTCATTATGAGGCAAACGTACAAATACTTAGCTGTTCGATACTATGTAGTAATTAAATGACTAAAAATTACATATATCTACATTAATAAGTCATTGGCAAAGAGTGACTAAGACTGGTAAGATGGCTCAGTTGTAAAGGTGCTTGCTGTCAAGCCTGATGGAGAGAGTTGACTCCTGCAAGTTGCCCTCTGACCTCCACACTAGGGTCATGGTATGCATAGTGCACGCACTTACATTAAAACTAAATCCTAAAAAAAATAAAAATAAAAAGTTGATAAAGAATAAAGTTTTGGGATAATGTATGTGGTCTGGCACTAGTTATGTAAAAAATGTAGTTATTTATTTTACATTTACGTGAAAAATTACAGTATATAAAGATATAGGTAACTAAAACACGGGAATGGCCCATTGTTGCTTCTGAATTCCTTTTTGGAACAAAAGGAATCAAGGTAGGCTAGAGCTTTAGCTGTTGCATTTCTCTCTCTCTCTCCCTCACTTCCTCCTTCTCTCCCTCCTTCCCTTCCTTCCTTTTTTTTTTTTTTTTAATAGCCTCGATTGGACACCTTCTAGTTGACACTGTTTGTGCTTCACCCTGATCACCTTGGATCACTTGCTGACTCCAGTCAAGGGAAAGCAAACTGCCCAAACCTCTCCAGCAACTGCTCCCTTCCTGTTTACTTTCACCCCTTCCATTTATCTAAAACCGCCTTTGTCAACATCAAGTGATGATGTCCTTGTTATTCTTGGTGCTCTTAGCCATCCTTGTATCTTAAAAAATATCAAAAGGCTGACCTAACTTTAGAGTTCCTGTCAAGCCTCTCTCTCCGTCTGAAGACTGAGATAACCAACTGCTGCCCGGGAAGCCCACTTGGAAATCTAATGTGTTCCTCAATCTAAATCAAGCTTGGAACACGTTTTGCCCTTTGCCCTACTTTTCTCCCTCTCGGTCTTCCTCTTTATAAAAGCCACATGTTCTATGCAGTTGCTTACAGAAAATGCTCTGGAGGCATTTTTGACAAAGCCTCTCTTTTCCTCACACCAGATCTTTGGGAAATCTGAATGGCTCTGTCTTCACAATATATTAGGGGTGTGTGTGTGGGGGAGGGGGAGACAGGGTTTTCCTATGTAGCCGACTCTGGCCCTATGTAAGCCAGGCTGGCTTTGATGTCATAGTTATCCACTGGCTTCTGCCTCTGAATGCCAGAATCTGACCTTTCCACTACTACCAATCTTTCTCTCTCTCTCTGTTATCTGGGTTGGGCAAGTGCCTTTTAATTATTTCCTTGCTCTGTCTTTCCTCCCCAATCCCACACTCTATTCTCAAAAATGCTCAAGAACTTATTTTAAAATGCCAGGCAGGAGCACAGGCCTATAACCCCAGTGCTTAGTAGGCTGAGACAGAAGGGCTGAAAATTTGAGAGCGGCCTGGGTTTTGTAGCTAACCCTTGCCTCAAAAAAGAAGAAAGGAGAAAAAGGAAAAGAAAGAAAGATCATAAATTTAAAACTAAGCCAGCCAGATGGTGCCACTTTTCAGAAACTGCTTTCTTGAGACTTGGCTTGCATTTGCTGTTGCTCTCCGGGTTCCAGTTCAGTTGTTGGGACCTCCTAGGTCTTCTGGGCACTGTGGGCTCCCCGCTGTGGCCACTCCTTCAGCCCAGCTGTTCCCATTGGTTGGAATGCTGTTACTTAGAGAGTCAGACAGCTTTGCTACTTTAAAATTTTGTTTCAAGACTTCCTTTTGGTCTGTCCTTCCAGCACTGGGGAGCAGGAGGCATGAAACATGGACATTTGAGGATAGCTTGGACTATATCAGAAGTCCTACTTGCAGCCTCTGCTGCGTAAGTTTCAAAAGCACAACAAAACACAAAGCCTCCTTTCACTGAGGCCTTCCCTAAACACGTCAACAATTCAACAATGCCTCACCTCAAAAGTTCCTGCACTCTTCCTTCTTCACGGTACTTGTCATGACCTGAACACAACATAGATTTTTTTTTTTTTTTTTCCTGGTTATGCATTAACTTTATTGTAAGCTCTGGCTAGAATGAATGTTTGGGCCCTGAAAACAGAGAACAATCTTAGTTTGTTTTGTTGTCTGCTGAATCTTTAGATCCTGGGGAGAAAAAATAACAGCATTAAATATGCCTTAAATCTAATTAAATGAATCTAATTAGGCTCTTGCAAATTTGAAAATTTGTATAGATAAAAACGGTGACAGACATATGGAAATTGTCTCTAATTTCCAAAGGAGTTTCCAGATCTCCTAAGCAACTTATTTGTAACATGAAAGGAAAAGCTTAAACAAGGATTTATTTGTTTCTTTGTTTATTGATGAACTCAGGGCCTTGCACATACTGGGCAAGTACCCTTCCACTGAGACATCTCCAGCAGGAGAAATCTTCAGCTTCCCAACTTTACATTTGAACTTTTATGGTTTGGGATTGTCCTCTTATTGACTACCAGGTGGGTGTGCCCAAAGCTTCATGTCAAACCCTGAAACCTCATTCTCAGCATACTAGAGCTGGGCTGTGGAAGGCTGGCTTGCTTGATTGCTTTTGCTTTCTCTACTTACCATCCCTTCCTATCCGGATTCCATGCTGTGAACCCCCAGTGCAAGCACAGGCTTCAGCACTTCCCTGAAGTAGACAGAAGTTTTCTAGACCCTGTCCCTTCCACCAGTTGTGGTTACCACGAAAAAAAGTTGCATACAGTCTGTTCTTCATCGGCCCCAAAGCCCCTTCCACCCCGAGTCTCTAATTTTTCAAAAATTCATTTCTTAATAATAAGAAGGGGATTGGGCTGGCCCCGATCAGGCTTGCTCCCTTTGTTGGTGTGGTCTCCATTTTAGAGGGGGCTCCCAATTTCTCCTTCCTCCTCTTCCCCTCCAGCTGTGCCCCCCACCGAGCGTGGGGTCACCGTGTCGTTCTCATTGCAGATTGTCCTCTAATTCCTCAGAGTTAAGCAGGACGTCAATTTCCACAGTATTTTGGTGACGCGTGGGGACGACCCCAGAGGATGGCATTCATGCTCAGAAAGAATGGGCACCAGTACAGCGCCCGGAACCGACTCCCCATAGCGGCCGGGGTCGGTCTGGGCCAGGCTCGGCCGGCGGCGAGGGCAGCGGCGGCGGGAACGGCTGGCGCCCCCCCCCCCCCCCCCCCCCCCCCCCCCCCCCCCGGGGCCGCCCGGGGGGGGCCCCGCCGGGGGCGGGGGGCGCCGCGGGGGGGGGCGCGGGGGGCCCCCCCCCCCCCGCCCTCCCCCCCCAAGCCCTCGGCGGCACCTGGCGGCGGCAAGCAGGCGGGCCGGGGGCGGTCCCGGGTGACGCGCGGGGCCGGGAGAGCCCGCAGGTGCCACCCCACGGCCACCGCCCCTTCCAGCCTAGTGCAGCCCCGGCAGCAGGGGCCGCTGTGAGTGCCGCGCTCGCCGCGTCCGCCGCCGCCGCCGCCCTCCGCTCCCGCGCGCGCCGCTGGGTTCCCCGGAGCGGTGAGTGCGGGGCTGCGGGGCTCGGGGTGCCCGGAGGCCGGAGGCCGGGGCGACGCTTCCGTGGGGGGGAAGGGGAACGCGGAGGGCTGCTTGGGGAGGGCGCGCGAGCCGAGGGGTTCCCGCGGGAGGGGAGCCCCGTGGGGCTGGGGGCCGCGTGGAACCGGGCAGGGCCTCCCACCCGCCGCGCTCACCTGCGCTGCGGGGGAACCCCGCCGCCCCCGGGAGAAGATCGCGGCCCCCAGGGCGCACGGGGCGCAGAGGCGCTGCGGGTGGGACCGGGCGAGGGAAGGTCCTGCTCGACCTTGGACCGCGGAAGTCACTTTCCCGGCTCCCGGACCTGGCCTCCCAGCCGCCTCTCCCCAAACCAGCGCGAGCCCTTCTTCCTGCTTCTGGGTGTGCGTCCCGCCCGCGGGAATTCGGGGCGCTGTCTCTTGGGCTCCGGGGACAGCATCCCGCCCCGGTGGCTGCTGCGGGCTAGGGAGGAAGGATGAGTCCACAGCGGTGGAACAGGTCGCTCCGGAGACGGAGTGGCAAAGCCTGTCATTCACCGCCCGGGTGCCGTGCGCTGGGAAGAGGGCCTTTCCCTCTTATCAGCCCTCGCTGATTCAAACTTAACCGGATGCGGACAAGCGCCTTTGGGGATAACTCCGGGCGGGAGCGCTCCGGCTCGCTGCGCGCCCAGCCCCGGATGCGGTAAGGGCACATGAGTCCCTCTCCCACCAAGGAATACTTTCTGCGGCTGGTGATTGCCCCCTCCTGTCCCTGGAACAGCCCCTTTCTTTCGAAACCGTTTTCACTCAACCCTGAGCTCCCGGGTTATCCTTTCTAGCACGTCCTTCTTGTTTTGCGTTTCTCGTGTAAAAGTCCTTACTGAGTGCCGCCGCTGCCACCTTGCACTACCCCGCGCGTGCTTATTTCCCTAATTTGTAGCTTTACGCTCAGTCAGAAATTGTTCTCCCTAGGGTCCTGGAGGAATAGCTTTAAAAAAAAAAAAAAATCCCTGCCACCTACCCCATAGCAGATGCCTTATCCTGTGCTTGTGGACTGGCACTGAGTACTTATGTCAGTCTTCTAGAGACCTGTTAAAAGTAGAAACTGTTTTCAGTGAGGGGGTTGGCATCGAGCCAGCCAATAGCTTTTGGCCACTGCTAGGCTGATGAACCCGGAGTTCTTTTCTTGGTTCTCACTGTCACGAAGCGCTGTGCAGGTTCAAGCATCAAGGTCCAGACTCTGAATAGCGATTCCTTCTTCTGTTCGGTCCCTTCTTCTGTTTGTCTCCTTGTGATAGCTAACGCTGGCGTCACAGTCTCCTGATCCCTCTTCTTGTCTCCCCGCTACTGGGTGCGAACCACGTTAAGCCTTGTACATGTTAAGTTTTTACGTTTAGGCCCAGCAATGTGTCCGGCCGGCCTTCCCTTTAGAAGATAGATGGATGATCCATCGATCGATCGATCATTAGATAGACAGACTGACAGATTGCTTTTATGCAACTTCATTTTTCAAGTCTACTTAACTTTGATCAAAGTTCGGTGGCCTTGTGTCTTCATTTTAGTCTAATATCTTTGAGGAAACATTATAATAGATACTCTATTTATGTGGTCTGTGTCTTCCTGAAGCTCCTGTAGAAGATGATTTCTGTCGCCATTAACCTAGCCAGCAAGGTGCAACACTCTGTGGTCCCATGTGCTGTTACCATCCACTAATCCCAAATCACGGAAGCCTTTAACCATTTTCCTGTGATCTCATCTTGCCTTCGCCAGCCTCAGCCTGCACCCCACCCCATCTGCTGTTCGCCAGACCCCCTCTTTCCCCGCTCTGAAGCACGTTTATCACTTATCATACACACATTTATTTCTCTATTACTTATTTTGAAACGAGGGCTCATGTGTTTCAGCCTGATTTCAAACTCACCACGTAGCAGGATAGCCTCCTGCCTCTCCCTCTGGATTGCTGTGAATATAGGCATGCACTACCGCTGCATGTATTATTCGGTGCTGGAAGAAGGGAACCCAAGGCTTTCTGCATACTAGATAAACACGGTTGCCAACCGAGCCACACCCTCAGCGAATACACATTTCAACTATTGCTTATCTTCTTTACTAAGCGTTTACTTTCTGCCAGGGGATCATAAGCAACTTAAGGTACTACATTATCAGACCTATATCGGGTAGTTGCTTAATAGATGTTTGTAGCATATACTGCAACATGAACTACGGTAGCACAGGTGCAGCAGTCGCCTTAATGGTAGCCGAAATTAAGCCAGCTTTACAGGGCGCTCCTGAGGTTGTGTTGGCGGATGTGGAGGAGCTGGCAGGCGCTGTAGACGGAGGAGAGAGAACCATCTGCAGCGGGCATTGCCACACCGAGGTTCCCAGTCATCTTGACTAATCACTACACTGCCAGGTGTGAGGCAGGAGCCAATTTTATGGGAAATGTGAGTCTCAAACCAAAACAGGAAACAGAAACAACTGCAGCAAGTTTTCTCAAAATAACCTTTCTTTTAAATTAGAAACGCACCACAGACATAAGAGCACGGACTCCATCAGTGAGCAGGTGGAGCAGAGACTCTATTTAGAGGTAGAATGTCCTGTTCTGCCAGAACATATGATATTGGAGGGGGCTGCTGTCAGGACAATCAAGAATCTCTCTCTCTCTCTTTTCTTTCACAAAAACTGTGGGTCTGAACTAAGTTGGAGAGGCAAAGCCAACAAAGAACTACACGGTACGATTTGAGGTGATGAGGAAAGACAGAGAGACACTACCAAAGTGGTGTCCCCCGGAGACAAGAGGGGGATTCAATAATTAGGATTTTTCCTCATTTAGTTGTTTATTCTCTGTGATATACCTCTTGTACAAACATCGATTTTAAGGTAGGGAAGGATGCTATTTAAAGCCACTGTAAATATGGTAGCATATCAAATTGAGAAACGATCTCAAATTTAATGATTCATATCATATCTTATGGGGTGTACTATAAGCAGCTCTTTAGAGTGTAAGATTTCTTACATGTGCTTATATGAGTCATTCCATTTTGAACACTCAGAACTTTTGGAAAAGTTGATGACCTCCTTAGGTTTGGCAGAGAAAAGATAGGTCAGCTAAAGACAGCTATGGTGACACATACCTGCACCCCCAAATTTTGGGAGGTGGAGGCAGGTGCATCAGCAGTTCAAGATGATCTTTAGCTACACAGTGAGCCTGAGCTACCTGAGACCCTTTTCAAGAAAACTTTCTGGTCTCCTAAAAAAGTGAAATTTCCAACTCTTCTTCATGACTGATGTAGACAGATTAAGAGCACATAGTAATGCAGTCGACTGAGGAAAGTACCCTTTGTATAAATGATAGGAGCAGGCTGACCATCACACGCTGTTCTTAGGTATTATTCAGCTGAAATGTCTCCACAAAGAACAACGAATGCCCGTTAAGGAGGCAGGGAAAGGGAACCTGTGTGCGCTGGTTGGGGGAATGTAAAAACTGGTACACTATGGAAGTTAGTGTAGGAGCCCCTTAAAATCTGACCCAGCGACACCCTCTGGGCATATACCTGAAGGATTCCAAATCAGCATCCGTAGATATACTGACATATATTCATGTTTATTGTCACCAGAGCAAGGGAAAGAAGAAACTGAGGAAGGAGAAAGGGCAGAAAGAGAGGGCAATGGCATCCATGTGACATGAAAGCAGAAGGGCGGGGTGGAGGAGGGAAGCAGCAAGAGTGAAGGATGCATTTGACTTTTACACAGGCTCTGGAATTCAGACTCAGGTCCTTACGCCTGTGCAGGAAGTGCTTCACCCACCTAGCGTCTCCCTGGTCCTCATTTATTAACTAAAAATAGTAGTTTAAAAGGAAAAGAAACAGACTTCCATGTAACTCATACGTTTTCCACGTTAACAACAAACCGGTCTGGAAAAGCAATAGCAAACGTAATCATGAATAACAATGCACCGAATCTCTACTTTGGGTGTAAGGCGCCGTGCCAAAACCGGACAAAGCCAACATGTTTCAAAAGTTGTGGACTGAGAAAACATTTGACTGTCAGCTTCGTGTCCGGCAGAGCAGCCGGATGTTGTCCAGGGCTGTCTAGGTTAGTGGGACGGAGGCAGTAAACTGTAGTTATTCACAGGTGGGCGGGGCTGGTAAACCAGCCCTCTGGAGGTCAGAGAAGAAGCGTGGGAAGCTGGGCAACTGAGAAATGGGTGATGGGAGGGGCACGGAATCCAGAAAAAGAAGATGCTGAGGAAATCGAAGAATTGGAAATTGTGTTTCGTGTGTGTATGTGTGTGTGTCTGTGTGTGTAGCTGGAGGCTGATACAGAGTGTCTTCCTCAATGTCCGCCATAACTACATGAGAAGTCATGAGATGAGGTTACCTAGGCAAGCAGGGGACAGGTTCACGGAGAGCCTTGCTTTGACCTACCGAAGCGTTTACATTTTATCCTGTAGTGAGTGGTGGGGGAGCCCCCGGAAGCAGGAAAAGGGAGGGTCCTGTGAAGACTGTGTCTGTCTGGTGCTTGACATTTTGGCATTTGTGAACCATTCCTGTGCAGGCTCTGTCTCAGTTCTCTCTCTGATTTGGAAAGGGCAGCCACCTTTATTGTTTACATTCTCTGCCTGGATAATATTCCGCTTGCATATCAATTCTGGGGTAAAAGACAGAGGGCATAGGCATGCTTTGTACCTTGGTGCTTACAGGATGCTCAAACCTGCCTTTAAATTAGAAATGTCTATGGACCTAGGTTTTGGCTGTTTTGATCAGGCGTCAATATTAGCTGAATTCACTATCGATGCAAATCTTGCTGCTTACTTGTCATTCAGTTAGCATGACGTCATCCTTTATCCTGTCACCTGTAACTCTAGTGGGCGTGACTTTCACATGTAGAAAGGAGTTGGAAATGACTGATGTCCTTAAGAATCTCGAGTCCAAGTGTTGAGTATTCAGGAGTGTGAGGCGGGCTTCCTGCGCTTGTGTAGAGTGTTTTAAGCCAAAAAATGCAAAAGTCAATGTTTATTTTCAAAGGAAGAAAACAAATAATGAGCGACGGGTAAACCATTTAACATTAAATATACTTAGTGTTTAAAAAAAATGTTAGGTTGTGCATGTATAGTTGCTAGGAGGAAAAAAAAAAGGTTGGATATTGGCAATTTGCACATCGTTCCCCACCCCCTACCCCCACCAAGCAATGTAATTCTATTGAAACTCTAACATGTTAACCTGATAGGACTGCAGGCCTCCTTTTACCATACACAGGCTGGGCAATGGCCAGAGACAGAGAACACAGGCTTCCCTTAATGTGTTCCCACCCAGCTGCCAGGCTGTTTGCTCAACAGGAGGATGTATTTATTGTAAACTCTTTGGTTCCAGTTAGACTTGTCATTGCGGTAGATAATATAAGTAAGTGTATGAACTGAAAGGCCTGAGTTCAGCAGGAACTAATTCAGCACTCTTAATTCTGGAAACCAAGAGTCCATGGCTCCAAGAAATTTAAATGATTTTTCTCAAGGTCTCCTGAATGGTGGGCAGCAGACCTTGGTTTGAATATCAATACTATGAGACACGCACACACACACACACACACACACACACACACACACACACACACACACAAGTCCTATTGCTTACTACATATACTTGAAACTCTGCTTTCCAATGTCTGGGAAAAAAGTGTTGGGGAATATAGTTCATAATTTATGAAATAGAAATATTACAGGTTGCAAAGCACTAACTACCTCACATCCATCCTACTTTTTCAAAGAGGAAATGTCTCTAATTACATTATGACCCCAGCATAGAAGGAAGGTCAGTTTAGGTCATGTGCCTGTGATAAATGGAGCACTAATAGGGAGTGTATGTTCAAAAAGTGATCGTTTTAAATCAGAAATTGTAAGGTAGTATTTCCCTCTCCCCCCCCACCCGGAAAATTGAAATTTCTCAAAAGGTCATGTAAAGAACGGAATCTTGACTTGCTTTGAGATGATTGATCAGTTTTGCTGAAAATACAAATTCTTCAGATTTGTATTTGAAGAATTTGGTTGTTTGTTACTTCACTTCTAGGAAATGACGGAGTGATAATTCTCTTATGGATGTCAACAAAGGTAAACTTTTTGAAAGTACTTCTCCAAATGCCTCAGGGCTGGGTTAATAGGCTCTAAAATTCCAGCAGTCAGCAATAGAGAGTCCCTGAGGTTTGATGTTGTTCAGTAGATGGTTTTAGAAAGCCCAGAAACATAGAATTTATGTCCAATCTAATGTCTGAGATGGTGTCCCATAGCACTACAGGCTATTGATTTAAGAAAGCTGGGAAATGATATATTTAAAATGCTAAGTAAAACCCAAACCCAGGTGACTGTGAAAGGATTCGCTTTAGTGTTAATGTTGCAATGAGGTATAAGCCACCTACATCAACCTATTCATGTCAAAGAGAGCCAATCTTACATCATGGAAGCTGTGTGTGTGTGTTCGAGGTGAAGGGAGAGAGGGAGGGAGACTCATTAATTCATTCATTGTGTAAAGGGGGTTAATTTTAAAAGTTTGTTTGATCATCAGCAAATGTTCTTGTGCCTTGTGACATTGTCGTACATACTTGGTTTTGGTGACTACCTGCCCCCTCTCTAACTCCATCTTACTGTTCCCACCTCTATCCAGAGTAGACAATTCAACTCTGATTTGATTTGAAGGTGGCTTTCATTCCTATCTCGGATGTAGCCTAGATTGAGGTCAATCAATTGGAGCAGCCCTCCTGTTTCTGCTTCCCAACTGTTGGTATCACACTCCTGAGTCACCCGCCATGACTAATTCTTCTGCTCTGTAAACATTATGTTTTAATTGACTTGTTCTATGCAGGTCACTCGGCATATTCAAATCTAGACCATGGGTTCTCAACCTGTGGGTGGCAGCCCCTTTGGGGCTCAAACAACCCTTTCATACGGGCCACCTAAAACCATCAGAAGCATCAGATAATTACATCATGATTCGTAGCAGTAGCAGCAAAATAATTTTATGGTTGGGGTTCTCCACAACATGAAAAACTGTATTAAAGGGTCACAGCATTAGGAAGGCCAAGAACCACTGACCTAGAATACACCTCCACTGCTCATTATCTTGTGTCCATGTTCAAGTGAGCAGCATTTGGGGTTAGCTCTGTCCACAAACCATAAGCCACTAACCCTACAGCTTCCTATAATCACTTCTCTGACAAGAAACAAAATGATTTTTTTAAAAGTGCAGGTTGAGATCACGTGACTGTTGTACTTAAAAGCCTATGACATGAGTTTTGGCTTTGAAAGACAGAGTTCTGGAAATGGATGCCAGTGATGGCGGCAGACCAGTGTGAAAGCATCTGAGAGCCGGGACTTGTGCATTTCAGCATGGTGAGGGTGGTGAATTTGAGTTCTATGTCTTTCTTTAAAGAGTTGGAAAAGGTGTGCTTGAAACTGATACCTTCCGATGCTTTCATTTCACACATAGCCTGAAACCCAAGGTGCTCACCATGATTAGGAAAAAAAAAAACTAATTTGAAAACTAATATCAAGAACTATGGCAAAAAAAAAAAAAAAAAAAAAAAAAAAGAACCATGCCTTCAAAAACTAAAGCAAAGTCATTTCAACACGGAAGTTCTTAGTTCTTTCTCAGAAAAACAAAAACAAAATAACCCAACTGATGTCATGGAAACTCCCAACATGGATAAATAGAATGGACTAGATGTACCATCGTCTAGACTCAGGGATAATCTTGTTTTATCTGTTTTTGTTTATCTCTGAAATAGAAGGGCTTTATAAGATACAACACTGTTTCACTCCCAAGAAGTTTAAAATAATTACAGAATGTCATAAATCATGTAAGCAGCATGAAACAGTTTCAAATAAACCAATAAGGCGAAGACTAAAAAAGGATGATGTAGTCTGCTTAACGTACCACATAAATAGCTATATAATAAGCTTTGTTTATCTCCAAGTAGCTGTGCATTATTAGGCAATCTGAATGAGGCGTGGAGTGGGAGAAAGGTGAAAGAGAGAGGGGGCTTAGGCGAAGGATGCTGAGGATTTTTGTTGTTGTTGTTAGGTTTGGTTTGGTTTTGTGTTTTTTTTCGAGACCGGCTTTCTCTGTGTATAGCCCTGGTTGTTCTGGAACTCACTCTGTAGACCAGGTAAGCCTCAGACTCAGGAGATCCATCTGCTTCTGCCTCCCTAGTACTGGGATTAAAGGAAAGGAGTGCACCATGGTGGAAAGCCGGGTTTTAAGCCTGTGGCATAGGTGACTATGGAACCAGAACTGGCTGCAGGCACACTGGGTCAAAGGAATCTCTAGCTGAGATGTTGGGACACTCTGGTTCTCTTCCACTGCAGAGTTCCCAAGCAGGTAACAAGCTCACATCTAGAATTTAGATTCTAACTAAGCTGGCCTCTTCTGAGCGATGCTTTCATGATGGCCCTTTTAAAAGTATAGAGATTATTGAACTGCTTCAAGCATCATGCAATAGTGGCTAAACCATGATTGTTATGATGTGTTCCTTGCCCTTTACTAGTGATTCACCCAGAAAGAAAACGCACGGCATTCCAGTATCCACTCTAAACTGTCTAAGAAGAACATTTTTTGTTTTCCTAAAACAACATTTGTAAATATTTCCAGGATCAATTTTATACGGTAGCCCTAATTTTGATCTTCATTTCAGTTTCTGGAAGGATCTATGATGCCACTTTGTGCACCCTCTTGGTAAACAGTGAAGGAAAACACGACACCTTTGTATTTCGATGACTGGGTAGTCTGATGGCTGGCATATTTGATATCTGGGTGGAAGGAGTGGAGTCTCATCTTCAAAGGGGGTCTCGTGATCTGGGGACTGGCCAGGCTTCCCCATCTGCAGGTCTGCACATTGGCGAAGAACTTAACTTCCATGGAAAACTGAGCCAAAGACCTCCGTTTTGAGCATCACTCTTGGGCTTCGCCTCTGCTCCGTGTCTCTCTTTATCCTTTCTGTTATTTTCTGCTCCACTCTCTCTTGTGTGGTGGAAGGCTCTGCAGCACCACACACCTACTGCTCCTCTGCAGACTGCAGAATCCTTTCAGGAGCTGTGGTGTGGGCAGCCTAGGCTTTCCTTGTCTGTTTCTACTGGTAGCCTCAGTCACTGTCAACATCCCTCAGCTTTGCACTTAGCCGCGGCCCTGGCAGGAGCATGTATTAGCTCTAACATCTCATCTGCTAGCCACAGCCTCGGCTCTTCAGCTCTTAGAGCGTTTCCTCTCTGCCTTCCAACAGCGACCTTTGTTTTCCATTGGTCTCCTTCTCTTTGTCTCATTTCCACATGGACATGGCAAAGCGACTCTAAGTTAATAACTACAGTTGCCCCAGAATGTGATCTAAATATCTCAACAGTTGTTTTCGAACATATTAAAACAATTGATTGGTTTATAGATTCCAATCATGCCTACACACTGCCCAACATCACTTAATCCTTGGCCCCATAAAAGAACCATTTGTGAACTTCAAAAAAAAAAAAAATCCTGTTGTCCAAGGTATGCATAGTGGCACATGCCTGCCATCTCAGCTACGTGGATGAAACAGGAGAAGTGGGAGAGTGGTGTCAGCCCTATAATAGTCTCAAAAGAAAACAACAACAACAACAAAACAAGCACCATTCACCTGAACACAGATGTCTACTGCCAAGGCCAATTAAATCTGAAACTCTGGGGTATGACCGAAGGATCAGTGTTGTATCAGGTTTTGTACATGATCTTGTGTGCAGCCAGGAATCATTTTTACTTCCGATGGCCCCTAACAATGATCCTGTTTCTTTCACTGATTTGAAAATCCTCCAATGGAAATAAAAGTTAGGTGTCATAGATTTTCTCTCATATTCGATATCTAGATATAAATATGCACAATATACATACACAAAGATATATGTATATAACACAAAAAAAGAAAATCCCCTTGCCAGCTAAACTATGGTAGTATAAGACTGGTTGTAATCTCAGCACTAGGAAGAGGTTGAGGCAGGAGGATCTTGAGTTCAAATTCACCCTGAGCTACATATGAGATCCCTTATCAAAGCAGGGCGAAGGGAAGGGCCCCTCTACCTGAATACATTTTACAACCTTTAGCATTCGATATCATTGCCTACTTTGATAGAAAAAAAAAAATGAAGATCTTGTTGGTGAACTCCATTCAATAATTTTTGTTTGCATTTCACTGAGGCCTGGATCATGCCAGGTATTGGACATAGAGCGAGCAGATGAACAAAACCGTGCCTGCTGGTACTGGCATTCTACAGCTGCATATATACAGGTCAGGTAGGCAACACCAGCATGTGCTAAATGGATGCTTGGCACAGGGACCCTAGTTTACACTTGGGCCCCAGGAAGCATTCCTGCTTCCTACTCATTCATTTCTATCAGAGCTTTCTTTCCAGTTTCCCCATCTCAGAAGAGAAGGCCCTCACTGCTGCTCTAGTGGACAAAGTATACCCGGGAAGCTAAGGCAAGATGACTACTGCAAGGTCAGAACTAGCCTTGGCTAATAACTGAATTGGCAGCCAACCTGTGATATACCAAAAAAACCCACCTCAACACTCCAAAACATGAGTCCCAAAATGATGATAGAAGTTTGATTCTGCCCTTTTCCCTCTTTAGCTTCCATAATCATTGGCTATCACAACAGGCTGACCCAGGGTTTCCTGTTACTCATTTACCCTGCCTTTACATTTGGCTTCTGACTTGGGAATCAGCCTTCTTTCCCTATCCCAGGTGATAGGGATTTCACTGGGGACCATTTTGCCCTCTGACATTGACCTACGTGACACACTGATAGTCTTCATTGCCTTATTCGGGAGTTTTCTCACTTCTGTTTTTGTGATTCTATACATATTCTGTATCTTTTTGAAATTCCCTTTTCCATCCTTAAATAGTGATATTCCCCACTCGTCTATTCTTGGATCACTGTCTTTCTCATTTGTCTGTTACTGCAGCTTTAATCACCAACTGGATGTGGACATCTTCAGAATCTGAGGAACCTTTATCCTAGATCTTCCCGGATACCTGTGGAGGATCTCCACCTGAATGGTGTGTTAAGTTTGTCTTGTCACACCATGATTTCCCAACGTCCTGCTCTTTAAACCTGTTTTTCTGTTCGTGTTGCTTATCTTACCAGGTAGCACCAACCTCGGAGGCTTTAGTCATTCTGTCCTGTGACTGAGTCACTGTAGCCATCTGTATTGCTTTACGGAGAATTCTTGACTGTGCCCACCACTCTCACAGGCACATCACCAAGCTGTGCCCTTGTCGAAACCTTTCAACTCATGTCTCAGTGGGGATTGGGGTTATGTCACACTTACTCTTCTCTGCCATTAAGGCCACTCATTTTGGTCATCTCTCCTGGCCTATAGCCACGTCCTGTGGAGTCTGTGTTGCAGGTATCGTTCTGGTTGCGTTGTCAGTGTGGTGAAAGATGGAAAACCACATGGTGAGAAAAGTTTCACCTTTGGGAAGTCCACATTGCCACTACAGCCTCATTTCACACTGGTCGTTTGGTTGCCTCAGGAGGCTTGCTTGTTCTACTACTGGAAAGTGCCTGGTTCCTACCATCTCATAAAAAATAGTTCAGATCTCATAGCCATTCTCAAAGCTTTTTTTTTTTTAAATAATATTCATATCTTTAATAGTCCATTCACTGATATTTTCTGGAGGCCTGCATTGTCCCAGGAAACAGGGTTTATGAGAGGAATAAGATGTGCATATACAGGAGGAGATTATATGAGTGTTTTTCAAACTACTTGAACTGCTCAAAGTGTGGGGGTGGACCATTTGGGCTTTTTATCTGTTTGTGTTTTCTAGCCTGGATCAATAAATGGTCCTATTACACCCAATGACTAAGGTAGTTGCACCACAGCTGACTCACCTCACAAATTCAGCAACACCTCAGCTATTTTGTACCTAGTTCAGCAAGTGTTTCATTCTTTCCCATCACAGGGATGTCAGATTTCTGGGAGCATCTCTAGATGATTTCTGGACCTGGCTCATGCCGCAGTAGTAGCAGGCCATTTGCACCTGCTCATCACTCATGCTTCGTGCCATCACTGAAGGAGGCACACTGAGCCGTCCTCCAGAGGGGAAACCCAAAGCCTGCTAGGACCTGAACCAGCCACGTAGTCAAAGCTTTATGGTTATGAAAGGAAATTGAAGCATATCTTTATGGTGAATCTTTTTGGGACTCTGGACAAGGACAGAAGAAGCACTGGGGAGTATCCTAGAAGGCAAGAGACAAGGGCCAGGTGGGATGAGTGTCTTTGTCCAGCCAACCCCTTGACACTCTTGTATTGCAGATTCTCTCTGGGCATTGAGATTTGAAGCAAGCACAGCTTTTGTTGGGCTCCTCCCCACCCCCTTTTCTTTTTCTTTCTTTTTTACTGTAGGCAGTCTTTGAAGAAATGTAACAAGGGGCACAGAATAGTCAACTTAATTCTTATTAGATGATTCTGGTGGCATTGGAGAAAATGGGCAGCTGCCAAGTCGGGAAGCCTGCCATCCAGGTGAGAGATTGTGAGTGGACGCAGTAGGGGAGAAGCAAGGGGCTTTCTGGAGAAAACACCGCTGAGATGGAATGAATCACAGAGTCCTTGGGGTGCAATAAAGTTTAGAGATGGCTTGCAATTTCTGGGATGGGTTACTGATCCAGGTCACTGGGAGAGTACATCATAGAACCGGAAGGGGTTGGAGACACAGTCAAGAATCTGATGACAGTCCAGGCAGGCTCCTCCTCTCTGTCCCACTGAGGCCACAGAATCCGTTGGGTTTTTGTGCTTGTGCGCTTCATGAGAATATCTACAAAGTTTTCCATCCCAAACACTTCTAATAAGGTCCAGCACATGGAACAGACTAAACAAATGGTTGCTAGGTTAAACAGATAGTATATTAGTTTTTTTGTTTTTTTTTTTTTGTTTTTTTTTTTTTTTACTGCATCACAAAGGTGGTGAATATAAACAGCACACATTTCTTAATCACCAGAAATCCTGCTTGGCATGGCTGATTTCTCTGCTATGTTTCACAAGGCCCAAATCAAAGTATTGGTACATTGGAATAATTTTATTAATAATTTTGCATTTATTTATATGTGTGTGTACCTACATGCTCATGTATGCTGTAAAATACCCCAATATACACTGGTATGTCAGAGGACCACTTGTGGTAGCTAGTTCTGTGCTTCCTCCATGTGGCTTCCTGGGATTACCCATAGATCATCAGGTTTGGCGGCACACGCCTCTACCCCTGATCCTGCTCTTACTAGGAGGCTCTGGGTCAACATGGCTCTAGGAGGTCAGCCATGTTGCAGGGTGGAATCTCTTTCTGTGTGGCTGCAAGGTCAAGGTCCCCGTTTCCTGGGCAGGCAGTAAAGAGTCATGCGCATGCGTGTTTTCATTCCTTGAGTGAGGGCTTAAAGTCTTGAGGGCAGCAATCATTCGCTTCTAGGCAGGCACAATTCTTTGTTTTCTAAGGGTTTGTGTAATTACATAGAGCCTTCCCTGGCAATCTAGGCTAATCTCTATTTTAAGATCTGTCACCTTAATTGCATTGGTAGACTCAGTTTTGTCATGTAATAGAGTCACAGGTTAGGCCATGGACGCCTATTTATAAGGGGACATTGTTTTGCACAGCACAGTAGTAATTGTTAATATTATCGTGCAAGGGTTATGATCACGACTCTTAAATATGTGTATTTTGGCCTCTCTTATTTGTTCTTGGAAGCACAAGGACACCACATTTTCTCAGTATCAAAACAAACAAACAAACAAACAAACAAAACAAGAGCAGATATGGCCCGTCAGCTCCCACTGTTTCAAGCCACCAGACCATTTATTCATTCTACGCATCCACCTGCTTCATCTGTTTATTTAGAGTCATTCTTTTATTCATATATACTTTAGTACTGACTTTAAGAGTCTGGACGGCAGGGTGAGGAGGCCATGTAGTTCCATCGTGCACGAGCTCTGAGTTCAGACCTCAGCTGTGGCTAGTTGGGTGTGGCGGTACTCACCTGTAATCTCACTTGGAAGACAGAAGCAGGAGGATCAGAAGTTCAAGGTCATCCTTGGCTACATGTCTAACCTGGAATAAATGGCATGCTGTCTTTAAAAAAAAAAAAAAAAAAAAAAGTCCAGACTGGGTTCTGGGTTTGTATGATGAGGAAGAGAGTGTGCCATAAAGATAGGTAACACCAGATCTCTGTCAGATCTTGTTTAGTATATTGGGGTCTATTATCAAATTGTCTTTTCTTCTTGTTTAGTGTTGTGTTTTGGGATAGAGTGTCATATATCTGAGGCTGGACTAATAGTGTAGCCAAAGCTGATTTTGAATCCCTGATCTTCTTGTCCCCCACCCTTCCTGATATTAGAATTACAGGCATGCCCTGTCCCTCCCCAACAAGCTGCGCCATCTGCTTGTGAGTTCACCATGTGCTGATGACGTTTTCTTCTCCAGTAGTGGGTCACTGGTTTTTAGTGTGCTGTGGCTTTCAAGCCCTGACCAAGAGGACAGTAAATATGTAATTGAGGTAATCACTGCTTAATTCACTGCTTAATTGTGTGTGTGACCATGCAATTTAGACACCATTAATAAACGTATTATAATCTTAATTTTTCACTTTGTTTAAATAAGTGACAGATGTCATCAGCTGGTTATTACTCTCCAGAAACACTCTGGGCACATATAAGGAAGTTGTTCTCCCGTACCCAGCCTTAACTATGTTCATATTTAGCGATAATTTCATAGCAGCATAGATAAAACAACTTCATTCCTTTACTTTTTTGAACCCCTTTCCTGTTTATGACATGCTATTTCATGGTAAGAATATATCAGTTTGTTAATGGCTCATATTGGTGGCCATTCAGATTGTTTCCATTTCTTTCCTGCTGCAGCTTGACATAGCAAATAAGCCTCATGTCTGTGCCCTTCACACAAGTGTAAGAACACGCACAGACTGGCATGTTGGTGTCACGCTAGGTTTTGCCAGTTCATCCACGGAGGCTATACTAACAGTGCCACAGCAGTGTACAGAGGTTCCCGAACTTTACTCACTCAGCCAATCTGACATGTGGAAATGATACTTAAATTAACTTGGCCCTGCTTCATGAGTAAATAACACTGGGGATTTGTGTGTGTGTGTGTGTGTGTGTGTGTGTGTGTGCAGTATGCTGGAATCATTTGTTATCTTTTCCCCCACTTATTTGTATCTTTTGTCTATTTCTCTTATTGAGTTGGTGCTTTTGTTTTTAATTTGTCAAAAGTCAAATTAGATTCATCAGTTTGTTTTTAATTTGTATGTAGTAGAGAAAGCAGCCTTTAGGGGTAGAGTTTTCTCTCAGTGTTGATTTATCTTTTCACTTTTTTTTCTACTTAGCTTTAGATACATATGGTTGTCTTGTCTGATTAATTTTTAAATCCGACTTCTACCTTTTCTCTCGTGGTTAGACAGCCTTTCCTCATTCCAACAGTAAGAAATAATCATGTGAGGTTTTCTCAGGTATTTTTTAGCCCTTTACTTTTTTCTTTTAAAGATTTGATTTTTATTATTTATACAACATTCTGCCTGTATACCAGATCTTACTATAGATGGTTGTGAGCCAACATGTGGTTGCTGGGAATTGAACTCAGAACCTTTGGAAGAACAGCAAGTGTTCTTAACCTCTGAGCCATCTTTCCAGCCCCCAGCCCTTTACTTTTAAATAACTATAGATTATAGGAAGTTATAATGTAAGCACAGAGATATCCTGGAGCCCACACTTGGCTCTTTTGGAGTCCTAGGAATTGTATGAATTTCATGTTTTTACACTTAGCTTTTGGACCCATCTGAACTTTGTTCTGATATGAAACATGGGGTTGGCTATGGCAGTGCACCTCTGTAACCTCAATAGTTGGGATGTGGTAGAAGGAGAATTAGGAATTCAGACGTTCTCATCCACCTAGTGACTTCAAGGCCACCCCCCCAACCTCTTACACGAGATTCTCCCTCAAAATGAAAAAGAAAGAAACCAACCAAACCAAAAAAAAAAAAAAAAAAAAAAAAAGAAACCAAACTATGGTTTGGTTTGGTATGAGATATGGATCTCAATTTAATTTTTTCTAATTGATTACCTGTTGTTTGTAACATTTTAGAATTATATAATCCATCCTTTCCCCAGTAATTTAAGCAAATAAGCATAAACCAAGTGCCAGAACACCCATGTTCATCGGTTAGTTTCAAAAGCATTTGAAGTTTCATGTCAGAAATATTTTATGTCATTGTTAACATACTTGTTTTTTAAGAAATACCTGCTCAGACAACCAGTGCCATCCTTGTTTCAAAATACCGTTATGGTGTAAGCTGGCCTACTTTTCTAGTATTGACTTTGGGTCGTGTGGGTTATGCTGGGATATAGGTGAGTAAATATTTATGCCCTGCCCTGAAGGAGCTCATCTGTTAAGGTAAAGCCTTTCAACTATGCAGTGCTTAAGCTGAGCCATGTTGGTAATATTGCAGAGCCCTGGCCAAATTCAGGCTGCTTAGATCTTGGATCATCATGCTACCTGACAGAGCTCAGATTTGTGTTCTGGTCGGTGAAAGCTTCTGACGTACAGTAGCTCGTCGGCATGACTTCTGTGTGCCTGGAGTGTCATTTCGTTCCACAGACGTAACGTGACAACTGCCACAACCTGTGGGTACAGTATAACTCTCCTGATCCCTCTGGACTTAGTAAGCCCAATACTTAAGCTATTTCAACATACTTTAATTTTAATATACTTTATTGTGTATCGTCCATATTTATAAGATAGCCATTCTCAAGTTCTTATGTTTCAAAGAATGGACTAAGCAGAGACCGCTGAGGTTTTTCCAGTTTTACTAAAAGAAGAATGAGATATTCATCTGCTTATTAAATTATCTGAATCTAGGTGTAGATTTGTATAACCCCAAATTCTTTCCCAGGTAGAAAGTTGTAATATGTATTTTTAAAAATCTTCTTGGTTCTCTCCCCATGGTTTTAGATTCTCATACAGGAGTGAGGGAATAGACACATTTAAAAATAGAGAAGTATTTTCATATGGATTATTTAGAGAGAAATCGTGCTGGAATTTTACTAATCTACTTAAAATCGGATTTGTCGTGTAATATACGGCAGTAGCCTTGACTTCGGTTTGTTCTGCAGCCTGCCAGCGTGTATCTAAAGGAAGCCTCTAAAGCCCCACCAGAGCTTTGGATTCAAGGCTGCTGTAGCGCTCTGTGGGGCTGCTCTACAGTTCCCAGCTGCACAGTGGTTCTTGTGAAGTAGGGCTTTTGGGAGACATTTGTGGTTGAGAAGCAAAGGGAGTCCCCAGCTCTTCATCTCCCTCTTGCTGTTCAGAATTATTCCTCAGCAAGGCAAGGTCCTCCAGGTGATTTTGCCCATTTTCTGGGAGTTTGTATCTCTGTGGGTTTCCTGTGACCAAGCCCTGAAGGACTTTCTTTTGGACGTAAATCACTTAGCACGCTTGTGATGGAAGGCTACGCTCTGAGAGGCCCCTGAGCTGACACAAGGCCAGCCATGCCCAGAAAACTTGTCTGTAAAGTGAATTCCAAGTTATCCATTTGAAATTTGTCACATAAACACATGAGTAAACATAATAGCACCTGACCCCCTGAGTAGTCAGGGGGTCCAGGTCTAGATGAGAATGCAGTTTAGTGAAAATAAAGCTAAAAGAACTAATTCTGTCTGCCTAAGAAATTAGTCTACTTTTAAATATATATTTATTTATATATTTAAATATATAATATTTAATATATTTAAATATAAATATATTTATATATTTATTTATATATTTAAATATATAATATTTAATATATTTAAATATAAATATATTTATATATTTAT
>NW_026586463.1:7269052-7421936 GCF_907164565.1 Psammomys obesus
TATATAATATATATTTTATATATCCTTATATATTATATATTTATATATATAATATATATATAATATATATAATATATATTATATATTATAATATATATAATATATATTATATATAATATATATTTTATATATCCTTATATATTATATAAAAATATTATATACATTGTGTGCATGCTTGTGCTTGTGTTCGTGCATGCATGTGTGTATGTGCACAACTTGGGTGGAGGTCGGGGTTGTTCGTGTGTCATAACTCATGTGTGGAGGTCAAGGGAATGGAGGAATCTCTCTCCAGTCCATGAGTCCATTCTACACGGGTGGCAGGGATTGAACTCAGGCTGCCAGAACTTCACAGCAAGCTTAGACCTGTCGGACCATCCCACCAGCCATAATTGCTGGAGAGGCGGCTTGGCAGTTGAGAGCACTTGCTGCTTTTCCAGTGGATCTGGGTTGGGTTTCTGGCACACGGTGTCTGCAACAATCGTTTGTAACTCCCACTCCAGAGGATCTGTGACACTGTTTCCTGGCCCCAGAAGACACTGAGAGCATGTGGTGAACAGACATAAATGCAGGCAGAACACTTTTATACACACTAAAATAAATAAAACTAACAAAAACCCCAGCCTTCACCACGGGCTTCCAGGCAGTCCTAGACAACTGGGGCGGGTACCTCAGCCATTTTGTTTTGGAGAAATGGGAGGGACCTCTGCTTTTCAGTTCTCATTCACTCTAAACCCGACTGACGGGATTACTAGAACCTACTAGCAACTGTAATGTAATTTCTCTGTTGTTTATTTAAGGGTGGCACCTCATCCCTACTGCCAGGCTGGCTATCTTAGTACCAAGGAATAAACCCAAGGCCTCTTTACCCAACAGCCTTCTGCTCTATAGTAACCTTCAATCTGTGATGCTTTGACTTTGTGGATAATTTGACCTGGAGATCCTGTCTTTGAATTGGGAGACTCTTCCCACCCAGGGACCTTCTCTGCCCTCTGGGGCTCTCCCTTTATTCTTCTTTGAGGCTTCTCCATATGGTCAACTAATGAAGCTAGTGATAATGTGAATGACAGCCATCTCAGGGTTAGAGGTCAGTCTGATTACCGGGAAGCAATCAGAGGTTGACTGTGTATTGACTGTGTGGGATGTGAACTATGTCCCAATTAATGCTATTTTAAGCAATATTAGATTTTTCTTTTTAATTATGTGAATATATGTGTGTCTCTGAGTCAGCTTGTACATATGAGTATTGTACTCACTGAGGTCAGAAAAGGTCATTGATCCCCTGGAACTGGAGTTACAGATGATGGACTTGGACCAGATAGAATTGACAGCCCGTTACTATTCCCAAGGTCCATTTGATGCGTTGGGATAATGTTCTTTTACACAGCCTATCCCCACTTACCCCGTGATTGGTCTGCTTAGATCTGGCTGCCTCCCAGAAGCCTGACTTCTACCCTGCCTGTACGGTTTATAAAACACCTTAGCTACCTGTTGCCATCCTGGAGGACTGTCTGTTTTGCTTGACATGAACTCCAAGAAGGCAAGCACTCTATACTATCTACTTTTTTCCTTCTAACAGTACCCATGGCTTCACACAGGCTAGGCAAGCCCCCTGTTTGTCTATATTCTGGCAAATAGCCGTTCTTGCTCGCTCTCTCTGTGTAATAAATAAATATGTAATCTAATATATGTATATAAATATAAACATATAAATAATATATGTATATATTCTATATTTACATATACATATAAGTATTATTACATGTATAACACATAACATACACACATATACATATATTGTTTCTAAATGTAATTTTATTTTGAAATGGAGTAATCTTAAGTTATCCAGGCTGGTCTTGAACTTGAGATCTTCCTACCAGCCTGCCAGGTATGGGATTTCAGTCTTGGGCCACCAGAACTGGCTTGATGCTCTTAAACAACAACAAAAACAGCATTAACTGGACCTAAAGAGATGGCACTGATCTTCCCAAGGACCAACGTCCGTACCCTGTAACTCTAGTTCCAGGGATCTGATGATCTTCTCTGATTATTTTTACATATTATTTATTTATAATTAATTAATTTTGTAATTAAAAATAAAAACAAAATATTACTTAAAACAGCATTAATTGGGATATAGTTCACATCCCACACATTCAGAACATTTAAAGTGTGCCTCAATAAGATTTACTATATTCAGTTTCAGTTGTTACCATAATTCACCTTAAAACATTTTTTTCGAAAAACTTGCATTTGTTTATTTATCCATTTATTCATTTATTTATTTACTTATTTGTTTATTTATTTATTTAGTGTGTGTGTGCATGTATGTGTGTATATATGAGTGTATGTGTGTCTCTGCGTGTGTGTGTATATATGTGTGTGTGTGTGTATATGCGTGAATGTGTGTGTATATGTGAGTATATGTGTGTGTGTGTCTGTTAGGGGAATATGTTTACACCATGGCACACATAGGGGTTAGAGGATAAGTTGCAGGAGTTTGTTGTACCACAGGAGTATGGGAATCGAACTCGGGTCATCAGGCCTGGTGGCAAGCAAGACTGCCACCCATGTTCGGGTCACCTGCCCCGAACATTCTCCTCAGTGTCAGCATCATGCCCCTGCACTTCCATCCTCACTGGCCCAGGTCTAGGCAACAGCCATTCTTGCCTGCTCTGTGTGAATAAAAGCATACACGATCTTTTGTGATCACCTCTTTTTTTCATTTGCAGAACTTCTTAAAGCTTCCATAGCTGGAGTGAGTCTGCTCTGAATCCTTTACGGAGGTTCCATTGGTGAGCTGGTGTGGCCAGGAGCCACCAAAGCTCCAGTTGTTGGAGCCTCTATTAATGTTGCTGTGGTTAAAAAGCTCCTAGTTGGACCTTGGCCGTGGGCCAGTTCCTCTCTTCAAGGCCAGCCATTGCCATCCCCACCCTTTGCCTCAGCTGGTTCTTCGCTGAGTGCTTAATGGGGCCCTCCCTCAAATATTTCCTTAAAAAACTTAGGCTATTCAAAGTAAGCTGGAACTTTCTGGATAATGTATCAGGGAATCATGGGGTAGGACCACAGTTCTGCCTCAGGTTTCCAGAACTGAGGCCGTGCGTAAGAGGGAGGCCAAGGGGGATCATTGTGCCACTAGAGGTAAAGTTCTTGGATCAGCACAAAGGTGGACCCAAGTCAGAGTGAAAGTAATCAAGAATGAAAGGTGAGTTTTTGCAGGCAATCATATACCCGCATATTTATGCTCATCATTCCAGCCATGAACTTGTGACTCAAAGTCCAGCCATGTTACCCCAGGAAACAGTGCTTCCTTTCTATTGCTAAGTGCTTTTTCGCTATTTGGACGTAACACATTTTTAGCTCATTAGTTACCATATTTTTGCCTTTTTTCTACTGAAGAGTAATGCTGCTGTATATTCATATATTCATATATGGGTTTCTTTTTAGTGTATGCTCTTAGGTGTAGAACTGCTGGGTCTATGATAATTTTATGTTTTAACTTTCTGAGGAACTACAAGTTGGTTTCCATGGTGGCTGCATCATTTCCCACTGTCAACACTATGAATGTCCCACTTTATCCTTGCCCTAACCAACACTTGTTTTTGTCTGTTCCTTTTTTGTTTGTTTGTTTCATTCTTCATGAGCCATCCAGTGGGTGTGAATTTTCCAGCTTGCCTTTGACTCTCCATCTTGGTGGCAGTTAAGTGTTGCCTGCTTGATTAAACCTGTTTTGCTGAGTTTCTCTTATCACCCTCTGGAAGGTGTTATACACTGGAAGGGTGAATGTCTATAGATGAGCATAGACTGATACCTGTTGAGTCCAGAACACTTGCTGTGCAGTTTAGTGTCTTGTCCTCTCTGAGCTTCCATTTCTTTATGCCCAAAGATACCTCTTTTACCTGGTTGCTATGAAGGGTTGGGGCGAACTAAGGTGAACAGAAGATGCAGCAGGGAGCCTGACCGAAGCCCTCATTAAATGGGTGCTGCTGTCCTCGTGAGTGAGTGAGTAGGTGGCCACTTCCTCCGTGTCTCTGCCTCAGGACACGGCCAGTTGCTCATTTCAGGAGGCGGACCTAGTTTCTCCACCTTTCCTTTGCATCCTTCTTTGGGAGATCTCCCTCAGATCTTTTCTCAGGATCTGCCAACACCTCTTCATTCTGGGAGTCCAGGAAGATTACGTCAATCAACAGTGGTTCTCTCTGAAGCCTTAACAGACCCATTTCATGGGTCCAGCTTCTTCCTTGAAAGGATATTCTATGCAGAACCAAACGCTTCTAAGACTATTGTCAGTATAGTTTTGTTTTGTTTAGTTGTACATACCAGGCGGGCACAGGTTTTTTGGAGAATGCTTTCTCTTTCTGGACTGTGTGAGGGTCCTCACTTGGTTGGGCTGGTTTTGTTGCCTCTGTGCCTTTGAAACTCTTGGGTCATTTATGAAAGCAGAGGAATGGCTTTCATCTGAGGCCATAGTGGCAGCATTCCCACTGCAGGAAGCACTTGCTTGGCTCACAGATCACCCACTGCGGCTGCAGGGAAGCCTCAGGAGTTTATTTGACTTGCTTGTACATTTCTGCCATTTCATGATCACATCCGTGCTGTTGCCTGAGAGTTCAGTGTCCTGGAGGACAGACTGTGAATTTCCCATAGAGACTTTCATTTCTTAGGTCATTTCCGTCTGTCTAGTCCTAGCGGCCAGTGCTTTTAACCACTGAGCCATCTCTCCAGCCCCCATGCTCTTTATAAATCTTACTGTGGTCTTTTAGGCGCCTTCCCCAATTCCCTGTTCTGCCAACATGAACCAATATGACAGACATAAAAGCAAATAGTTTGGGACTGTTCCAAAGCATAGGGATAAATGAATGAATGAATGAATGAATGAATGAATGAATGAATGAATGAATGTAGGGTTTTGTTTTGTTTTAGAACTCAGGAGAAGCCTTTGGGCTTAGGCAGAGGCAGGTCTCTATAAACTTAGCATGTAGCTGCAGAGGAAAAAAAATGGCTTTAATCAGCAAGATTAGCTATCTGGAAACAGATAAGATAGTTTTAATACGCATCATAAAAACAGACAGTTGAGGATTGCTGGGGTAGTAGAGGGCATTGATGTGGAATAGCTTACTGAAGCAAAACTATTTTTAACATGGGAGAGTGGTGCATGATAGAAAGTTTGAATAGGCGAAATGGAGTCAGAAAATGGAGCTGAGAACCCCGACCTGATGTGATATATTCCAGAAAGCCATTAGAGCCTCTGTCCTGATTTCCACTCTACTGGAAGAATTCCTGAGGGCTCTGTGGACCAGCACATTTTTACATGCATAAATTCAACTTCTAGCAGAAGAATAATTAAATAAGTAAATAAACACAATAAAAAACAAAACTCAGAAAAACCCTTAGCACATAGGAAAGGCAGATGACTGTTTCTGGGGTAGACATGCATCCTCTCCTTAGGCATCATTTGAGTGGGTCTGAGATGTGGTGGTATGGCCCTGGATGCCACAGCTCAAGTGTCTAAAGAGCCTTTGGGTTGATGTTCAGAGGAGAGTATGAGCATATCCTACATAAGCTTGTAGAATGTTGTTCCTACATTTAATATGGGGGAATTATAAATTCTACGCTTCAGTTACAAATTAAAAAAAAATAAACAGATATCTCCCATATTATGGAAATGTGAAAGAAAAAGGTGAAGTTCACTGATGGGACAATTATTTTACGTAATTTTGATAATCTGAGATAATGAACTACTAGAAATTCCAGGTGACAGAAGATAAGCTGTTCTGTCCTCTTGTCTTTATTAGTATGGGAATTTACCAGGTGATAAACATCTTTACAGTTAGCTGGTCTGCAAAGGTGCTGTTGGCCCTGACTACTCTGGAGACTTTGTGATTGATCAATGTTGGCCTTTTTACAGAATGTAGTTCACTTAGAATGTTCATGCATGATCTGGATCTATGTTTATCTAAGTTACTGATGAGTGGCACAGAGAAAGAGAGAGAGAGAACATTTTGGGTGCATTGTGATAGACTGAATTCAGCAGACTTGCAAGTGTTGACTATCTCTGTTTACTCTCCAGAAGCAAAACCCCAAGAAATGTTCAGGGAACTTCAACCAGCAGGACCAAAGGGCACGCTGCTGTTTGTTCATCAGCAAAAAGTGTGGCATCTCAGTATCTTTCCGAGTTTTTAGGAAGTAAACCTCAAAGTTGAAGCCAGACTGGAACATGCTACCGAAAGGATGCTACAGTGTGTTGGTCTTTGTTCTTTAGGTTCTGGATTCACACTCTGACCTTTGTTCTTGGTGTACACACACACACACACACACACACACACACTACACACACACACACACACACACACACACACACACACACACACTACACACACTACACACACAAGCTGAATGGTGCCTTTTTTCCAGCTGGAAGATTTTGTTAAATAATGACTCTAAAGAATAAAATACAAATAATATTCCCAAAGTTTTAAGGAAAAAAAAAAGGCAGGGGACAACGAACATTAATGAAAGTACATTCCTCACATTTTTAGAGAATCAAATCTCATTAAAGAAAATCTCTTGAGGAGATCAAATGCAGCTTAGCAAAGGGCAAGGCCACAAGTAGATGTGATTAATTAACAGAATGTTGAAAAGCTGACCTTGCTGCGTGTTATTTATAGGCAAACATGCCTTGTTCAACTTCAGACTTCAGTTTGAAGAGGGGACAATCAGGCCTTCACGCTAGCAAAGGCAGCAATGTGATTGTCAGCTGTGATCTTTTGACCTATTGATTGATGGGTAGTGAGGACATTTATTCCTGGCCCACCTTCCTCAGCCTAGTACTGTATAGTGCACACATTCCCTGTAAAGCATACAGAGCTTTAGAATTGGCAACAAAGTATGTCCACAAGTAAAATGCTTTTTAATGATATAAAATAAGAGGTTCATGCAGGTAGGAAACAAAGTGTTTTGTTGTATGTCTGTGCGTGTGTGTGTGCGTGCGTGCGTGCGTGTGTGTGTGTGTGTGTGTGTGTGCAGGTAGGTGCTGGCCAGAGGTTGATGCTAAGTGTCTTCCTCAATTACCTTGTGCTTTGAGACAGGGTCTCTCATTGATCCTGGAACTCACCAGTTCAGCTAGGCTGGCTGTCCAGGGAGCTCTGGAGAGCTTCCTGTCTCCGCCTCCCCAGGGATGGGGGGATGGGGGTATAGGATTGTACCACCATCACTAGCTTGAGAATCCAAATTCACATCCTCATGTTTATATAGTAAATGCTACCAATTGAGCCACCCCCCACCCCGTCCTGAAGTCAAAGCTCTCTGGTCATATCAAATGTCAGCCCAGAAAAGCTGAGCCCACTATTCCAGTGCACAAGAACGGCATGTCAGTACTAGCTATACACATGTGCTGTAGGATCACATGTTTGTGTAAGTATGTATTTGTTTCCGCTGAATACTTGCATTGGTGTAATGGGTTAACTTATTATTTCCTTTGGATGGAAAGAATTTTCTGTTGTCCTAAGTTCCACACAAAAGCCTTTTAAGACTTATAGACAAACAATCGACAGATGCCACACAGTGGGCTGTAAAAACCCCTATGAAAAGCCTTTAACAAATGGACGAACTCACCATCACTATATTGAGAAGCTCCCTTCAGCTTGAGATTCCGTCATCAGGGCCTTTACCTATCAATGGAAAACACAAGTACATGTTAAGTGTTGAGAAAGAAGCCAAATGGTATTATCCCAGGCTAGACCAACCTACTCTTGTAGGCCCTTCCATCTTGGCCTTTATAAGAAATGCTTTATTTCATTTTCCTAAATACTCCAAACATTCACTTAAATATCCATTTGTGTTTAGAGTCATCTTAAAAAAAAAAGAAAAAGAAAAAACAGTAATGTCCCCCCACACACAACAACTCCAAACCGAAACCATAGAGCAGAATTTCCCCAAGTGTTAGTAAACAAAGCCCTGCAAATATATCTTTTCTCTAGACTCTCAGTAAAGGATATTGGACATTATGTAGACGAAAATCTTGGCGTGTAAGACTTCCTCAAGAAGATTATCTGGAGGCTCTAAGACGAGTGGTCTCTTTTATTTTTGTTTTTATTTATTTTATTTTATGTGCATAACTCTTCTGCCTGCATGTATGCCTGCGCATACCTGCTGTCCAAGAAAATCTGAAAAAGGTGCAGTGATCCCTGGAAATGGAGTAGTAAGTGGTTGGGAAGCACCATGTGGGTCCTGGGAACTGAACTGGGGTCCTCTGTGCGGGCCGCCCGGTTCCCTTACCCACTGAGCAATCACTCCAGCCCTCATCTTTCTGTTTCCGTAAACCAGAACCTCTAGCTAAGTGCACTTGCCTGCAATTAAGGGCTAAGTAAATCAATGTTCGGATCTTTTCTAGAAAATGAAATGCCTGTCATATTTAGAATTTCTAAACAACTGAAGCATGGGTTCATTTTTAGAATCCCCAATAGCGCTAGGTTGAGCACCGTTACTGAAGGTAGACTTTGTTGTGGTTCATAATGAGCACTTGTGGCTGAGGGAACTCACCTGAGAATCCAGTTTCCCCCTTTTCCTATTTTGTTTTTGCCACCAATAAAAAGCAGAGCATTAATCATAGGCATACACACATAGCCACACAATTGAGTTGCTCCTAGTCTGCCCAGGTTATCCAGGATGCTTTTGTGCTTGAAATAAATCTTTTCCTTTACCACCTTCCTCCCCATTCTCCCTACAAATGTCTTGAGAAATACAACATAAAATGGGAAGACCCCAGAGGTCGATTGAGCTGTGTTGGGTACAAATCCTTCAGAATTAAGCTGATTTCAGCTAAAGAACTCTAAGGGGCCCCTGAAGCCCAAACATCCCTTCTGGGTAACAGCTATGTCCCAGCTACTGCAGCTTTCAGGCCTCCCTTGCTTCTCCAAAGATGCCAACATTTTGTTGTCGTTACTGAGTAGTCTTTTTCCTTATTTGGCTCTACTGTGATTTGTCCATTTATACACTGAGGAACATTAGGGAGGTTTCTAGTTTTGGGTGATTATGAGTAAAGTTATTCTAAAAGGTAGTGTAAAGGATTTTGATCATGATAGTTCTAATTAACTTGAGGATGATTGATATCTTTTGCTTTCATGAGAAAGGAGGTCCTTTCTTCTATCTAGGGCCCCTGGGTCCTGTACCACCACACCAAGCTAGGTAGTCGATAGCCTAATAATATTGAATCTTCCAATTCGTGAACATGGTATAATTTTCTACTTTTTTAAACCTCTGACTTTTTTTTTCATAGATTCTCATGTTTTTCTTTACTCATTCAGTTCACCAGTCACAGTTTGTCTTGTAATTGTCATATATCACTATGTTTCTCAGTATATAAAGTAATTTTTTTTTATTATGTATTTGAACTTGGCTTCTTTCCCTTTTGTTGAATTCTACACTTTGGAAAGACCAATCCTCTTTGTATTGGATGTTCTTGCCCTATTCAGAGCCTTTTGAGGTTGTTTCAATGTTTTATTGGTTTTCATTTGGCTATTTCACTGCCTTCTACACCAGGGAATCACTCTTTAGCCATGAACACTCTGTTTCTAATTTCTTTTTAATGCAAAAGTAATGCTGTGTTCCTTAAATTGTTATATTAGCTCTGTTCTCCCTTCCATTTTATTCTTTAAGACATCATTTCATGAAGACATGTTTTTTCACTCCAAATTCTTACAGAGAGTTTCACTGATTTAATTAAATTATTTTCACCTTAGATTGGGTTCTTTCTCTCTCTCTCTCTCTCTCTCTCTCTCTGTGTGTGTGTGTGTGTGTGTGTGTGTGTGTGTGCGTGCATGTGCCTGTCTGTCTTTTTCTGTCTGTCTGTCTATACATGTATTTTATGCAGAGTATGAGGCAGGCCTGAAGCTTACCAATGTAGCTTGACTTGAACAAAATATCATCCTGCTTCAGATTCCCCAGGGCTAGATTACATTTCCGAGCCTTCATGCCTGGCCTTGGCTGGTTCTTTATCTGTTTGCTGTCCTTGCTTTACCTTCTTCCCCCCAGTCTATTTGTAAACTTTTCATTTTTATTTTTTTGTCATCTTATGAGTCTCTGGACAGCTCTACTTGCTGTCAAGGTGTTTGGTTATTTCTTTCCCACAGTATTTTCAACCCAGTCTCCACCCCCTACACCCCTTGGCTGTAGTTTGAGGACCAAGAATCTCAGTTGATAGTTAATGTCTTCTAGCTCAGGAAAGTCTAATGCATTTGAAGTTGCAAATTATTCTCTTCAATTAATGATTAAATCGTTTTCTTTCCAGTGTCTAGCCAACTTAAACTGTAATTTAAAAATTGGGTTGTTATTCATTGGGTTGACAGAGTCAGGTGGATGTGTGGAACAGTTACAGTGAGGTAAAGGCCTCAGTGGAGGATTGTGTTGGTAGATTGAGGGCAGAAGGAGATCACAAGGTGGGAAAATAGACCAGAAGAAGTTTGTATGGAGACAGGACTAAAGGTGGTTTGAAAGGTGAAGGAAAGGGATGCCACCAAAGCATACTGCACAGGAACTGGATTTTTCTTGTTTGATTGCCTCTATGAAAATTCGTGTTTTTTTTTTTTTTTTAAATCATTTAGTTATTTCATTCTTCAGTGTTTGGAGCCGCTCCAACAAGTTATCCTGCGGCTTCTGGTAGTTGCTTCCTTATGCTTGTCTCTGGCTTCTCTTCTTGTTTCTTAAACATGGGTGTTTCCTGGGGTGCTGTCCTTTGCCTAGTCCCCTCCTATGGCATTTCTCAAGAGATGTGCACTGCTCCCATGCTAATTACCACCTCTTGCCATAATTAAGCATTGCTTTAATCCTAGGTTCTGATTCTGGATTTTTTTTCTTTAAATCCAGTGAAAATATCTATTTGGTATATTAGTTTGGTAGGGCTGCTATAACAGAGTTCCATTAACTGTGCGGTTTAAATAACAAAAACGTATTTTTGCATAGTTTTGAAGTTTAGAAGTCGGAGATCAAGGGGTACAGTGTTCCCGCTGAAGGCTGTGAAGGTGGCATCTAATCCAGCTCTTGCCTTGGTTGGAGATGACTATCTTTGTGTTCATATTCCATTTACCCTGTGTTCATAAATCCATGCCTAGATTTCCTCCTTTTATGAAAACACCAGTCACATTCGATTAGGAGCCAGCCTAACGATTTATTTATTTATTTACTTCTTGGGGTGGGTTGTGTATGTACTACACAGCACAGAGGACATCATAGGAGTTGTTTTTTTCTCCATCCATCATGGGGGATTGAACTCGGGTCCTTAGGCTGGGCAGCATCTGTCTTTACTTGCTCCACCATCTCACTGGTGCACGACTTCGCTGGCCCTTTTAACTTCATTATGTCTATAAAGACCCTCTGTTCCAATGATATCGCATTCTTGGTGGCTAGGAGCTAACATTATTTTTAAGGGAGCACAATTTAATACAGTAGCTATTCACATGACAGAGCTTTTCTGCTGCATACTGGGTATCAGTCTACACACTGGGAACACAACAAGCTCCAGATGTAGACACTTGCCTCTTGATGAATGGAACAGATAAGAATTAATAAACAAGAATTTTCGGTAGTGTGCATTACATGCTGTCTTGGATGAGGATTGCTATTGCAAGGGCATTCAGTGGGAAACCTACCCCTGTCTGGCTAGCTCAGGGGTGCATCGCTGAGGAAGAAGGGTGTCTACACTACTTCTTTCCCAATAGGATCCCAGTTTACCCTGCTTCCAAACCACACCCTCTGTTTCCCAGCCCTGGATCCCACCACCCAGTTAATCTCTCCCAATCTGCCATTGATGGACAGATTCCCAACTTGAAAAACCTGTAATGACTCCTCATTGTCCCCAGACATAAGGGTAATAAAATTCTTCAGCACGGCTGCCTTTGCTTCCTCCATGGCCATGTTTGTGCAACTGGGCTGTACTTTTCTTGTGTTGGTCTTTCTACGTCTCCACTCCTCAACTGTGTGTGTTACCAAGGTATTAACAACTATTCTACAAACATACTCAGGCTTTTTTACAATACTATATGGTCAGAATTTTTTTTTCTGTTTTTTTTTTTTTTTTCACTTATATCATTAACATGAAGTAGGGCTTGGCCTATAACAGATACTTAAAAATATTGGTTGAAAAAATGTATTGGTTGAGCAAGTGGCTTCCCACCCCTGGGAGGTCTATCTGCTTGCAGAGTCTTTCTCCCTTCTCTCCCAGATGTGAACACTTTTTCACCTACTGAATTCTCTCCTTTAAACATGCCTTCCTTCTGTGTTAGGTGTGTCTGTCAGGCGTGACACACCCACAAGGCTTTTCCTGTTCTGTATGAACTCTTTGCAGGACCCTTCTCTTTGTCATAGAAATCTAAGTAGATGTCTTTCCCCGACAGATTGAAAGTTGCTTAAATTTAGTAACCGCATTTTAAAAATAAGATTGTGTTCTGCACAACACCTTTTTTTCTAAACATAAAAATAGATGTTCAAAGATTACTCTGTTTGAAGGAAAAATGGATGGGAGAAAAGTTTTACATTCATCTGAAAACAACTGGAATGGGCATCCCCCCTTGCCTTGTTTTATTTTTCCTGAGATTACAAGAATTACAAAATCATCTCGTTATTTATGGAGCATCTGGTTAATTCCAGACACCTCACTAGCATTGAATGATGGATAAGATTTAAATCATTGTTGCAAGAATTATCAATTCTTCTGATAACCGAGTCCAGTTGGTCTCAGGAGGCACAGTTTTTAGGATACTTTTTAGTTCTCAAGCTTCACTCATCCCATTTCCAGAAAAATCTTTGCCTGTTGGTGCTGCTTGCGGAAAAGGGACCCTGTCTGCCTCGTGCTGCTGTGTGGTGCCTCATGCTGAGGTTTCATCTGCTGGGGATTTGTGCAGGTGTCGAGTCTCTCCCAAGTCAGAGAAAACTAACTTGGAACCAGAAATCAAGGCTTCTGTTTGCTACTTGCCCGGGAGGGCCTTCTGTTATGAGTGTCCAGGAAGAGTTGAACAACACAATATTTAGTACTGTGCTAAAGCATTCACAGAAATTCTATTTCCTAGTGGCATCTAGACCTCCTTGGTATGTAACAAGTTGTCACATTAGCACACTGAGGTTAAGTGAACTCTGAAGTCAAAGCGTCTGCCTCCTTTCTCAGACTCAAGCCATAACTGGGCTGTAGATCTTGAGCCAGACAGAAATGTGACCTGAATTAGTCTGGTCAGTCATGTGCATATGTTATCTCTTCTAGGGGAGAAAATTCTTAGTAAAGTCTTCAGATAAGGAGGAAGGAGGCAGGAAAAACTGGGATGAAAGAGTAGAATAAGGAAGAGAAAACATATTTGTTTTGAGTCCTGAGTGGAATGGAAACTCCAACCCTTCCTTTTGAAAGGCAGGCCTGAGAAGTTCATACCACATTAAGAGGGATCCTGTGTCATTGCTGTTTGGGTTGGGAAACACCCATGGTATTCATGTGGCTAGATTCCAGACAGAGCACCTTCAGCTCAGGGCACTCATAAAATGACAATTACAAGTGTTATACCACCCTGCGTTTATAGATTTATAGTGTGGCATCTGTTCCAAAGCGACTGTGGCACAGATAATTCTAAACAGAAGATACATAAAAGTCACCAGAAAGTCTTATATGGTGCTACAGAGTTTGTTTAACTTATTAGCATATTTTACCTAGCAACTCCTTTATCATGCTTTGTTTTAGGCAAAATCACAATCCTTTTGTCGGGAACATTCCTCAGGTATTCCTCAGGTAAGCACTTGGGTGGCCTCAGGCTTTGGAGCCTTCTCCAAGCATCAGTTAGAGTCTGTGTTCTTTCTCTAAGTTAGCTCTCCTGTAGCCCTGTAAGCTGACCATTCTTTCCTGTTCCAAGATTCCACTTCTTCCCTGAGGCTCTCTCTCTCTCTCTCTCTCTCTCTCTCTCTTTCTTACTGTGTGAACTTGTGCCCTATCTCAGCCTTCCAAGTGCATGCATGCAGCACTGCACCTGGTCTGTGAGGTGTTTGTTTGTTTGTTTGTTTCTTTGTTTTAATGGGTCATTTGAGAGCCTTCTTGGAGAACACGCAGAAGGCTTTTAGACTCCTAAAAAGAAGTGCCAGTGAGTGTGGTTCACACTTATAATGCCAGATGTAGGGATCCTGAGTGAGACCGGAGGAGCATGAACTGAGAGACCTTGCAAAAGGAAGGAAGAAATAGACAGAGGGAGGGGGAGTCCATCTTACTATGCCCCAGGAAGGTGTGTGGAAATGGCTACCACTGTCTTTTCCACTAGAAGCAACAAATCAACTCTCTCCTAACTCGTAAGAGCTGCCCTGTGTCTGGATGCCTTGTTCTGTGAGAGATGGTATCTCCTCATAAGTTAAGTTATTTACAGTTGATGGCTCAGTTACTTATAGCAAATAATCTTCCTTGATTCAGTGGCATTTTCATTTGAAAAATAGAAAGTTGGGCATAAATATTGATACTTAACTTCGTTGTATTTCTGTTTGCCTAAACAACAGTTACAGTCTAGTTTTCTGCCGTGTACTAAGAACTGAGGTGTAGTCAGGATTTTTCTCTCACGAGCGCTTGAGGACCTCATGTTTTACTCCTGAAGTACGGGGCCAGTTTCCTTACCCCGTGGATGAGGGTGTTGACTCAAGTGCTGCCCAGAGATCTTACATCTCACACAGATTCTTTTGACTCATCAGATTAATCTTGCCCAGCGTCGGGGACGCCTCCTTTTCCTTCCTGATTCCAATGCCTTCCGCATCCAGGTGACTTCTTAACTGGATTCTGTCATGTATTTTTACGCCTGATCCAAATATTTGTGGGTGGTGTCCTGTCTGCAATAATGTATATAGTGTTAAGAAGAGATTTCTAAACTGCAGCCCATCACAGGAACTTCCCTCAAGCACGAACTGTATCCAGATCTCTGTCCTGGGGATTCTGGATGCTGCTCTTGTCCAGCTTTGTCTTGGCTTGTGGACGGAATACAGCCCATCCTAGGGACGACTTAGTGGTAGGTGCATCAATGGTAGCAGGAGCATGGGACCCCAGTAAGCTATCATGGGGGCAGTCACAAACTGCTGATTGTGACCCCGCCCCACAAAGATCCCACAGCCTCCGAAACAGTGACTCTCCGGGATCGAGTGATGAGGCCCAGGAGCCTGCACTGGGCAGTTCACACTCAGAGCATAACGAGCTTCCTCTCGGCATTGCTATGTCCCACAGATGTGCGTCTGTCTTCATTTGTCTCAAGATAGTTTTCAGTGCCATTTAGATTTCCTTTGGACTGTTTCATTGTTCAAGAATAGGCTATTTTCTTTCTACATATTTGTGAAACCTTCTGACTTTCCTTCTGTTGTTGATTTCTAGGTCCATAACGTTGTGGTTGGAAGAAAGACTTGATACAGTTTCAGCCTTCTTCAATTTCTTACACTTATGCTGCGGTTCGTTGTATGACCCATCCTGGAGGATATTCTGTTTGCACAAATGCGCACTGTGCTGTTGTTTGCAAGTCCTCTGCTTTGTCTTAACTTCTGTCTGGGTGATTGATGTGGTATTGAAAAGGGTAGACTGGAATTCTCTGCTATTTTGTATTACAGTCTATCTTTTCTTTTAAATCTGTTGATGTTTGCTTCGTGTACTTAGATGCAGGGGTGTTATTTGTGTGTATATTTATTCTCTCTCTTTCCCTCTCCTCCCCTCCCTCTCGTGTGTGGTACTGTACATGGAACCTAAGACCTCGTGTGTCCTAAGCAAGGATTGTGGCCCATTCAGCCCTTCTTATATCTTCCTGATGAACCTGACCCTGTATCTTCTTGACCCCTTTATAATGACCTTGTCTAATGACAACTTTTACTTGAAGTCCATTTTGTCTGGCATAAGAACGTACTTTTATTTAAATATGGATATTTTTGTAGCTTAATTTGTATACGTTGAGGGTGGTAGAAATGTACCACAGTGAGAATCTCTTCTGAAATCCCAGCAAGTAATAAAAAGCATATGCAGGATGAAGGTGACGGGCGAGGAAGAGCCTTGTATTTTCACCATGTAAGGCAGGCGTGGTTGCTCAGTGACTAGGAGAGCTGGCTGCTCTTCCAGAGGACCAGGGTTCAACCCCCAGAGCATGCTAACTTACTTTCCTTGGTTCTTATTGGTCTTCCTCCCCTCTCTCTGCCTCATTCCGTTAACTTTTTTTTTTTTTTTTGAGTGGATGACATTTTAATGATTAAAAAAAAAATACTGTGGAAATCTTGGGAGACCACTGAAATGTAAAAACCTACGGAACTGGAGAGATAGCTCAGTGGCTGAGAGTGTGTTTCTTTCACAGAAGCTTGAGTTTGGTTTGCGGCACCCACGTCAAGTAGCTCACAACTGCTTGTAACTCCAGCTGCAAGGGATTCGCAGCCTCTGGCTTCCACTGGCCCTCATACATATATGGCATACACACACACACACACACACACACACACACACACACACACACACACACACACATTACATATAATAAAAAACAAAATATTTTCAAAATCTCACATAAAGAAGACTTTCTTGGGCCTAACGGTGGCTCCAAAGCCTGGGCCAGCGTATGACTCTGAAAGTCTTGCTATCTTCTCCACCTCCTGGACTTTCCCTGCGGCCTTGTCCTGGTGAAGCAGCCTGCTCCTGACCTGAGTTTTCTCCATAAGAGGGAGACGTTTCTATATGAGTTCCTGGAATCATTTCCTCCTTTTGTATCACGTACATAAAATGCCAGCCTTCTTCAGTGAGGTCATCAGCATCTCTAGAGGAATGGAAAAATCTCAAGTGTTTGTGACTGCATCAGCATTTCCTATGGTTCACTAATGCATTTTCCCTTCAGCAAGAGTTTGTTGCCCTGCCAGTTCCTATTAAATTTTTAGCATTTTAAATATTGTATTACTAAAAGCTTATTTTTATTTGCATTTATAGATCATAAGCTCACTTCTGCACTGTTTTACTGAAGAATCCATTAAAAGAGCCAGTGAGTCTTGTAGAAAATGGCGTTCAGTGATCTCACGTCGAGGACTGTGCGTTTTTATGATAATTGGATCAAAGATGCTGGTAAGTAATGAGATTTCCTAATTGAAGTTCATCTTTCCTTTTCACATCGAATTCCCACAGTAATAGGGCTTATTTTGAACAAAATAAGTGGCGTGTCACCTTCGTACTCCTTTTTTACCAGTTAACCAAGAAGCTGGGGGTTAATATATTTACCCATGATGGTGTTTATAATAGTTGAAAAGACTCTGAAGCTCCACAGGAGGGAACTGGGTCATAGGTGATGGCATATCTCAGCCCAGTAGCCCTTAAAAATGTTTTTTTTTTGGAGGGGGGAGGTTCAGTACTCTAATGATTTAGGGGAAAATCACCGTCATTGCCAACGAAGGTTCTGCCCAGGCTGATTCTAGAAGAAAGAGCTGCCCTTGCCCCTGAGAGGTGACACAGAAAGGGCGGGGAATAATAAAAATGTTTTGGAACACGCCATGTTACCGGAGTTTAGAATATGCAAACGGAAGCCATACATGAAGCACTGTGTGTGTTTCTTTTGTGGAAAGTCGGGCCGCTTGTAGGTAGTGAGTGATGTTTTGGGGGTTAGTGTGTTGCCTGCTGCTAGGGATTGAGGTCAGGGTCGTGCTTTTGTCCCTGCTAAGTGAGTGCTCTACAACAGAGCTGCTCCTGGTCTCATGAGTAGCTTTTCTTTACTTGTCTGTGTGTGAGTTTTTAAACCCCAGCCAATGTGGTAGTATTTTAGGAACTATTAAAGTTTTAAAAAAGAAAACATTGCAAGATTTTTTTTTTAAATAGAAAAGAATTCAGTGCCTTGGAACTTAGACCTGAGATACCATCCCACCCCATGCTTCATTTTAGAGCTAAAGAAATTAAAACACAGAGGTGTGACCTTTCCCGAGGTTGGTAAAGTTGAAGAAAAAGTTGATAGAGAAGAAGAAAAAAAAAAAAAAAAACAAAAAACAACCCTGTGTTTTTAGTTATGATTAGTGTTCTGGCACTTCATTGTTTTGTAGTTATTAAGATACACATATTCACCCGTAAAACCACACTGGAGTGACTCAGTCATTGACTGGAAATCACAAGTCCCTCATATCACACCTATCACGTGAGGATGTGAGGACATATCCTAGATTACAGTGATTTCAGCAAAGACACTTTCTTGAGCAGCATTTCAGCCCCAGGCTAAATGCCCATTGCTAAAGGGCAATGTTACTTCTCCAAAGGTTTTCCAATAGTTTCATCCCTCAAGAATGCCAAGGACAAATAGAGTAGCTATTTTCCTCTCTTTTCCCTGAAGGTTTCTACTTACTTGGTTCAGAAAATGTACCAGTTTCTTTACAGGTTATCTTCCTCTGATGATTTATACTGATTGCTACAATTTTAGTATTTAATGTAAATATTGTTCTTCCAGTTGAATTTCAAAAGAAAAGTGTACATTGCTTACCCAGGTCTCACTATTTAAACTTGAAACCCAAGTAGATTAAGGTATAATTAAGAAAAGTTATTATACACACACACACACACACACACACACACACTTACCACAGTGCGGTAAGTCAGATGATGTGTAACTTTAAAAGTATCTAACAATAACTTGTAGCAATTTCTTGGTCAATCTGTGTCAGGAATGTCCTCAGTAACAGCGCCTTTCACACAATGTGTGGAAGTCAGATGATAATTTTGCGTAGTTGGTTCTCCCCATACACTTTTATGTTAGTTCCAGGGATGGAACTCAGGTCATTAGGTTTGCATAGCAAGCCCCATTACCTACTGAGCCATCTCACTAGCCCTGGCGACAGTGTTTTAGAATAGAGTTATTTGAAAACACAGATCCCGTGCAGTCCAAATCTTACTATTAACCATCTTCAATGCAAGAACAGAGGAGACTCAGGTAATCCTTACCTCAAGAGCCAAGTAGACTCAAATGGCTGCAACTAGTCCTATGGCTCTAGAAGTAACAAAACATTTTAATGCAAACTATGTCAGAACGCTGCTTCCACCTTACCTGTGGATCAATTACTTTTTGTTTGAAGTACTTCCGTCAAAAAACTAAGCAATATTAGATTAGAAAAGGGGGTAGCAAAGGACCCCAGGTGATTAAAAGTAAGGACTGAGGAGAAACAAGAAACACTGTGTAAACGGAGCAGGCAAGAGGAGAGAGGCACAGAAAAGGGAAACACCTCACATTTCTGAATACAACATTCATTTGCAGTCTTAGGAGGAAGAAGGTCATGGCATGTGGAAAGAGAGGAGCCACATTCAGGTTCCTCACTACCCTAGACTAACTAGGTGACCTTAAACCAACTATGTTTCTTTGTGAGTAAAACAAAAGGGAGACTTAGCACCTCTCAGCTGAGTGAAAGGCGCTGTTACTGAGGACATTCCTGACACAGATTGACCAAGAGATTGCTACAAATTATTGTTAGATACTTTTAAAGTTACACATCAATGAGGTGTTGTTGTTTTTTTCCTTCACTTTTTTTTTTTTTTTAATTGTCAAGGTCTAACAGAGTTAAAAGGATTTGTAGTAATAGTTACAGCTTTGGAAAATCCCTGTCAAGCACATCAGGGGAGTCTCTTCTTGTATTTAGTGTGGTATTGATCTCGGAGAGGCCTTAGTTTTGCTTTGAGTACTCTGGAAAGGGCTGAATGCATGATCAAGAGCCAAGAATTTTCAAGTGTATTCTTGGCTTTGGCCCTAATCCTGCGTGGCCAAACTTGGGAAAACTTACTGTTACTAGTTTTCTGATCGCTGGAGTGGTGGTGGTCATGCTTACTTATGTCATGTGGAAATCCCGTGGCTTAGTATGGAAGGTAGAGGACTGTTTATAAGGATCCTTTGATTATGGAATGTTAGACTTAAAAACCCTGCTAGAGCAGCATGTGGAGAAATGCTAAAGTGCTTAATCATTCAAAAGCAGCCCTTTGCGTGTTTGCATCATAAGAAGACAGAGGATGAGTAGATCTGCTACCTCTATGAACTCTCAGAAAGTACACTGGGAACCAGTATCCCTTCCCTTCCAGCTTCTTCATTCTAAAAAAGTGTAAAGTGTGTGCTCTTTCATTTATCACATGGTGCCTAAGGACACTGTTCTGTACATAGTTGATGGCTCCTTGGTAATCTATATGTCCAGCATTGTGCTTTCCCTGCACCCTGTTTCTTTCTGGGGAACTCTTAGAAAAGAACTATTAGGCTAATGATAAATCAGCACTGTGGTGGGCGTAACCAAGAGCCCAGCCTGCTTACCTACCCTCTGCTTTCACCTCAGCTCTTCTCGGCCAGCTCTGTCAACGTTGAGGGCAAGTACATGATTCACAAGACTGTCACTCCCTCCTCAGCCTTTGTCCCTGGGGAAAACAGGGACCACTTACCCCTGACTGAATTCCTAGGCTGAGTCTGAATTAACCTGATATGGAATTGTGCCCTTTCCACAGTCTTCATGTCAAGTCATCCCCAACTGACCCACAGGCATGTTAAAGGAAACCCCACTCTTCACAAGGAAGTGGACTGACGCCCTTTTCAGGAAGGTAGAGTGCTGCTGCCAGAAGCAGGAGACAGGGACACTAGCCTGAACATCAGGCTAGGGCTTTGAATTTTCTTTGATCAGTGAGGGAGAGCTCATTTAAGCAAGAGAATCATCTAAGCGGATCTGTACTTTCAGAAAGTGAGTTTGGCAGTTGTACAGAAGGCAAAGAGTGGTTTGGATTGAGAGGTCAGGATAGATTGTCACAGAGCCTACCGAGGGACATTGCCGCCTTGCGTATGGCTCAGGGAGATATTGATCACACACCAGAATCCTGATTTCTCAGTTTGGACAGCTCATCATGGTCGCCTCAGTAGCTTTAAAAAAAAGACTGCCTGTTTACAAATTATGGTTGTATCTGTTTATGTGGTACAAAGTGATATGGTAACACATGTAAGCCTTGTGGGATAATTTAAGGGAGCTAGTTAACATACCCACTCTTTAAGAACATTGGAGACTTACTGTTAGGAATCTCAACTACACAGTGTACTAATATTATTGTTTATATAATAGCTATTATATTACTACGTATAATACTATGATTATGTCATGCCCCTGTAATAGATCTCAAAAAAATTATTCTGCCTATCTAAGTTAAATTTTGTACCCCTTGACCAACATTTTTCTCTCCCTGTTGTCTAGCCAGGCTCTTAACCCCTATTATTTCATGCGTGAGACTACGTGTTGCTTTCTGAGGCTGTCTTATTTCAATCAGCATAACAATGTTTCATCCTGCTTATCAAGATACGATTTTCTTCTTTTGAGAGACCAAATGATATTCTGCCTACTTTGCTGTTTCTGTTCGTCTGATGATGAACCACTGAATAGATTCCACACCTCGGCTACTGTGGATAATACTCCAGTTGAGTCCTCACAGTTTCCAGAAATGAAATGCGTGAACTTAGAATAATTCTACTTTTAGGCTTTATTGGGCTTTCCATGTGGTTTTCCTTAATGTCCGTACTAATTTATAGTCTCAATGTGAATGCCCAAGGATCTCATTCCTCCACGTTTTCAGCAACACTCATTATCTTTTGTTTGATGATACAGCCCTACAAGCAGAAGGTGATTGGTTGAAAAATTCAATTCTACTATTTGTATTTAGTGATAGTGAGCATATACTCTTCTTTCTGTTGATCCCTTGTGTCTCTTCTTTTGAGAAATTAAGTCCTTTGCCATTATTTATGGCTGATTTTTAAAAACTTATACCCCTGGTGCCCTTAAGATTCTGATTCTGGATCCAGGTTGTTTCTGTTGTTGTTATTGGACTTTTAAATGCTACGGAGATGAGTCTGCTATGATCACAGATTTGAGATCTACCTTAGTGACAATAGCAAGCTTATTCAGTGCTTAAGTTCTTTGCAAACTCCTCCTCCAGTCCTCTAGGCAATATCCATCTTGTGCCCAATTCATAGAGAAGAAAACCAAGCCCAGTGAGGTTAAGTCAGTTGCACAAGGCCGCATAAAAGGCCAGAGGAGAGACAGGGTCACAGCACTGACTGTCTGGCTCTAGAATTTTGCTGTAATAGAATTTTTAGACCCTGAAGGGAGGTGAGGAGATGGCTCAGTGAGAAGAATGTGTACTCTGTAACAACCATGAAGACCTGAGCGCAGTCTCCAGTACCCATGTGAAAAGCCTGGAATAGTGGCCTCTGCCCAGAGTTCCAGCTGTGGGAAGCAGGGACGGGGGATGCTCCCTGGCACTTACTGACCAGCCTGCCTAGCCAAGTCACAGAAAAAAACAAATGACCACTCCTGGTGAATGATGCCAAAGCTGACCTCTGGCCTCCTCACATGAATACGCAAATGTATGTTTCTTTCTTTGTACACACAAACATACTTTAATTTTTTTTTGGTTATTTTATCTTTTTTTGAAAATAACATAGAATGAAAAAAAAAAACCCAAGCTTTTTTCATAGTAACTTTTTATTTGTAGAACTTGAAACTCATATGCACAGGATTTTAAGAAGAGGCGTGTACTGAAAAAGTTAAATCACAGGAAGAAATGGTTTATTTGGAAATGAGTTTCTTTGTCTTCCTGAGCTAGCCTTGCATGCTTTTCTTGGCTTCTGTTGCTAATGGAGTAGGAACAGAAGGGTTATGTCATTTGATTTTTCTTTCCCCTGCCAAGTCAGTGAAAGAATAAAACAAAAGGTATCTCTGATTGAGAAGTGCCTGTACTGACATTTAAGACACTGTAGTTTTAAAACTATAGTTGCTGACTAACAACAGAGTCATTTGCAATTTCCTATGAAGAAGAAACGAGAAGTCTCCCATGTTGTAGCCATGCTCAGTTAGAGATGACTGCAGTCCTTAGGGCTCTTCCCTTGCTTCTGATTTCATTAGTCTTTATTTTATTAGGGATAAAATCTAGACATACTAATAAAACAATGAAAAGCTACACATTGGCTTTATGACATTTTGTGTTAAGGTTTATATTGACCAGCAGGGGAAGGAATTTATTTAAGGCTGATCAGTTCTAAGTCTGTGCCTTGATTCCCAATCCTGTGGCAAGCTTTTATTCACTGGAGCTCTCCTTGTGTCAGGTTTAGCCGGTGATTGCCAGTGATGACCAGAAATCCTGTCCTAGGCAACTCGCCATCGTTACAAGGCTAGAGAACTAATTGAAACCCGGAAGTCTGTAGTTACCATACACTCGGATAGCTGATTTCAGGACCTTTCTAGGTTTAAAAATGACAAGTCTTGAGAATAGAGTAAGAGAGAGAAGAAAATATTTTTAAATTTTGGAACTTTGTATTTAAAAAAACTCAGATTTACTTATGGTACTTTTGTGTGTATGGGAACTGGAATTATAGATGGTTTGTGAGCTGCTTCATGGGAGCTGGGAATTGAACACAGGTCCTCTGGAAGACCTGTCAGTGCTCTTTATCACTGAGACATCTCTCCAGCCCTAGAACTTTGTGTTTTTAAGTGTTGGCCAGCAAACTTCTGCTGGTGTTCTTTTGCGTGTGACACTTCACTGAAGCTGTTCTTGCTGAAAGTGTTGTCTTCTCCGTTCCAGGTAGTGGGACTTTGCTGGCTGCCTGTCTTTCTCTCTCTGCCGCATTTCATGCTGATTCCCTTCCTGAGTGCCTCTTCCTTGGTTTCAGGACATCTTACTTTTGTGATTTTCTTCCTGCTTCACCATGCGTTCCTCCTTCCCCACAGTTTTCTCTTCTACCTCTCCTAAGTCCTTGGCACTCCCACCTTATTGCTTAACCCCCTCGCTCGACATGCTTCTCTTAACTCTACTCCACGGCTCTTATAATCACCATTTATGTAGCAGCAACCCCCAAACCTCCCTTCTCTGGCTTGGATCTCACTCCTACTCCCAGATCCATACATCCAGCTCCCTGTGAAGGTGTCTGTATGGATATTCTCAGGCACTGAAGTGTAAGACGTCTGAAGCCTAAGCTGTCCATGTCACCTTGGTGGGCTTGGTCCTCATTTGTCCCCAGTCTAAAGGATGTCACAGTCATATTAACTTCTTCTTGTATGACTAAAACAACTTCTGAATGATTTTTTTAAGAACTTCTGCCTGTGTTTTATCCTCCATGTTTGACCAGCTAGTTTATGTTTTCTTTCTTACTACATCTCAGAACAGTGTGCCTCCTGTCAAATTACTAACGGTTTAATTTATAAATGTACTTTAGAAAACAGCAGTATTTTAAACCGCTACGTAGAAAATCACTTCTAAAAGTTGTTTAATAGTATTATATAGAGAGTATTATACATACACATATACATACATACACACATACGTACGTACATACATACATAAAAACCCAGGGATCCATGGGCAAATAAGCTTGGAGAACGCTGCACACCACCACTTTCATCTCATCAATTCAAGCTGCTAACACAGAGCACTAAAAGCCTGCTGCAATCCTGTTAGACTCCGCACTCCGGTATCCTCTTGTCACTTTGGGGAAGTCTTTGTACCCACTGACTAGTTGTGTAGTTAGGTGTCCTTATATAGACATAAGAACAAACTCAGATCCTAAGCGTCTGGCATCAATTTTTTAGTTGGCTGTTTACGCCTTAGCTGGCTTTGCTTGTTTGAGACAATGGCATCCGTTGGCATTTTTGAATGAGATCCACTTGAAGACAGAGTAAGTTACCTTTGCTAACTAAATCCCTGGGCATTCAACTGTTGCATGTAACATGTCTGGCACTAAAAGTGAGTTATGAAGACAGTCATGAAGAAGTTTGGGGTGAGGAGGTTTGCTGGCAACTGGCTGTCTCATTAGTGGTTTAGATGAACAGGAATGCATGCTACAAGTCTTCTCTCACTTGTGAGGAAGGTGATGCTCTTTGATGAGCTGAGTCAGATGCTCCTGGAAGCTGCCCACAGTTATTTTCTTCCATACCACTCTGGGTTCATGAGGTCACTTGGCCAAATTATACCCCAAGTGTTTGAAATTATAGAATGAATCACAGTTCATTTTTAATTGCAATTTTTTAAATGCTAGCCTGGAGCTATAAAGAATGGGATGAACTTATGTGTAAGTGGTTGTAAGGTCATTACATGTTTTAGTTGGCTTTACATGTTTAGGGTGGCTTGCTGGCTCATACTTTGGACACCTAAGACACACACTTTTGATGGTTATATATTGATATGGTCCCTTTCAGTTTTATATGTAATATTGTATCTGAGAAAGTTCACCTATTTTCTTAAGAAAAGAGGAAAATAAATAAGCAGCAAATACAAATACAGTTTTTATGTATAAATAATGTCTGGATGGAAATATTTTTGAGAGGGTGTCTCATTTATCCCAGGTTGGCCTCGAACTCCTGATCAATTGCCTCCCCTTCACAAGTGCTGTCATTACAGCAGGGCACCACCATGCCCATGTAGGATGGAAATTTTCTGAACGTTGATAGTGGTCATGGACGGGGAAGCATCACCAGCTGCCCTTTCCTCCAGATCTACTTGTACACCCTGCTTAGATCCTGGAGAAATTATGTATCTGAGGCCAGGGTGCCAGTACTCTGGTGAGGGGTCTCCTGGGATGCTATTGTCTTACTTTGTGTCGTTATGTGGTGGAAAGACAACAGAAGAGCTTCCTGGGGTCCTTTTTATGACAGTAACCCTATTCTTGAAAAGCTCTTGCTTCTATTACATTAGGTGCTGGGATTTCATTAATTTCATTTCAGTATTTTTAAAGACTGGCCTCAAACTCGATGTATGGATGTAGATGACTTTGAACTTCTGATTCCCCGTCTCCATTGCCCAAGTGCTAAGACTCTGTGTGTGTAGAACCACACCAGGCTTACACACATGTAATTGGAGAGCGTGCAGCGTCCAGTCCATAACCCAGTTCCTCCAGAATGGCTTCTCCAGATACTCCCCTTCATGTTCTGAATACCTCCTGCCCTTTGAAACTTAAAAGGCGATGACAGCTCCACTGTTTGTAGCTCAGAAGAGCCCTACTGCTCTTAGGGGGTTTTCTGTCACTATTTCTAAAGATGCTTGTGATCTTTGCAGCGGTGTGCTGTCAGCAATGGGGTGAAGGCAGCTTCCTGTTATTGCAGGGCTAAGTGGCCGTGCGCTTACCTGTTGTCTTTCTCTTAGATCCGAGAGTTGAAGACTGGTTCCTCATGTCCTCGCCTCTGCCACAAACCATCATCCTGGGGATCTATGTCTACTTTGTCACATCTCTGGGACCAAAGCTCATGGAAAATCGGAAGCCCTTTGAACTCAAGAAAGTGATGATAACGTACAATTTTTTCATAGTACTGTTTTCTGTGTATATGTGTTATGAGGCAAGTGTCTTCAGTATTCCTAATGGAAAAAGTTCACCTGCGCCTTTTTGATATGTATGTTTTTGTTATGATGATAGAGTTCCCTTTTTCTGAGAATAGAGGAATTTAGAAACTAAGCAGGCGTTTATAACAATAAGAACACCAAAACTGTTATGCCTAGATGAAATAAACCCAAGGGTCTCAGGACGGTTGCTATCTTGGATAGTGAGAAAAAAAATAACATTTAGCTCAGAGATTTGCACTTGATAAATGTTAGTTGTGAGGAAACTCATGTCCAGAGAAAAAGAATGAATGGGCTCAGAGTGGCGGCTGGGAAGTGGAGGGCTGGTCTTAGAATGCAGGTGCCTCCAGAGCTGGGTATTGACTTGCACACTGTTTAGGCTTCACAGGCTTTGAGGCCAAAGAGAACATAGATTCACATAGAGTCAGAGGTGATAAAGCCCTGTGCCTTATTATAAAAGAAAAATCTTCCAGAATGTAGACGATATTGTGGATTTATTCTCTGCCTTGCTGCTGTTCTCAGCTGCCTTTGCATCCTTGTTTCTCTAGGGTTCTTTGCTGTGTTTCCAACCCTGGCTGGCTCCCTCCTTATGCTTCTTTTCTTTCTAGCATACCTGTTCTTGCTCATACTTGAGGTCTGTGAGGAGCCATGGTGGCCTTGCTGGCCGCTGTGACACTAACCTCTTTCCTGCTACAAATGACCTAATTCTAGCTTCACTGTGCAGCTTGTCACCTATTTGTTTCTTCTACTAGCCCACAGGCCACTGCTCTTCTGTCATTTCTACACTATGAACAGGCTCCTCGTATGTTCTCAGAGGGAGAATATACCTGGGAGAGAAATTAAGAACATGCCTGAAAGCTAGGAGCCCAGACTGCCTCCTTTTGACCGTGTTACTTTTTATCTCTAAGCCTCAGTTCTCTTATGCTGCAGTGACAGGAATGAACCAGTTTTTCTCTTGGGTCCCAGAATGTTCTAGTATTCTCAGGTTCTGTCTCTGACAGTGCCATTGTTTGTGATGATCACAAATTATATTTCTCAGGTTTAAAAAGAATCCAGTAGTAACCAGTTAGTTTTGGCTTCTGCTTTGTCAATTATAACATAGAAGAAGGTTTTAAAAATACCCGAATCAAAGAGTTTCTGTCTTCATTAATACTTGAGTTATAGTTTCAGGACTTTCTGCCTGCTGAACATAAACCATTAACTTTTTGTTACTAGCCTAAAGATATAACTGTCAAGACCTTCGCAGGCTATTGGTATGTTCTCAAAACTCAACATCAGCACAAAGGTAGATCCACTCTGTTTGAACACAGACTTAATAACTAGGACATGTCCTGTCTGCCAACAACATAGGCACAGTTTATGGTGTGGAGGAGCAAGATTCTGTGAGGTTTTCAGAGTAAATGCCTCTGCCAGGCATGCTTGACCAAAAAGGAGCAAAGATTGAGAGAGAACCATGCCATACTGAAGAGACGCGTCTGTCTTCTTGTGAACGAGTGGGCTAGATACCTGGCACAAATCAGACACTGATAAAGAGGGAGCAGGTGCAGCCTACAGAGACCCAAGTCACACAGTCTCTCTCATTTAGTCAGCTCTTATTTGTGTCAGGGTAAGGTGGACAGTTAGTGATCTAGCTTAAAGGAAAGTTCCTGGGGTTAGAGTAGCAAGCTGTGACTCTTTAATACAGTTTCTCATGTTGCAGTGACCTCCCCCAACCATAAACTTACTCCGTTGCTACTTCATAACTGTAATTCTGCTACTGTTGTCAGTCGTAATGTAAATATCTGATACTCAACCACTAGGAAAGGGTCATTCAACCCCCAAAGGGGGTTGAGAACCGCTTGGTTAGAGCATTACTTCTATCAGTTGAAATGAGTCTGAGCATAACAGAAAATGGCATTGTTCATTGACTTGAGGATTTTGAGAAACAGAATTCACTGTTGCTATCACACTCCTTGTTACTTTGGTAAGATCTGTTGACTTGCTTTTTAAGATATTTGTTAAACTAGGAAATGCATGTCCTAATCTTTTCTGAGTCTTAATGTTCAAGATCTCATAGCATTTCCAGAGCTTATATTACCCTATACTGCAGACTAGGAGTGAGTATGAGAAGAGGGTGCATTTTAAATACCATAATTAAATTCGTTTTTTCCACTACTTTTCGCATTATCAAGTATTATCTTGGCTGATCTCTGTTGGTAGATACCTGTTATCACAGCCCTTAGGAGGCTGAGATAAAGAGAGTCATAAATTTGAGGCCAGCCTGGGTTACAGAGCAAAGCCCAGTCTCAAAAATATAAACGGACACAAGCCTCTGCAAAAACTTTAAGTGTATTTTTATATTGGAAAGTTATCATCATTTTAGCTAAAATAGTGATGAAACTATGAAATAACATATGCTTCAGAAGCCAAAAGTGGTATAAACCTTACAGGGAGAGAGAAGATATTCCAAGCCAGATGTTTGCGCTTGCAGAGGAAGAATAGAGAATATAGTTGACAAAAAGAGAATATGATTGTCCCTACTCCAGATCAACCCAACCACTAAAGATATGTATTAATTAAAATCAAGTACTTGGCTTTCATTTGTAGCTACTGTTTTAAAGGCCCCTCCCGCCATCAGACTAAAAGAATGTCAATGTGATCCCTGAATTACAATTCAGACTTACCAACAATAGGCTTTTCTTTTTAACACCAGTAGAAGGTCACTTTGTGGGTGTGTTGGAATGGCCGTCTGCCAGATTATACCCCAGTTAGTAACAAGAGCTTTGTCTTCCCTTATTTGTCTCGTGAATTTAAAGCACAGCTGGAAGCAGACCTGTGCATGGTGTGTCTCAACGTTGAAGCAGGAGAGAGTATCAGAGACAAGCACGGCCGCTTCATGGGTACTTGCCAGCCATGGGTAGGGAAACACAGTGGCCACAGCCACCCTGTTGGCATGTGGACAGGTTTTTGTTTGTGTAACCCTTATTGACTAATCGGAAAGATTTGAAACATTCAGGGAAAAAAAAAAAAAAAAACAGGTTCAGAGCCATGCACACCCCCCCCCCCTTAAAAGTAGATGAACACACGTGTGTAGTCGACACAGGTAATATTTGGTAACTAGGCAGAACACTCCCCGAGTTTTGTCCTGCGCTATTTTAAAGGAATCCTGAGAAGTGGACAAGTAAGTTAGCATACAGTTCATGTATATGGTCTGTGCGCTTGTGGCTTTGAGAAAGGCTGGTGCCAAACTTCTCCCCACGGCGGGTTTGGTTTGTCCTGGTTCTCACTGCCTCTTCCCCAGCTTTGCCTGCTTACTTAGCCGGTCGCGAGACAAGGTGCAGTCAAAACAACCTTTGTTGTATCTGTTAGCAAGTTCTTCCTCTTGAATATGCATGTTTCTCTTCCAGTTTGTGATGTCCGGCTGGGGGACAGGTTACTCCTTTCGATGTGACATTGTTGACTATTCTCAGTCACCCAGAGCCATGAGGGTAAGTTTCTCTTTGGGAAAGTCTGTGTAGTTCAAAATCATTGTGAAAATCCTTTGGGTTCTGCAACATTGGATATGAATTCACAGTGAGTGAATGACTCAATAATAATAAGCTTAATTAAGTTGGGAGGAAAAGCTAAAATTATAAGGAATTTAAAAAATCCAGGTGTATAGTGTTCTATAAAATGACAGTTAGTGCTGTTTAAATTTCTTGGGTTTTAAATCTTCCCTGATTTCTGAAAGATGAGAAATAGAATTTTCTTAAGATTTAGCAATTCCACTTCTGGCTATATTTCTAATAGGGTTGAACTCAGGGACTCAAAGAGGTGTCTATATACTCAAGAACACAACACCATTTGTTGTGATGGCCAAATGTAGAAATAACCGAAAATGTCCACAAATAGTACATGGCTAAACAAAATGTGACACACACACACACACACACACATACACGCACACACGCACACAAACACAGGAACGCACATGCACACATGTGAAGAGAATAGAACTATTATTCAGCCTCTAAGAGCTACAACTTGTGTGACTCTTGAGGACATTGTGCTAACTAGTATATTCCAGTCACAAAGGACAAACACGGCATGATTCAGCTTATATGCGTAGGACAGAGGGTGGATGGCTGGGCTGGAAGTAAGAGAGAAATGGGAAATCATTTTTGAATGAGTTTAGAGTGTCACTCTTTCAAGATAAGGGAGTTCTGTGGGTGGATCTGTCACGGTGTGGAGGGATATGAATGCAATCGAAGCCACCAATCTATACCTTTAAAAGCTGGGTAAAATTTGTTACGTGTTTTTTAAACCAGCTTTTTTTCTAAAGTAGACGTTTCCTCCATATAAAATATTAGGTAAATAAATTCTTATCTGTGTATTTCCACAGATGGTGCACACCTGCTGGCTTTATTACTTCTCCAAGTTTATCGAGCTGTTAGACACTGTGAGTACATGACGCACACATTTCAGAGCTGTTTGATGTCTCACTGAAGCAATAAACTGCGAGTGTATAGTTATCGCATAATCTTGCTTATCTGCCCTTCTCTGACCGGCCTACTGTTCCCCATTGTTCCTTCAATTATCTTTGCTTTTAGAAAATGAACTTTCCAGCATTTCACAACCTTTGACTGCATTTTGAAAGTGTAGGCATCACCTGGTTAAGATAAACAGGTACCTGTCACCTACCCCACAGAACTGTGCCCTTACGTGACAGCACTTCCCTGTGGAGCAGTTCGCAAAGCCACGAACGGAGACCACGTTACGGTGGTTCCTCACGGTGTCAACCGTACTCTGAGATACATTAGTGCATCACAATCCATAAACCCGGAGCCAAGCGTGATGCTATCCAAGGATTGTCGGTCGTCGTCGGAGGAACACAAACATCATCTCAGCTGCTGTTCTGAAGCCTGAGCTTGCTGGGCCCTAGTTCTCCTGGCTTTGCATCCTGGTGAGGGTCAGCTGAGCCCAGTGGCTAGTCAGTGTGCTCTCAAAGTCTTAGCTTCCTGCTGCCACAGGGAGGCTGTGTTGGTATTTCTGACAAGTGTGTCTGGAACACACCCCACCAGACCTTGTCGGAGATATCAAACATGCTTCACTCTTAGTTGACGAATCACATAATGTTAGGTTGAGAAGGGACCGTGGAAGATTTAGAATCCAGGGTCTCTCACATTTTAGCTCGCATTAAAATCACCTACAGGAATCCCTACTCAGGAACCTGAGGTGGGATCACAAGTTTGAGCCCAGCCTGGGCTACATAGTAATATTCTGTCTTTAAAAAGAAAAGACAATGGAAACAAGCAAGCAACAAAACAAAATATGAATGGCTCTTTAAAGCACAAATAATTCTTACCCTTCCTAACAACGTGACCCTTTAATACAGTTCCTCATGACGTGGTGACTCCCAACCACGAAACTGTTTTCCTTGCGACTTCATAACTGTACTTTTTCTACTGTTATGAATCGTAACGTAAATAAAGATCCGTGTTTTCTGATGGTCTCAGGCGAGCCCAGAGCGGTCACGACCCAGAGGTTGAGAACCGCTTCCCAAGTGCTTACCCAGCCGGTTGGGAGGTGGAGTGCGCGAATTCTTCTTCTGGCAGTTTCTCACGTGATTCATCATTCTTACTCGGGAACCACACTCTGAGAAGCTGCTTGCCCATAGACTCAGGGTGCCCAGCATTCACAGTTACGTGCATTAGGAACAAAACCTTAGGAACAAGAGGACCCACCTCTTGAGATCTGATGCCTGATGGTCTGGAGCAGAGCGCACACATGGGTATTTTGGGGCAGGGAGGGGACCTGAGAAGTTGGGTGGCCTACCCAGAGACACGCTGCTGTGAGAGCAGGACACCCTGCTCTCAGCCCTTCTGTTTACAGCCCTTCTGTTGCACCAGGCCGCCTTCTTCCACGAGCATAAACAAAAGCATATGGCATCACTGATTCTGCTTTGCATAGTCTCAGCAGCAACTCCCATAAGGAAATTGTTTCTGTCTTGTGTCCTTTCCAAGTTTTCCAGACACAGGAATGCCTTGTGTTGTGGCCTGAATTTGAAAGCCTGACTTTACTCTGGCGCTGTGAACTTTTCTGTTAGCACATTCTTTGAACACCTCCCCAGCCCCCAACCTCTGCTCTTTTCTCTTGTGTAGCAGCAAGCCATCACTGGGCATGCGCAATCGCAATGGTACCTTTGTTGCCGTTCTTATTTTTCTTATGCAGCTTTGTCCACATTTTTTTTTTTTTTAACTCTTCGGGATTTTCATTATTTGTTTTTCTTTGGTCATACATTCTTTTTTCCAAGTCTGCTTTCAGTTTGCCTAATCCGTTATCCAAAATTGGGAAGGTGTGTTAGAGAGCAATGTAGAATGAAATAATTTTAGTCCTAAGAATTGTGAACTTCTGGCTGCCGCATTGCTCAGAATTTGTTTTTGTTTTTTGTTTTTTCGAGACAGGGTTTCTCTGTGTTGCTTCGGCTGTTCTGGGCGCACTTTGTAGACCAGGCTGGCCTCGAACTCACAGAGATCAGCCTGCTTCTGCCTCCCTAAGTGCTGGGATTACAGGTGTGTACCCACCATGCCCAGAAGCATTGTTCAAAATCTATTGAAAAATTTTTTTAAATTTATTTTTTGTAAATAGCACTTCTTTCAAGAAATTCGGGCCAAAGTCTTCATTTTATATGTTTGATTTTTTTTTTTTTAAGTCTGCATAAAACTTCTCCCCTTCTGATTGGTTCTCTCATGATTATGAGTCATACCACATTCATGCATGCTGGTCAGCCTTTGAGCAATGTCCTAGAGTACCAGCTGCCCCTGTCAGCACCCCCCAAAACAGCTCGGTGGAAACAACTTGTGAAATTGTTTGCTTTTGCTGATTCCTTTGTAACACTCGATAAATTATGGCATGGTTTTTATGAACTTGATTTTCTTTAAACTATTTCAGGTCTTTTTTGTTCTGCGTAAGAAAAATAGCCAAGTGACTTTTCTTCATGTCTTCCATCATACAATCATGCCATGGACCTGGTGGTTTGGAGTCAAATTTGCTGCAGGTAAAAAAGGGAGAGTTGGGGTCGTGTGATATATAAATGATGACATTTCTGTGTACTACAAATACAAATTCTGTACCTAGATTTAATTTATAAGATTATTTTTAAATCAAAAAGCCACTTTGATTAAAGTTCTGATTTGAAATTATCACCTGAAACACAAGCATTGGACTCTTAATTAGATTCCCCACTTTCACTCTTCAGACATGAAGACTTTTGAGCAAGACTTTGATACAGACTCTTTAGTTTTGTTCAGTCTTTATTGTTTCTCTTTAGGGTTCTGTTGCATGTTTTCAGTTGCATAGGTGATAAACAAATAGGTAAAATATCAAAAGCCTTGGATTCATAGATAGACACCTACTTAAATGACATTCCTAGCTTGTTCACAGAAAGTCAGAATTTTGATCTCCAGGTTGTTTGCCTTCAACTTCCTAATACTGGAATGCCCTGCCTTAGTCCATTCTGTGTTGCCTACGGACTTCTTGTTGCTTTATGAAGAGGCTGGTTGCTTTATGAAGCAAAGAGTTCTGCTTAACTTATGTTTTTGGAGGCTGAAAGTCCACGACCAAGCAGGGCCATCTGTCTAGCCTCTGGACAGGTCTAGCAGTGGAATGTGGCAGATGGCACCATACCAAGAACAGGGAGGGGAAGGGGAGAAAAGGAGGGGAGAGAACAAAATGGGAGAGAAAGAGAACCGGGAGGCAGAGCAAGACACAAAACAGATACATGGCCAAATCCTGACTTAATCGCCTCTCACTAAGCAACTTCTCTTAAGATGTCCATTGCCTATCAGTCCAGTCGTATCAGAGACAAACAACACCACGACGATGATAGCTTTAAAGATTAATCAGATCACAATTCCTCGACTTCCCAAAGGGGTCTACCAAAGGAAACAACATTTTTTTTTTTTTTAAGATCAGAGATAGTTTTAATCAAAAGCTTGATCATGAGCATTTGTTTCATTTTGGTTTTCTGTTTCCGAACACCTGGAATTAGAAAAAGTGATTTTTTTCTAATTCATAAAATTTGAAATAAACAAAGTCTTCAAGCATGTATTTCTCGGTTAGCAAACTTTGCTGCAGGAATTATTTAGTCTACTTTCCTAACATCAAGAAGTCACAGATAGCCACGCTGTTTAACCTTTATTATTTTAACTGAAGTTTCTTTTTAAAATTTTTCATTATTATATTATATTATAATACATATACATTATATAATAATGTATATATTATTATATATATTATTATTATATTATATTATTATATTAAAATCATTTATTATAATTTATTCACTTTGTGTCCTGGCTGTAGCACCCTCCCTCTTCTCCTCCCAGTCCCACCCTCCCTCCCTCTTCTCCTCCTATGCCCCTCCCCTAGTCACTGGTAGGGGAGGTCCTCCTCCCCTTCTATTTAACCCTAGCCTATCATGTCTCATCAGGACTGGTTGCATTATCTTCCTCTGTGGCCTGGAAAGGCTATACCTCCCTCTCCCACCCTCAGGGGGAAGTGATCAGAGAGCCTGCTACTGAGTTAATGCCAGAGACAGCTCCTGCTCCCCTTACTAGGAAACCCACTTGAACACTGAGTCTAAAGGCTACATCTGAGCAGGGGTTTTAGGTCCTCTCCATGCAGTTTCTTACATTTTTTTTTTTCTGTCAAATCCACACCAGGCCCCTCAGGTCTCCTAAGTGAAATGCACTAATGTCTTACTTATATTGATGAAGAACTGGACAATTTCAACACACACCCCTAGGGAGGTTATGATGATTTCTGTGTGTGTAGAGGCATGGAAAGAAAATGATGCCGAGAAGCATCTGGACAGGCCTCCCCATTAGGCACCATGATGACTAATTATCAGACAAAGATGATTATTTTACTTCTTAAGATGCTAGAAAAGATGTTCTCAAACCTGTCAGCTATTTTATGTTTCTTCCATAACACGAGAATATAGCTGGGCAAATCTGTGGGCTCTGCATCCATGGATTCAGCCAGCCATAGATCAAAACTAAGGAAGGAAAACTGCCCCAGTGTTTTCCTGGTCATTATTCTCTAAGCAAAATAGTACAGAACTGCTTCCATTACATGTGCATGGTTTTGTATCATAAGCTCTATGGGGGTGTGTGCACAGGTTATGAACATACAACCCCCCATTTTCTGTAAGGAGCTTCGAATAGCCACAGGCGGTAGTGGGAGTGGCTGTCACAAGGAGTTTTGAAACTTCCCTCCGATGGGTCTCAAGGATCAGCTCTACTGTATCCCAAGTCTGAAAAAGGAATAGGAGAACAGGTTGGAAGGCAATGCTCCAAAATACACGCATGCGATTAAGCTGCCGAACCCAATGTGTTTCCCTCGGCTTTTTTAATTCTTCTCTGTGGCCTCTCATCTTTCTGTATCAAATATGTGATAATTCTACTAAGGGAAACATACATTTTTCTATAAAGAATAGAACTGAGTGATTTTTCTCACCTTTGTTTGACATGCAAACAAGGTTTCAAACCTTGCATTTAAAATGCCCCATGTCTATCAAACATTTTGCCATAGTGTCTTTTACCCTTACCTTAATTCCTATTTCCTTTAAAGAATGGTCGAGGTGAAAAAAAAAAAGTGTTTTATGTTCCTGGTGTGGTTTGTGATCTGGCAGTCCTGCTCTGTCTTAGGTGTGGGGTTCTAGTCAACATGCCTACACCTGTTCTCTCTCTTTTTTTAAAAAAAAATATTATTATTTTAATGTGCATTCGTGTGAAGGTGTCAGATCCCTTGGAGTTGGCGTTACAGACAGTTGTGAGCTGCCAGGTGGGTGCTGGGAATTGAACGAAGGTCCCTTGAAAGAGCAGGCGGTGCTTTTAACCACTGAGCCATCTCTCCAGCCCCCTGTTCTCTCTTTTTTTAATTTATTTTTTATTTCCTTTACATCCCAAGGGTTCCCCCTCCCTCCTCTCCTCCCAGTCCAGCCTCCTTCCCTCCTTCTCCCTTCCCCTATCCCTCTTCCCCCAGAAAAGGGGACCCCACACCTATATCTTTTACAATGTCATTTCAGTCGCTGGCCCAGAAACAGGATTTCCAGAACTGTGGTTTGGCAAGAGCTATGTTCCTAGATCAGGCCTGTCTGTTCAAGGCAATCTTTGCAAATACTGGAACCCAGATAATCTCTATTTAGTTTCTGGTTTCCCATGGCCTCCTGGGGTAACAGCAACCCAGCTTTTCCATTTAATAAGAGGAGGATATTTTTCATGGTAGATTTTTCTATTAATTATATAAATATCCCCTTTGAGAAAATAGAGAATTATCATAATTACCCAGGTGATTCTTTTGTTTTCTCCAAACAAAAAGATACCATATCAAAAGGTAATATTAGAGGTAACTGGCTGTAACTCATTCTGAGATGCTTGCTTTTCAGGCCCATTCTTGTAAAGAAAGCAATGCTCCCTTTGAAAAGCCTTCCAAAGAGTAAAGTAGGAAGGATTACTAATTAAAATGTGATTGTTTTATGAACAAACTCACTATAGTAATATGTCAAAATGCAATCAGCAGAGAAAATAAGCAAGTTAATTTCATCTGGCAGCTTCTGTTGTTCAGCAAGTTTTCAACTTACCCCAGTTAGCAACATTTAGACCAGTCCCTGTATAAAACTCTCAGGTTAGGGCATTTAAATCAGTTGTTCTCAGCCTTCCTAATTCAACCTGATTCTTGAGCTATTATAGGAATAGGCAGCTATTCTATTTTTTAGTTACCCGAAAAAGGGTGTCCCCCATCTTATAATTTTTTGGGGGGTGAGAAGATTAATCCAAATATAAATAATAAAAGCTGAGGTGATACTCAAGTGCTTTGCTAATGGTGTTGCTTCTGAAATTTGTAATAATTAAGGAATTAACTGCAATTTGATTAAAGTCTATGAAGTACAGGATGGTGTAAGGCTTCGGATGAATATAACCTAATTATTTAAAGTGTGTTCTTTCCCGGGAATACTTTAGCAATTGTAGCATCTAGAAACATTCAGAATTACTACAATTATGAATAGATATTTTAAAACAATGGGTCAGTTGGCAAGGTCTCTTGCCTCCAAGGCCAAGCCTCATGACCCAAGTTTGATTTTCAGAAATCACGTGGTGGAAGGAGAGAACTAAGTACTGCAGCCGTCCTCTGACCCTTGTGTGCTGGGGCACGTGTGCGCATGCTCAGCTGCCCATCCCACACGTGAATTCACGGAAAGTGACTCTGCTCTGCACCCGGTCTACAATGCTTCCCCACAGACGACTTAAAGTGTTTATGTATTAAAGTGTTCTACCGTAATTAGTTATAAGTTTTGGATTATTGCTGGAATCAGAGACTTCCAGAATTAAGGAAATGGATTTTTGTTTTGTGGTTTTTTTTTTTAGAAAAACTTAAAATCCCAGGTCATCCTTACCATGCATAAGGCAGATTTCTCTAGGTTGAACATCTCAAGAAAGAAACCCTACAGAGGAATTTCCTTTCTCCACCACCAGCTGCTATCCCCTCCACCAAGCACTATTACTGCTGAAGGCAACTGAAATGATCTTTCTGTACATTCTTGTGATTTTTTTTTTTTTTGCATCTCCTCCTAATTAAGGATGGTGAAATTAAAAGAGGGAAACATAATCAAATGGAAGCAGTATGATAAAGGGATGGCTTAATAGTCAGTAACTCCTTAGTTTGAAATCACAGTAATTGTTTCTAGCAGACTTAGCGTAGCTCACTAACGACTTCCAATGCTTTCCCGACAGTGTTTGTGGCATTGAAAATATCTAACGCACGGTACTGAGAGTGTGGAAGGAAAATCTGATTCCACACGATAATTATGTCAGTAGCTTTATACATGAGAACCTAAATTGGAAGTAATCCTAATGTTGTTCAATGGTAGAATGGATAAATATTGATGCATTCATCTGGCATAGTGCTGAACAATAGGGAAAAGACAAATATTATCACCGTATACACCAACATGCAAGAAACTCAAAGCCTTTGTGTTGTATGAAAAGAGGCAGAAATAAGAGTCCACACCATGTGGCTCCATCTATGTGAAATTAATAGTTGATGACAGAAACTGGATAAAGGTCATTGCGGAGGGATGTAGTCAAGCAATAGGCCATGGAGCTTGGTGGTGTTGAGTCTTCCGTGTCTTGATCTTGGTGGTGGTTATGAAAATAGGTAGGCTTTAAGCATGTGAGACATCTTAATTTAAAGCTTTAAGATGAATGCAGCTTGTTCACCTTAGAAATGATAACTTTCACTAGAAGTACATTTTGATTCCTATTAAACAATGTAGCATATTGAAGAGAATGACCTAATTTGCTTAAACTCAGATCACAGGCACGTTTTAAGGTGAACAAATAATAACGTGCTAGTTTATTTCGTAAGATTCCTGTTGTGCGTTTTGCTGAACATTTTACGGAACTCTTAGGTGGTGGCTGTTTCACGGAATTGATTCTTCTGTATTTTTCTTCTTCCTATTAAAATTAGAGAAACGACAGTGCTGAAATCTAGGACAAATGTATCTGATTTTAAGGGACTAGGGCTGTTTTACAATGACTTCTTTTCTCTCAGGTGGCTTGGGAACATTCCATGCCTTTTTAAACACAGCTGTGCATGTGGTCATGTATTCCTACTATGGACTGTGTGCAATGGGGCCGGCCTACCAGAAGTATTTATGGTGGAAAAAACATTTGACATCTTTACAGCTTGTGAGTAACTGATTTTCTTTCAATAGGAAACAAAACTGTAATTACGTGTTTTCTCTGTGAGTTACGAGCCTAGATGAACCCAGCACAGTCTAAGGAGCAGTGAAATGCCTGTCCTCTGCAGGATATGCTTTATTAGTTGTTTGGACCTTAATCAAGACCTGGGTCAGCTAAAAATAAAATAGACTTGGTAGCTCAGATTCTCAAACGAGTAAGCCGTCTTCATAATGATCTGGGATGCATTTATTAAAAAAAAATGTTTGTAATCAAAATGGTGTCAAAGTTATATGACCATAATAAAGAATAATGCCGAAGTACAAGTGAGAAACCCCATATTGTGAACCAGCCTTTGAAGGACTGTAATGTGGGAGGAAGGGTGGGCATTTCTGTGTGCTTACCTGTTTAGTCCTAACCTTGGTCCGTTTGTCTTCCTCCTGCTAAGTAAAGAGTGCTGTGAGGATCGCAGGTCTGGTGTGAGTGTGTGGGTTATATAGATTGGAAACTGTCTCCCAAGTCAGCAGTGCTTGAGTGAGTAAGGCATCGAGTTTAGGAGAAATAATACCTCCTAAGAACCCATTCTAAAAAATATATGACACATAATTTTCTTAATAACTGAGTAAAAAGTGACCCCTTTTAGTTTTATTACCCTCTGCCATCTACCTAGTTCCTGGATTGAAGGATACTGTATATTGGGTGCTGTGGTCTGCCAGTGACACCAAGGTCAAAGCGGGACTAACGCCTGTTGGGGACTTGCTAGTGACTTTAGATACAGCCCTGGAAGGGGTTCTCCTAGGCAAAAGGCTAGTGCCCCAGCCTGTGAGGACCTCAGGGAACATCAGAGGAGCACCTTCCAGTTAGCTCTTGTGTCTGAAACTGACGAACCTCAAGGAGGCAGTGAAACGGGTACTTTAGTTTGTATGTTTGTTTTACTCTCACTTCGGAATACTGTGAAGTCGTGGCAATTTTTTTTTGTCGTTGCTGCTTTCCTTTAAAGTATCTTTTATTTCATTGTGCAGTAATATGTGCTTGTTGCAGAGAAATTAAAATGCCCTAGGAAGAAAAAGAAACCGGACTGGGGTGTAGCTTAGTGCAGGAGAGTTTTCCTAGTTCCAAGTACCATATAAATAAAAAAAATCAATAAACAGGTAAAACTCTGCCTCACCAGGGTAGTAGTTATTTTTCACTCAACTTTTCTCCTTATGGGTATGTATGCATGGATGCCTTTTTACAGGCTTCATATTTCCTGCCTACATAATCTTTTATTAGTTCTTTTTCACCTAACAAATGTTGTGACACATTTTTCATAAAATGAGCCAGATATACGTTTTCACACCTCCAGACCAGCCCTTGGGAAGTGGAGGCAGGAGGATCAGGAGTTCAAGGTCACGCTCGGCTACATAACAAGACCGAAGCCAGCCGGTACAACATAAGACTTTGTTTCAGAAAACAAATAAGACTTTCAATGAAGTAGAAAGGTGTGTACATAAAAGTGAAGGCTAGATATCTGTTCACTGCTTTTCTCAAGCACACGTGCGTGTGAGGGCTCTGCTTCACCTTTGCAAGGTTTCATTATTCTCTTGCGAAACAAAGAGAGTGAGTGCAGCTGCTGGCCAGCGAAGCCGTGGAAGCTTATTAGGATGTTGTAGTGAGGGTTGATGCTAGCAATAAAGTTATAAGAAATAATGGAAGAGATTTAATCATGGCTAGCTAGCACATGTATGCTGTTTTTTTTTTTTTTTTTCTAAAACTTCCCCAGAACATAACTGAGTTCAAATCATGTATATAAAAAAGTGCCAAGTCTGAAGGGGTGGAAAGATGGCTTGGTGGGTTAGTGTTTTCCACCAAGCCTGATGACCTGAGTCTGATCCCTGAGACCCACACAGTGGGAGGATAGAACTAACCTGGCCTGCGCAGGCATGCAGACTCTTGTACATCCCCTTTCTACCACACAAGCATCAAAGCAAGATACCCACAAGCATCTGACCATTAACACAGAAAGCCTCCTCATCATGAATATGCAGATTTTTCCAGCCCACAGAGCCCTTGAGCATCCTTGGGAAGCTAACCGATGTCTTCACTCTCCTCCCTCCTTCTTGGCAGCTGGGACTTCTTCCTCTTCCTTTTTCTTTTCTTGGAGGTGAACTCTCACCATGATGCCCAGCTGATCTCAGATTTGTGAGCCTAAGTGATTCTCCTGACTCAACCTTTCAGGTAGCTGAGATAGCAGGCGTGTCTCATCATGCCCAACTCCTTTCTAGGACGGTTTGGATCTATGGAGATGAAGGACACGTGGCAGCTCTAAGGACATGCTTTGGCTCCATCAAAACTAGAAAGGCTTTACTTTGGATGTTAGTATCTTCTAAAACTTAAAATACTTAGTCTCTGAGAACAGAATGTTGGAAATCAAAATTGCCCTGGAAAATTAGGTCACGGTGTAGTAGTGATCCTCAGAGCCAAGGACCAGGGTCCTTGAAACACCCTCCCCCCGAAACACAGGCAAGCAAGCAGGCAAGCAAACCACTGCTTTGTCGGGTGCCTGAGAAGGATGCATCTTGTCACCCAGCACGTCCCAGGGAACATTAAGTGGGATCTGCAGGAGTTGTGCAGTCTCGGAACCATATATTGCTCTCTAAACCTCCACCGAACCTACTCTTCCTCTCAGAGAGGCCATATTTAAAGACTCGCTGCCCTGTCCAGTAATAACTTCGGTATGGCTGCGGAAGAACTCATAAACCAAACTTGGCCTTATCATAACTATTTTTTTTTTCATTCTTTCATCTCTCAGGTGCAGTTTGTTCTTGTCACTGTCCATATAGGCCAGATCTTCTTCATGGAGGACTGCAATTACCAGTACCCAGTTTTCCTATACATCATTATGAGTTATGGGTGCATCTTCCTGCTACTCTTTCTCCATTTTTGGTACCGTGCTTATACCAAAGGTCAGAGGTTGCCCAAAACTATAAAAAATGGAAATTGCAAGACCAAGCATCACTAAAATACCTGCCAGCCTTGATTTACAATTGAGACTGATATGTTGCCTTCCTCGACAATCAAGAGATACTTGCCTATGCAGTTCATTCTGTATATTTTTCCAAAACCAAGAGCTTGTATTTTTATGATAAGTTATTTGGGTTTCTGACCTTTGAGAGTCCAAAGCTCCCAGATAAGTCTTCTCAGTGGACGAGCCTGGAGCAGCCAGGAGGTTTCCTGTTGCCTTTCAAGCTAATCAAAGGTCTTAATACATTTTGCTACAGTGAGAGGAGGATATGAAGTAATGTAGTACTCTTCTAGGAACTCCAGAATAGATGAAAAATACTAGCTATTTTGAACATGGACAGAGATCCTGAGTATGACAGATACCTCCTGCCTGGTCCTGGAAACCTCTGATTGTGAGTTCTGGCCCTGTCACTCATTCCTTGTGTTCAGAAGACATTATCATCACTCTAGGGCTCAGTTCCCAATCTAAAGTGCTAACACAGGTGAAGCCTAAGTGAATTTTTTTTCATCAGCTCTCGTCTTAAATTGTTAATGGTGAGTTTGAATGGGTCTTCTGAGAGGTCGCCACCTGGCCTGCCAATCAGACCTCCTCCCAACATGTGTATAAGCTGTTGGAGGGAGGGAGGCAGCATCTGCACTGATGCCATTGACACTAGGGTGAAGGTAACGTTATGTTTCAGACAAGATGGTTTGCTTCAACAGGTCAATGAACACTTTGCTAACAACGATGATTCTACAATTAACTTTGTACATGTCCGAAAAGAGCGATGGGTCAATGAAAGAAAGCACTGTTAATTCCGTGGGGGAACATTGCAGTCTGTTGTTGTATAATGTCACTCTCTGATATGTCATGGTTTAAAGGATTGTCTTGCCTAAGTATGTGTTAATTAGATATTTAATTGTTCATATTTAAAGGACTAGCTTACCTCAGGTGCCTTTGAATCACAAATTAATCTTTGAAAAGCTACTATGCAAAGTAGCTTAGGAAGTAACTGGAGTTGGGTGGTGCTGAGTATTTGAGGTAAGATTTGGTTACATAAACAAGGGCTGTTAGATTTTAAGAGACAAAGACACTACATTGTGATTGTGGTTTCTATATATTTTGTGTTGTGGGTACAGTGCATGAAGAAATATTTCCAGAATCATGAATTAGACAGGATTTCCTTTTTTTTTTTTTTTTTTTGACCTTTAAGCCATGTTGTGAAGAGCTGGAATTCATGTGGAATTTTCCCCCCTTTAAAATTGCTATTTTCTAGATTTTTTTTTTTCTCATCGTTAGAGAACCAGAACTACTTAGCAATACTTGGACATTTGTGAAGCTGTCGATATTATTTCCTTTTCCTCTTTGAACAACTATTTACGTGCGAATGGCTTCAAAATCAGCATGACAGCCTTGGTCACCTGTACCACACTGTTCTGCTCACTTTCCAACAAATCCTGGTTCATCACTGACCATGAACTCTGGAGTTTTGCCTGCTCTCTCCTGATCCATTACTCTGAACCATGCTTTTGTCTCCACATTGACTTAATTTATAAAGTCTTTTGCCATTAAGTGGCCTTTAGTGATTCCACTTGCTTACAGTGAGAAGCAGAGGATAGCAGGAAGATTTTCATACTTAAAAAAAAAAAAAGTAACAGACAAGCGGAGCTGAGGGGAAAGGATGCGGATGGCGCTAGTCTGTCACAGGGGCTGTCTCAGGGATCCACCTTTTTCTGTCTTGACTCTGTGTGCCTGTGTTAAAGTGGGGGACTGAGGTAGGTGCTGTCACACACACAAGCAATTCCCAAAGACTCAAGTAGAGCAAAGACCCAAAGGAACTGAAAATAGAAAATAAAACAGGGGACTCTGATTTGCTCTCCACTTATATCACACACCCTCTCCTCCTCCTCCAAGTATTTAAACGGACTAGGGGAGGGGCATGGGAGAAGGGGGACGGAAGGTGAGGTTGGGCGGCATGAGGGAGGAGGATACGGCTGGGATACAAAGTGAATACATCATAATAAATGAAAAATAAATAAAAGGAAAAAAATGTTTGACATAGCTATGGACTCAGAGCAACATTGTGACACACCACAACTATATGAATGAAGGCAAGGAGGTGAAATGTTATATGGAAACAGATTTTGGTTGGCAGATGATGTTCCCCGTGGAAGCCTCACTACATCAAAATGAATGTCACTGTTTGTGGAGTTTCTGTGGGCAGTGTTTGGTGAAACAGCTTCTAATGGGGCTTTACCTACTTTTTAGGACTTTGTTGCCTTTAAATTTGCTTGCTTAATAAGCAAAAAACCAAAAAAACAAAAACAACCCAGCCAGTAAGTATAGTTTATTATAAAAATTCTCTGAGTCCTTGGGGACCAATATAGATGTTATAAATAGAAATTTTTAAATATCTATGGGGTGTTGTGATTTTCTGTCTTCATACTTAACGAGAACTCTAAGTTGAGTATACTACCTTGTTTCATAGTTTGGGAGATTAGGATATTGTATCCCTTGGTTATCTCTTATTTCTGTTTACTTTTGAAGGACTATGGAGGTTGTGAGAATTTGGATTTGTTCTCTGTGCTATAATAAATCTGTGCTATCATGTGTATGGGTGTGTGCGTTTCATTTTAGAACTTTACACATGCTTTTGTTTGCATGTATAGGAAATCATATATCTGAACACTCTCTAAGTCAAAGCACTTGGCTCATTCATTATATACTTCCTGTATTCAGAGTACTGTGTTGAGCTGGCCATGGTGGCACATGCCTTTAATACCAGCACTCGGGAGGTAAAAGCAGGTAGATCTCTGCCTGTCTGAGGCTAGTCTGGGCTACAAATTGAGTCCAGGACAGCCAGGACATCACACAAAGTGTAATGAAAAACATTATATTTTGAAAAACCAAAAAAACAAACAAAAATAAAAAACAGAGCACTGTGCTGGACATGAGTTGTTCAAAATGCTCATTGGAACCTCCTGTATCTTATCACCCTGCAGATGAACGTTTAGACAGCTCAGTACTGGTGCCACGGAAGGCAACGTTCACAAATTCACAAATTCAGAACATACTACGAGAGACACGTTTGTATTCTGTAAAATGCATGTAATTCAAAATGGAGAGTGGGTTAGTAGACCAGATGTCTGCAGTGGCTGCAGGTAACAAGGAGCTGGAGACATCTGAATAGTTAGGAGCACTTAATGTTTTTGCAGAGGACCTGGGTTTGGCTCCCAGATGGCAGCTCACACTGTCTGTAACTCTAGTTCCAAAGGATCCCATGCTCTTCTTCTTCTTCTGGCCTCCATAGGCATCAGGCAAGCCCATTGCGCACATACACGCCTGCAAACAAACACACACGCACATAAAATAAATGACTTCGAAACTTAAAAAAGAAATTTGTCCCGTGCAACTGAAATGGAAGTTTCTAGGTAATGATCATCTACACTTCTTAAAACAACCGAGAGAAGGTCCATGGGGGAAGTTAGGAATGGTGACTGAGGCTGATACAGTCTGAACCTACGGATCATTTCAAAGCCAATAGAAGCTGCGATGCTGAAGCGCTGAGGTAGCTTTTAACATGCTATGGTACTATGAAATCTACTTGCCCGAGTTTGTGTTTTGAACTAGAACCTAAAGGCCTGTTTCTAAATTAGCTGTAGTAATAACAACAACAAATCATTCTTCGGATAAAGGAAAATGTTAACAGGTACAAGCTGGATTTAATCAGCCAGATACAAGGTATGAAAGCATAGGGATTTCATAAGACAAGTGGCCCCATTTATTCATCAAAAATGACCCTAAAGGAAAGACAGCCAAAAGACAAAGAGGGGCCGAGGATTCCAGTGGAAGAGGACCTGCAGAGAGTGGCCTGCCCTTCATCCCCTGCACCACCAAGAAGAAACTAAGACAAAGACATGGGAGGGAGTTCTAGTAGCTCAAGAAAAACCTACATTTTAACAATCCAGTATTTGGACTGTAGTTATGAGAGGCTCTGGATAAAACCCTGCAGAGGAAGCCTGAGCTCCCTGCCACCGTTTAACTACTTCCTTCTTGCAGGAAGCAGTTGGGAGAACAGGAAGTGGTTATTCGGTGCCTTTCTACAGCACGGTGCTAGGTAGGCAAGTGCTCGGAAGAGGATGAGCACAGAGACAGAATGCCTTTATTCGTATGATCCTGGGGTCCACACAAGGCAAACTGTGAGTCTGTTCGCTACCAACAGACTTTCCCAGGAGTTCTGCACAGCAGCTTCCACCATATCTCAGTGATCAAGAGCACTTCATGACTGTCCGTGGTTACCAGGGAAACTGGGAAATGTAATTTTCTAGAATCTCTAATAAGATTTGATTCTGTGAGTAAGCGAGGTAAGATATAAGGTCTGTACAGGCAAACGATGGAACCTTGCCTATTGAGAATTGCCGTCACGAGAAGCCACTCAGCTATAGAAATGCAGCAAATTAACTTGTTGGCCAAACCTGATTTGAATACTCAGAGGCTAATTTTCTCTTTGCTCATCCATGCCAGGTGAATATACATATATTTCAGGGCAGAAATATGAATGTGTTTCCTATTGACTGCTACCCAAACAAATCTCTACCGTGGGCTTTTTTTTTTTCCACATCTAACTCAGATTTATAAGCAAGGGGAGGAATTAGAGGGATTTCAATTGTTGTATCATTATGATATGTGTAGCACACAGCTTTCTACAGCACCACCCAGGAAACCTTGTTTATTTTGTTTTATTTTTTTTTTTTTTAATTTTCTCTAAACTTTAAAAAAAAAAGAAGGTGGGAAATCTTTTGCTTGAAAATAAAGAAAAGGTAAAAAGTAGAAAATTATTCACAGTGCTTGATTTTACTTTCATTTTGTCTCTTTCATTGTGTTGCTGGTAGGAAGATGAATAGTAATAACGAATCTGAAATAGTATACCTGCCACAGTGTTGAGAGAGGTTCACAAGCAGACTGGCCACGAGCTACCGTCACCTGATGTGATGTTACCATCGTGAACTGTATATATGTATGGCATATTCTCATCAGAAACAGCCTACATCCCTTTTATTTGGAAGAAACGTTTAGCTTATTTTTTTGTTATAAAACATTATTACAAGATGTATGAGGAAATATAATCTCATTTCATAGTTGAGATAATACTTTCTGTATTTTTGTAAATCTAAGCATCTTACTTACATGTTTCTTTTTATTTTTTATTATTTAAAACAATTTTAAATTTAAATGTATTTTGACCATATTCTTCCCCTCCCCCAAGTTTGTCCGGATCTTCTCCTCCTCCTTCCCCCCTAACTTTACATTTTCTTCAAAAACAACACACAAACCTAATACAACAAAGCATCCAAAACCTAGAAAACAAAATACAACATTCCCGCCCTGCAAAAATAAAAAATAAAAAACTCCACCAAACTGTAACTAAATAAAAGGACACATAAAACAAGCACACAAACAAACTGTGGAGCCCATTATTTGTTGCTCAACTGCTTCTGCACACGACACCTGCCCTGGAGTGGTGACCACTGTCACTCCTTTGGAAAAAAAACTTATTTTCCCTCTCAGCATGTATAAATGACAGTTCAGAAACCTTTACCCTAACGTGGCTAGGTTTACATTCATTCAGTCCTTTGTTATTTTTAATAGTACAAAATGAAATATAATGAGGTAAAACAAAAACCATCTCTTGGAAGTTGGACCAGATGGAAGGGAAAGAGACCGTGAAAAGGGACAGGAATGGGAGACCCAGTTGTTTGCACACTCAGAGAGCCCATAAAAACACTGAACTAGAAGCCATAACATAAGCACCTGGGGCAGACCAATGTGGGCCCTGTGCATGCTACTTCAGTTTCTGTGAGCTCACGTGATTTAGAGGGCTTTGTTTTCTTGGTGTCCTGCACCCCCTCTGGCTCTCAGTCACTTCTGCCTTCTCTTCCACGGGCTTGGTTTCCTGCGATCTGAGGGGAGGGTGTTGGTAGAGACCGCCCATTAAGGTGGTTCCCTAGCTCTCTGTGTAATGTCTGAAGAGACAACCTACATCCTTTTCCATCTTCCCCTGAGCAGCCTGTCTCTGTGTGGGCAGATAAAGAGCAGCACCTGAAGATGTTGAGAGATGCCTGAGGTTCTACAAGCCCAGCAATCCTTTGCATGTTCCCCGGTTGTGTCTTCGGAAAGACAACATTATCATAAGTATGGAGCACTTAGCCAGGCAGAGATAAAAGAGCCTGGTGGATGAGTCAAAGTCATGACAGAATAGCTGAGGCAATTAACTTGCAGGGAGAAAGATTTATTTTGGCTCATGACTCTGGATGTTCCAGTCCAAGATAAGGCGTTCTCTGCTTTGGCACTCTGGCGAGAATGGCATGTGACAGCAGGAATGCATGGCAGAGTAAAGTAGTTATGGTTCAAGCCGGGAATCTGAGAGAGAATGGGGCTCCACGATTCTCCTCAAAGGCATGTCCCAGATGACCTAAGGACTTTGAAAAGTCTGCTGTCCCTCCCAATACTACTACCACCAGGGAATCAAGCCTTTGACAAATGGATGGTTGGGGAGCACAGACCCAAATCATAGCACCTGGATTTCTGGGTTTAGGTAGGTCCCAATATAGAAAGGAGCTGCTGAGTCCACTGAGAATCTGAGTCCACAAGGGACAAACAAATGAAAGGAGCCTCCAAGGTCAGAAATGAAAGCAGGCTATAGAAATAGAGAAAAGTCTTTTTTTTTTTTTTTTAAGTCTTGGACCAAGGAATTCTTAAACAAACATTACAGGAGGGTTGGAGAGATGGCTCAGTGGTTGAGCGTGCTCGCTGCTCTTTCAGAGGACCAGAGGTCAGTGTCCAGCATCATGACCATGTTGATGACCCATAACTTCCTATAACTACAGCTTGAGGGGGTCTGACACCTGCCCTTTGCAGGCACCCACATATGTACAAATACCACATACACATACAGCACACCACACACACACACACGTAAATAAATAAAAATACAGGGGGCCATTATTTGGGCTCAAGTTAATTTTTTTTATACTTTATATATATATTTTTTACATACGTGAGTGTTGCCAGAGTGTACATATGTGTGTCATGTGTGTGCCTGGTGCCTGCAGAGGCCGGGAGCACTGGATCCCCGGGGTTTAGGAGTACAGATGGTAATGAGCAGCCATGTGAGTGCTGGGGATCAGACCTGGGTCCTTCAGAAGAGCAGCCAGGGCTCTTCACTGATGAGCCATCTCTCTAGTCCTGGGGAGAGCCATCTTAACTGTGGGGAAGGCTGTCTCCAGGACACGGGATCCTGAACTGTGACCCAGAGCCAAGTCCTTTCAACTGTAAGTGCTCCTGTTGGAGTGTTTTAGCATGGGAACAAGGGCAGACTAACCAAGCAGATCTGTGTCTGATGCCCTGTCTCCCTGACTCTGAATCACTAGCACCCAAAGTGCCAGCTTGCCTTCTGACCCTCGCTGCAGCCTGTATTTGTCTGTGGAATAACTTCTCAGATCACTAGTACACCTGCTCTATGTTATGATATGAAGCGCTGCTTGATTCCAGCCTACAGAATAAATGCAGCGAAGAGCTTTAAACTAAATTGATTTAATGTTGTCCTTCAGATCAATATCTGACCTAGGTATGCAAAACTACAGCCCCGAAGGGAGGCGGCTACTATTCTCTCAGAGCCCCAAATCTCTGAGGTCTTTAAATCAGACCCAAGTTGAGGACAAATGATTGAGAGCTCAATGCAGCTTCTCCTGGTTGCTGTTGAGCGGTGGCTCTGTGGTGCCTGTCATCTGGCCTAGTTGTCTGCAGTGTGTACCGAGCCGTCTATCTTTTCCCCCAAAGCACTTATCCGTTCCCCCTTTCTTCCTTGCACCATGCGAACAGTGAAATGAGGCGAATGCTGTCTGTGATTCCCCTACCAACCGTAAGAGTTACCACCCCTGAGAGAGCTGCTGCTTTGTGAATCAGAGTCGGTTCCCTTCTGCAGACGCAGAAGCAACGCTCCTGTGACAATTCCTCATTCAAAGCACATTCGCTTGTCATCATTGATTTCCTTCACTGGAGAATACTTTGCATACAGGGGAATTTATTCTGTCTGCATGTGTTTTGTTCATACAAGCGAAGGAGTGGCACCTTATTTCTTGGCCTTGGCCAGAAGAGAGAGGGCTAGCCCTCAGTTCTTCTGCTAATGGTGTGTGGGGTCACGTCTTTCTCATGTACTGACTCACTTCCTGCCTTGTTCCTTCCTTCTGGGTTACCAGTGACTACCGTGATGGATGCTGGAAGGTCAGACTCTAGACCTTCAGACTATATGACAACATATGAACCAGTAAAACAAATTCAATTACTGCTTTTGGCTTTAATTATCATCTGTTATTCACAGGGACATTGACATATTCGCATAGAAGCTTCATTACCCTTTTTTATCCGCCCCCCCCCCCCCAGATGTAGCCTAGGCTGACCCGGAGTCTGTCATATAGCTGAAGGTGACCTTGAACCTATGATCCTCCTGCCTCCACCTCTCAAGAGCTTGGTCTACAGAAATGTGCCTCCGTGCCCAGGTTTATGTGGTGCTAGGGATGGACTCAGGACTTTCTGTATGCCATGAAAGTGCTCTGCCAATTGAGCTACATCCCCAGTCCTGTTGTTATCTTTTTCTTTTCATTAGTTTCCTTCAACTTTTAAAAAGGTACATTTATTTATTTATTTATCTGTGTGTGTGTGTACATGTGTGTTGACATGAATGTGCTAGAGCACATGTCTGTAGGTCAAAGGGCAACTTGTGGGAGTCTGTTTTCTGTTTCCACCATGTGAGTCTTGGAGACCAAACTCAGGTTATCAGAAACAGAAACTCTCGTGCTGTATTTATGGCTTAGTAAAATGGTGTGACCATTATGGATAGCAGAATGTTTAGCTACCAAACGATTAAAAATATAATTTCATATGGTCTAGAAATTCCACTTTGGGGTACACACTCCCCCCAAAACCTGAAACCAGGTCTTTAAAAACATGTGTGTTCCATGTTCATACAAGTATTGCTCACAAAGCCAGAACACAGGAACAGATAAAACTACTCATTGATGGGTCAATGAATCAGTAAATTGTGGTGTATAAAATCAATGTCATACTGTTCAGTCTTCAAAAAGAACAAACTTCTGATGATGCTACAACATGGATGAACGAACCAATCACAGTCAGTAAAATACATCCACCACCAAAAGGTAAACGCTGTAGAAATCTACAGGTGAGGTGGCTATAGAGTAAATAGAACAGTAGCTGGCAATTGGTAAAGGATGGGAGAGTTTGGAGCTGTTTTTAATTAAATAAAAAAAATCACAGGAGGCCATCGTTTAGGACCCTAAGCTCTTGCATTAGACCTCAACAGACGAGGCTAGAACTCAAAGTTCATGCCACAATGTGTGTGTGTGTGTATGCGCCCGAGCGAGTGTATTTATGTGTATGTGTGTGTGCATGTGTGTGTGTGTTTATGTGTGTGTGTTTATATGTATACAGGTGTGTATGTGTGTTTATGTGTATGCATGTGTGTGTGTGCATTTATGTATATGTTTATGTATATGCATACATATATGTGTGTGTTTATGTGTGTGCATATGGGTGTGTGTACGTGTGTGATGTATGTGTCTGTGCACACGTGTATATGTGCAGTGTATGTATGTGTATGTGTGCAAGGATTACAGTGACACCTCACAGTACCCAGCTTTTACATGGATGTTGGAAGGTCAGACTCCTTAGGCCTTCACAGCAAGTACTTTACCCACTAGCCGTCACCTCAACTCAAAAATGGAGTCACTTTTGCTAAAACTCCACCCCACAAGGTCAAAGCAAGCTATTTACCTGCCCAGAGAAATCAGGGTTGGAAAGAGAACAGACTGTTTCCACCAGGCCAGTTTCCACTGGCAAAATGCTCCCTCAGTCAGAATCCTACATAAAGGCGGCTGCTTCCTTGTGATCTTGGAACTTGGGAAGTAGAGGTGGGAGAGGGCATTTGAGGCCAGGCTAGACTGTGGTGTCAGACCTTCCTAAGAAACAGTAACCTGAAGTCTCCAGGCATTAACCGCACCGGCCTTATAATGAAGGGTTTGAAATGGCCAGTTGGATTTTGATCCTTTTTGTCTTTGCTTCTTCAGCTCTTTCCTGATCACCAGCCTAAGCCCCCTGTGTTCCACTCTTGAAGCACTTGAATTCATGGACTAGTGTTGCCTCACTCTGGAGAAGAGTATTGAGGTATTTAAGAACTTTAGAGTGTGTGAGAGGCCCCGGGTTCAAGTCCTGCTGCCTAAACCAGAGAAACAAAACTTGTAAAGTAAGTTGTGACTATGTCTTTTAACAATGGATAATGAGACACGGAGGGATGTCCTCGATGATGGATGTTCTGGAGAACCCTGGTGAGTTCTGGAGCTGTGCATAGGCTACAAAAGCCTGGAGAGCCAGCATACCAGGCAGTAAATGCAAAGACTGCTCTGCAGAAAAAGTTAGACAGCATTTGAATTCTTAAAATAGCTTAAGATACTTTCACACAGCTTCGGAAATGAATGTTTCTATGGGTGTTATGCTTCTGTACACGTGTTGGGAGTTGGGCATGCTTGCCTGCTCATGCATGCTTGGAGGCCAGAGATGACTTCAGATCTCTTTATCTGGTGCTTTCCACCTCATTTTTTGAACCTGGCCCTCACCACTTTGCTTAGGCTGGCTGGCCAGTGAGTGCTTGGAGCCCTCCTGTTTAGGGCACCCCAGCCTTGGGATTACAGGTTTGTGCTGCCATAACCCAGCTTTTACGGCAAATACTTTACCCTGTAGGCCAAGAATTGTACAGATGCTTTCATTTGTTTGTCTGTTTTACCTATTTATCTCTGAGAGGCAGCACTGTTATGTTGCCTAGGCTGGTCTTGAACTCTAGGGCTGAAGGCGTTCTCCTGTGTCAACCTCTAGAGTAGTGTGTACACACACCCAGGTTCCTACGAACTTTTGTTGCTGCTGTTGAGACAGTGTTTCATGTAACCTATACTTGTCTCAAATTCACCACATACAGGAGAGAATGACCTTGAGGGATTGTGGGGCATAGAGAAACACACCAGCTATTTATTTATATAGGCGGATCTTTACTATATTGCCCAGGCTAGCTCCAAACTGAAGATCTTCCTGTCTCAACCTCCCAAGTTCTGGGCCTTGGGAGGTATAAACCACTACACCTGGCTCTGTATAAGCCTGAAAACAAAAACAAAACAAAACCTTTTTATTGATTCCTTGTGAATTTCACATCATGCACCCCAATCCCAGGCCAGCTCTCTTAGGTGAGAGGCAGAGACAGCTCTTCTCCTGCCTGTGATAGCTGGCAAGGGGTGGACTGATTCTCTCAAGCTCACACCATCAGGGCCAGCTCTCCTGCACCCAGGCCACCATGGCTAGTTCTCTAGCATGGCCCTGGTGAGGTCCTCGGGCTGTCTATGCTTTTAAAGGAATGCCGAGTTACAGGTGGTGATGGTGCAAGTTCCAGTGCTCAGGAGGCAGAGGCAGGTGGATTTCTGGGTTCCAGGCTAGCCTGGCCTACAGATCAAGTTCCAGGACAGCCTGGGCTACACAGAGAAACCCTGTCTCAAAAAAAAAAAAAAAACAAAGGTGAACAAATGAAAGCCCATTTTTAGAACCGCTCAGCATTGATTCTGGACTCACTCAGCTAGCTTTGATGGCTAAAATTCTCCATCTTTCTTTCCCAAGCAGGGGAAACCACCTCCCTGCAGCTGCCTGTCTTTCCTGCTGCTGTCCATTTACTGTTACAGCCACTCCTTACTGCAGACTCTCTCCAGGGCCAAAGCTTACAACAGCAAAGGAGCAGACCTGACAGGACAGTGATGCCAGGCCTGTGCGCGGCACCGCCCTCCTCTCCCCAACACTCCTCCCTTGCGAACAAAACAGAACAAAAACTAATTTCCAAGTTCCCCCACACTCTCTCTCCCTGCCCCGTACATCTCCACTCCACTCATGAGGGCTTTTGATGTCAGTTCTCCGACTCACGTAGTATTTCCAAACTCTCAGAGTCAAACTGAATCTCAGTGCTGCATTTCTTTAGTAGGCATAAAAAAAAAAAAAATAGCAAACGGGGAGTGGCGGGTGGCGGGTTTGCTAGGAGAGAGAGCTTAGGGAAGAGTTCATTCAATTAGATTCCTTACTGCTGGTAGAAGCCTTCAGGAAGCCACAGGATGGGCGTGTGCTTGTTGGGTGACAGGAAGAGACAAGGATGTTTCACAGGCACCGCCCTAGAGCGTGCTACTTACCAGCTCCCCGCACTGCGGCGGCACAGCCTTCCAGCTGCCCCTCGCTCCAGTCTTCTCCATTAGCCAATCTACATTGTGAAATACGGACCTAATTATGCCTCTCCATGTAAAGCCTGAAATGGCTTTCTGCTATGCTGCAGCGGGGGTGGGAATGGGGGACTTCATCGTTCATTTTGATCTTTGGCTTCTCAGCTCTTGTTAAGTTTTTCTCCATGCCTGTATAAGGTCCTGGTCACTAGACTAACTCCTCCACCCCACCCTCTCAGGCTGTCCCTTGCCCCACCCAGTGACACAAGAACTCATCCCTTGGCCTGAGAAATCCCCACCAACATTTTAGATCTTCTATCTCAGCTCATATTTTTAAGTATGCATTTCCCAAGGACCCAGAAACATCCCCTGATGTGTTCCTAGAAGTCAATGTGCTTATTTTTCATCTACAACATATTGATTTGAATTCATAACCGCCCAGCTCATATTTATCTTCCTGATTAAGACTGCAAGCACTCTAAAGAGGAGGACTGTGTATCCTGCTAAAAATCCTCCTCCCTGCCTCAGGTAGCCCTGAATAGGGGAAGCATTCAATAAGCAGAGTCAATGAAACAACGCAAGAGAAAGTTGAGAGTCCATCTCGCTAGTATGTTAATTTTATTTTTTCTTCAATAAGCAGTAAGTATAGGTAAACCAAAGAATTGTTTTAGAATAAATGTATTTATGATTTTCTGCCATAACTGATTTGTGTGCATGTTACATACGTACACCTTTATAGCCAGAGTTGAGTAAAAACTCCTCAGGGAGTCACAGCTGAAAAGAGCTGAAGAAGCCATGACTTAGGATACTGGCTCTCAGACTAAACCGAAGGCTATATGTATCATTTGGGGATTTCAAAACCAGGCCACATGTCAGACCACTATACCACAATACACGCAGGCAGAAGGCAGGCATCAGGGTTGAAGTTTCCTATTCGACAAGCATTGCCCTGAGAGCTGCTGCTCTGAGTGAAGTATCTCTGTGTGGGAATATGAGTGAGGAAGAAATGGCATGCATTCATTCTCAACATCTGGCTGCGAAGAAAAGAAGCCAGTGCCCCACATCTTAGAAGATCACACAACAGAGAGCCCTCGCTCTGTTGGAGTCACTCCCTGGTCACAGGGAGGGTCTACGGTGATCTGTGGCTGAGAGGCTCCCATCTCTGTGAGGATGGGCTATGGAAGGAAGGGGCGGGGCTCTGTGACTAGCTCCAGGCACACTTCAGTGTGATGGTGGCATTCAGTAGCCAGGCTAAAGAACAAATCTGAGGTGTGTTAAGCTCAGTAGGGTCTTTATGGGGGTGAGGGTGGGAGGCTGTGGTTCTGTCATTCCGTACTTTGTTGAGATTTTTACTTTTAAGTCAAGAAGAGATCTGGTTGGGTTTGGTAGTCTAGGCCTATAATTCCATCCTTGGGAGTTCAAGGACAGCTTCAGTTAACCTCGAACAGGAAAAGGACCTTGAGGCTGGGCTTGGTAGCACCGGCCCGCTTGTCTATTTCTTAACGTTCAGGAGGCTAACACAGGAAGTTGTGAATTTGGGGTAGCCTGAGCTACTTAACAAAGTAACAAGACAAAAACCATGCATCGTGAATGCAAATGCTCTACCGCTGAGCTATATCCCCAGCACTATTACTATTTATTTATTTATTATTTGTTTGCTCGTATGTGTTTGTGTGTGTCTGTGTATATGAAAGAAAAAAAGATGTGTGCGAAGGGTGATGTGTATGTGTGCATGTAATGGGGGTATGGGTATGTGTGTGTGTGTGTGTGTGTGTGTGTGTGTGTAAAAGAAAGAGATGTGTGTGAGGGGTGATGTGTATGTGTGTGTGAGAGAGAGGAAGGATGTATGCGTGATTGGTGTATACGTGTATTATGGCAGGTGTGTGTGTGTGTGTGTGTGTGTCTGCTGTCTGTCCATCTGTGTCTATATGTAGTAGTAGCATGCCTTTGCCATAGTGGACTGAACCATCCCCCCCCCCCTGGTCAGTTTTTATTTAGATACAGGGTCTCCATAAGTTTCCCAGGCCAGCCTTGAATTCAAGAACTTCCTGCTCTAGCTGGGATTACAGACCTGTGTCAATTTTAAACAGTTAATTCAAGTGTGAAAGAAGCTAGAAGAACAGCAGGGACCTATGTACCTGCCATCTGGCTCCAAGAGTGATTAATTCATCAACCATCTTTTCTTTCTGCCCTTCCCGTGTTCCTTCCTCTACACTGCTTCTAAGCGTGCCTTGGACATTTTATCATTTTATCATAAATATTCTCAAAATATACTTTAAAGCAATGGTTCTTAGAATGTGGCCCCCAGACCTTTATCACTGCAGTCACCTGGAAACTTGTTGGAAATAGTCTCAGGCCTTGGAAAGTCATTCTGAATCAGAAACTCTGGAAGCAGAGCCCAGGAGCCTGTTCTAACAAGTCCTCTAGAGTTTCTGATGTAATCCAAAGACATGGAGCAATCATGCCAAAAGAGAATTTTTTTTTTTTTTTTGAGACAGGATCTCAGGCTGGGCTCAAATCTACAAAATTCAGGCCTCAGCCTCCTGAATGCCAGGACTGAAGGTAGGTAATGCTCAATCCTGGCTGTGAGTTGTCTCTCATTTCTTTTAAATAGTCCTCCACTCCCCATCCCCTTCCTTCTTCCTTGCAAGTGTAGGTACTAGGCTACTTTTAGACTTTCCATATTCTAAGTTCTTTTGGGGACAGCATCCCACAGCTTATAGCAAGTGACACAGCCAGTTTGAGGTACACATTCATACACACACACACACATCTATACTTTCAGGAAAAACTAGTAGATGCAATCATGGTTCCCATGTCTGGAAAAACCCCTCATGAAACTTGGTTCAGGCATGTGCGCCGCACCTCCACAGTTGCACCAGGATCTGCCTGGAACCCTCCTCTCTGACATGGGCTTTACGTAACATTCCTGCAGCATGCTACTTCTGGCAACTTGGGGCACAGAATAGGCAAGAGCCATTGTCTACCCTGCCCTGGTCCTTCTGATGTTGCTTGACAGGGCCTTCAGAACCCGCCTCCAGTCCTCAGCCTGTGGGAGGTCAGACAATGAAACCATTCCCGTGGTCCATGCAGAGGGGCTGCTCCCAGTGACCTGAAGTCAGGGCATTGCATATAGACAGGTCTGAGGGTAACTTTGAGTGAGATCTACAAAGCCTGGTCCTTACCAGAACTGCCGTCAAACCATTGCTCATCAGACAATTCCAGAGTCCAGCCAATTAGCACTTTTCAGAGAAAGCTACATAAGGAGAACGCAGTCAATTAGGTTTCAATGTCTGGAAAGTCTCTTTAGTTTAAACAAAAGGAAGAAACCCACACATGAGATATCTCATCAATGCTGAAACCAAATGTTGTGTTTTATATTTTCAATAAGACCCTTTCATTCTTTCTCCCTCCATGTACACATACGTATTTTCAAACAAAGGCAATAAAATGGCTCAGCGGGTAAAGGTGCTACTGACAAAGCCTGATGAACGGAATCTGATCCCTGGGAGATGTGGAAGGAGAGAACTGATTCCTGAAAGCTGCCCTCTGACCTTCATGGCAATAAATAAATGCATACATAATAAATGTAGCCTAAAAACCTACATATTATTTATAACTTTTGAAGTATTTTACATAACCAAACGATAAGCTTACAATTTGAATTATCATTACAACCCTTGAAAAATGAACAAAAGCAGATGAGAGATGAAGAGAGGAAAGGAGAAAGGGAGGGAGAGAGGGAGTGAGAAAAGGAGCATGGAAAGGGAAGGAGCAGAGAAGGCGGTGAGAGCGAAAGAGTCAAAAGAGTGTAGGATGATGTTTTCATGCCCAAGCGAGTGTCAGCTACACAGCTCTGAAAGGATATAAGGGCCACAGTGTTGGGAGGAACACAAAGGTGCCTGTTGCCTTTGTGAGCCTGAAGCACACACACCCTCCCCCAGCCTTAGCTCACAGGCCTTCCTTGTTCCCTAAGAGCCCAGGCCTCCCCATCTCAGTTTCACCCAGTTTCTAGCTTGGTGCCGCTGAGCACCAGAGCACTTCAGATTCCAGTGTGGGTGTCAACACCTCATCCTGGCCCCATATTGTGCTCCACTGGCCTGGTCTCCTGGAGTCCTCTGCTGTTACTGCCAGGAGTAGGAAATTTGTTGTCAAATATCTTGCTGGCAGAAAGTCCCTTATTACTTCCAAGTGTTGGCTGAGGAGCCAGAGGTTTTCCCAGCACCCTGTATATTCCCTGCTATCCTGCTCTGACCTTCTCCTTTTGAGAAATGATTTCCCTGCCCCCCCCCCCCTTCTTGTAGCTACATCAAGTATGTTTGCTATTTAGGGAGCATTTGTGACAAAGCCTTTTAAAATCTAGATGATTTTAACCAGTTTGATAGGTTTCTTTCAGAACTGGGCTGAGATGCTGTGGCTCAGACAAATCATCTGTTAATTACCAGGCTTTAGGCTCTCCCTGTTTGTCAGCAACCAGCAAAGCTCTCTAATTTGTCATGTGCTGTAATTCTGCAGAGGCCAAGACTGAATCGTGTGTCTTTAAGAGGCACTTTAGAGGAGGCCCTTGATAGCTCTACAGAGCTTGAGCCTCCAGAGAAGCTTTCGAAGGGGACAGTCCCTTGTTAGAACTGTAGAAGACATGGCTCAAGTGGAGGAGGGAAAGTCAGAGGTGGACTGACGGCCTAGATACACCATGAAAGGAGGAGCAAGGCCCAGGGGACCCAGTCAATAGAGCAGACACAGGACCTAAAGTAGAACACGGATGAGTCTCTGTTCCCCTCTTTCTGTTCTTCCTCCCTCATGGTCTTAATTTGTTTCTTTTATTTTCACCGTTATACCCTCACCTCTTATGTGAATATTCACGACTATGGGTTATCCTTATTTTGATGTTTCACTGGCAATCACGTGTTGCATGTCTAAGTTCTAACCTTTTAAATTATTTTTGGGGTGTCTGTATGGCGTCTGCATGCGGTGTCTGTGTACATGCAGGTACAGGTGCTCACGAGCGTGCTGTGAAGGCGGGAGAAAGTCAAGTGTCCTGCTTCGGTCATCACTCTTTGCCTTGTTTCTGGGAGACAGTATCCACTTGAACCTGGAACTAGGCTGGTAGCCAGCAAGCCACAGAGATCCTCCCGTCTCTGTGTCCCACAATGCTGGGCTTATGGACACCACTGTGATGCCCAGCTTTTTCTGTGACTACTTGGGATTTGAACTCAAGTCTAAAGGCTTGCACGGCAAGTGTGCTTACCGATGGACCCATGTCATCAGCTCAGAATTGCAGCTTCTTCTGGCCTATGTTATCATGAGGCTCAGGGTTAATGGCTAGTGAATTTTCAAATGCAGGAATTGCATATATCTTGCTTACAGCATGCACAGGCATGCAACGCACAGAATGGTGAAGTCATCATGTACCTGTGATCACAGGTATTTGGCTGAGATCACTGACAGACTGGGAACTATCTTATACTTGGCTTCTAAGGTGAGAGATTCATTGAGATTAGTAATCCATGTTTATCATAGAGATCTGAAACTGTTGGCAATAGTGAAAACCATAAACCAGTATTGGGGTTTGGTCTGATGCGTGTGTTTTGATGCTAATTACTGGCCCTCACGGTCTGGTTACTTCCAGGATATACCTATCCTTGTTGTGTAAACCTGCATAAGACATTATACCTGATTGGTTGATTAAAAGGCCTGAAACTTGGACAGGGCAGAATGTTGTAAGTGTGGCTAAGGTTCCTGGGCTTTGGGGAAAAGGAGCATCATGGATAGAAGACACACAGACTGGAAGAGAGGAGGAAGGAGGCCGCCAGGATGGGTTAGTATGGAGAAGGAACCTTGTTGGCCAGGAAAAAGACTCCGGTAATGGTGTGGAAAGATTATGGATGAAAGAGCACGGTGATCTAGCCTGGTGTGGCTGCCTCTGCTGAAAGCATCAGGCATCAAGAACTGAAGTCTAGGTGTTACCCAGGCAGGTACTGGTAGATGTGATAGTCAAAACAGTAAACCAGCTAAGGAATCTAGGTACCTCTGCGTACAGAATTCACAAAACTGAATATAACCTTACCTTGATGATTTCGAGGCTAAGAAAGTCTGTATCCTTTCATATTCTTTCTTGTTTACACAGGCATCTTCCGTTTCCTTGCAGCTTGTGGCTGGATCTTTCTGCTTGTAACTCATTTAGGTTTTGTGGGACTCATTCTGCTCTGGATCTCTGACTTCAGCTCTAAGACCAACTGGACAGCACTGTTTTCTCTCACAGGGCTCATGTAATGAACTTGGGTTCTTGTGTTAGCTCTCATATGGTAGATAATGGATTTGGGATTTTAATCGTATGTGCAAAATGCCTCACCACAGTACCTAGCATGGTAATTGGTAATCACTGAAAGGCCAAGGTACTTCAGATTGAGATCTGTGTGTCTACAACAGTTAATTTTATGTAGCAACTTGCTGGGTCAAAGGATACCCAGGTATTAGTCTAACATTACCTCAAGAATTTGTGTGTGTGTACACATATGTATGTTTGCATGTGTGGGGGCACAGGTATGCACACAGGTGCCTGTGTGCTTATGAAGAACTAAGTTGATATCAGGAATTTTCTTGGACTATTTTCCTACCATAGTCTTTTGATGCAGGGTGCTGGGACCTTCCCAGCTTAAGGCTTGACCTAACTGGGGCCATGGGGAAGGAAGAAACTGCAGATACACGTACAGAAAAGCTGCGGTCAGATGGGCCATGCCGGCTGATGGATTCATACCAGCAATAACCTGAAAACTCAGCACATTTATTTCCTTGTCTGAAGCAAGGAGGCAGGCTTATTGTATATAGCTGAACGAGGAGGCAGGGTTCTTAAGTACAACTGATCAAGGAGGAAGGGTCAGCTAATTTCAGTGTGTTAGGGGTCTCTGGAGGGAAGCATTCTCAGGCTGTAAATATTTAGAAGGCAGTTCTGGCTGACATTTTCTGCACACACTGCCAATATGGGCACATGAGCCCATGGCTTTGCCAGTCCCGGGAGTCTCAGGTACTAGTTTTGTGGACACGTCTGTGGGGTATTTTTTTGATGACTGATGTGGAAGGAGGCAGCCCACTGTGCCACTCCTGAGTAGGTGATCCTGGGTTGTATAAAAAAGCAGACCCAGGGCAAGAGAGAGAGAGAGAGAGAGAGAGAGAGAGAGAGAGAGAGAGAGAACAGTCAGAAAGCAGCTTTCCTCCATGGTCCCTGCCTCAGCTTTTGCTTCACTGTCTGCTCTGACTGACCTCAGTGAGAGACTGTTACCTGGTTGTGTAAGAGGAAACAAACCCTGTTCTCAAGTTGCTTTTGAACATGACATTTATCTCAGCAACAGAAGCTTACTTTTTAATTGATTTATAATCCTTGTACTTATGTACTTAGGTGTTATAATTTAACACACACACATATATAACATGGAAGGATTGGATCGGGGAAATTAGCATCCCCATCGTCTCAAACACTGAAATGTTTGTAAACGTTCAAACTCTTTTCTTCTATGTCTTTATACAAAACAATTATTGTGAAGTTTATCATGCTGTCCATAGAACATTAGAATGAGTTCCTTATAATTCTAACTACATTTTGGTGCCATTGTCCATCTTCTCTATCTTGCCTCCAACCTACCCATCTTGGCCTCTTGATTTTTGTTCGAGTCTCTACTACCATTCCATTAAATTTTAGCTTCCTCAAGTGAGTGAGAAAATGTAGTGTTTGTCTTTTGTGCCTGGCTTACTTCACTTAATAAACATGCTCTTATCCCATGCATGTTGCTACAATTGATAGGATCTGACCATTTTCTTATGGCTGAATAATATTCTATGGTGTTTCATACTGCCTTTCCCTCCCTTTTTCCTCTTCTTCCTTCCTTTTTAAAAAGAAAAATCCTTTTCTCTTTTGGAGCTGAGAATCGAACCCAGGAACTCATGAACGCAACACACGCCCCATGGTCAGACCACCTGTGGGTGGAGGGTTCAGGGGTTAAGAAGGTCTGAGATGTGTGGAGTTCTATGTAGAACTCCATGTCACAGAGCTTGCAGGAGACACCAAAGCTCACACTGCATGACACGCTTGTCCTGATCTGACATACACAGAAGACCTTTCAGCTGCTAATCCATATTTTCTATCCCAGCCTTCTTCTCCCTCAGAAGTGTTTCCTGTCTTAACTTCTCTCGCTACTATCCACGTCCACCTCATTCCAGGATACAAGAACCCAGAACCCTTCCAGAGGTGTCCGCTGAGCTCTGTCACCCACCAGTATCAGTAACACATTAACACATACTCTTCCCACATGCCACTTCGTTATTGTTGTAATTTCATGTCTATAATCCTCCAGTCATTTTCTAAATGGATTTCCTATCTCCAGGATCTTCCTCTAATCCATCCATATTCCCCAGGCAGATGTTGGCTACAAATTGCTTTTCTATCATATTACTCTTCCAGATATTGAGAAATTCACTTCATTGTAAATGCTAATTGGCCTGGCCAAGCTATGGAAGAATGTGAGCTTGTACCCAAATATATAAATCCATTTAGTAATGTACTTTGGCAGAGGTTTATTTTGGACAACTTTTGAACTGTAACAAAAGAAGTAGGAGGTGGCAGTAAGTGAAGAGGCAATTATAAACCAAGGTACCAGATACAGGTGGATTATACTTTCTAAACCCGAAAGGAAAAGCAAATAAAGACAACTTTCATGATAAAAAGTAGCAGAGAAGCAGACTAAGAAACAAATTTGACAGACGCTATGAAAATATGAAAGAATACATTTACACAAGAAATTTCAACTATACATTCAATCACAATTTTCTTTGAGAAGTTAATAATTTTAAAGTATTTATAGTTTTAGTTGTATGTTAGTGTGTTGCTTACAATTGTGTAAGTGCACTGTGTGTATGTACCTGAGGAGGCCAGAACTGGGTGCTGATCTGGGCCAGGAGTCACTGATGGTGGTAAGCCTTCATCTGGGTGCTGGGAACTGAGCCTGGGCCCTCTGCAAGAGCAGCAAGTGCTTCTAGCTGCTGAGCCATCTCTCCAGTCCAAAGGCATGAATAAATAAATAAACGGAGACAGTATCGTTGTATATTCGGAGTTGGCTTTGAATTCTTGATCCTCTTCAGTGCTGAGGTTACAGGAGTGAACCCAGACACATAAAACAGAACTGAATAATTAGATATTTTACAGTTACACTGGGTAATAACTGTGTGTGTGTGTGTGTGTGTGTGTGTGTGTGTGTGTGTGTACATGAGTTATTGACAACTTTAGATGTCAGCTCTTTCCTTCCATCATGTAGGTGTGGGTCCTGGGGTCCAAACTTAGAACTTTAGATGTAGCACAAGCACTTACACTTACCGAGCTACTTTGGCAATCTGAAAAACTGAAACTGTTTGAGGTCTAGTTTCATTCGCTTGTTTGTTTATGCCTTCAACAACTGCTTGTTGGATGCCAGCATGTACCAATACTAGGCTGATTATTTGTTTTATCTGTTGGGCTATTGCAACAGCTTCCTGCCCGGTTTACCTGTTTCCACCCTGTGATCTGTGCCTCCCCTATGACAGTGTATTTGCTTAGCTATTTTATTGGGTTCTTATACCTTTACTCTCTTCCAAGCCCCAAACACTTCGTAGGAGAGAAAGAAGGTTAGGGAGGAAAAAGGACGTAGACCTCAACAGACTACTACCTGATGATCAGGAGCGTTAGGTTCCTTGGAGGCACGTGCAGTCTTTGTTGTCAGAATATCAAGAAGTCCAGCAAACCAACAAACCAGCAATGTAGCGACAGCAAACACAGCAGTAGGGGGAGCAGCAGAGACCACAGGCCCTCTGGAGGCTCTCCCATTTATACCCTCTTCAGAGTCCCCACAATCAAACTATCTGCAGCTGGCAAAGATCACTCCTCTGCTAGTGCACGAGGCAAATCATAAACACCTGCTGTGAAGCAGCCCCACATCCCACACCTGGGATTAAAACAAAAACATTCATATGACATAACTGGGTTTTTTTAAGAAACCAAAACCCTCACTACAGACCTATCCAATCACAGTAGCCAGAGTGGCACTTAAAAACATTTCAGATCTTAGCTCTTGTTTGCTCAAAAAATTTTAATATATCTTTCATTAAATTAGAACAAACTGCTTTCTGCTGCCCAGCTTGCAACTTCCTCGTGCTAGCCGCAAGTCGGTGAAACAGCCGGTTCTCAATGTAATGACGCTCGTCCAGTGAAGATGCTTCCACACTGGGTAGTTTGCTATGGCATCTCAATGGCCTCACGCTTAAATGTGCCACAGCAGAGAACTCACAATGCGTTATTCAAATTGTTCTACTCAGGATGTAGAAGGGCATGTAAGGATCCAATGGAGACACAACTGGGTGTTACGCTTGACAGGGCAGTGATGTGATTACATAGACATTGCATAGTCACTGAACCCCAGTTCAACCCACATTGCGTTCAGGGAGGGCTGAAGGACAAGTAAAGACATTGATTTTGGTCATTTTTCATTCTTCAACTGTGCAATTTTTTTTTTTAAATAAAGCTCATGGCTGGTAAAGATTGCTTGGATGAATTGATAACAGGTTCCTCTTGAAATGTCTTTTAAAAAATGTATTTATTTATTTTATGTTTACGAGTGCTCTATCTGCATGTACACCTGCATGCAGAAGAGTGTATCAGATCCCAGAATAGATGGTTGTGAGGCACCATGTGGTTGCTGGGAATTGAACTCAGGACCTGTGAAAGAACAGATAGTGCTCCTAACCGCTGAGCCATCTCTCCAGCCCCTTGAAATGCTTTTATATAAATATGTGTTATCTTTTATGTTGACTGTCCATTTTGATTTTTGAAGATATTAGTAAAATTATCTAAACCAAGTTACCTGTTACCTCAGAGTTTGGAGTTCCAGACAGGAGAATCTGGCGCACTCACTGGCCAGTCAGTCAAGCTGTTTGTTGCTCATCAGATTTAGTAAGATACTCTGTATAAAATAAAAAGATTAACAGTGATGACATGAGCTTCAGGCCAGCCTGGTCTACACAGTGATTTCCTGAGCAGCCAGAGCTATGTAGGAAGACCCTATCACAAAACAAATGAAGTAAAACTAGCTCAGTGGGAAGAAGGGCCAAGCCACAGACATTGCCATCCAGGCTGAGGAGATCATGAAGCTGAAGAAGCAGCTGTACAGCATCTACGCCAAGCATACCAAGCATTGCCTACAGGTGACCGAGTCAGTCATGGAGAGGGACTGCTACATGAGCCCCATGGAGGCCCAGCAGTTTGGCATCTTGGACCAGGTCTTGGTCCATCCACCTCAGGACGGGAGGATGAGCCAGCACTGGTACAGAAGAAGGCTCCCATAGCACGGACAGATCCTTCTTCCCCAGCAATCACCAAAGGGCCTGGCCTCATCTCCAGGAGTGTGGAGACAGACTGAGGACTGCCCACACTTCCTCTGCTGAGCCCAGAGGGACCCCTGGAGGAGCTATGGCTTGAGGCTGCCATCACCGCAGAAGGGCAGCCTGTGTAAGACACTGTGATTTTAAATTAAATATTTGTGGTCTTTGCTCCCCCCCACCAAAAAGAGTGATGATGTAAGACACTCAATATTGACATCTGACCTTTGAGGAAGCACATGCAACCCTCAATACAGCTAAGAAAAAAAAAGAAGTGGTGTTTCTTTAGAGAAAGAAGAATGCAGCTTATATTTATAGAATACCATACACTAAAGCAGAAAATAAAGGTAGAAACACACACACTTACAAGAAGACCTATGTATATACATTTATACATGTATCTACAATGCAAATATATATAATTGTACACACATATGCATATATATTTGTTGTTTTTTTAAAGAAAGTATTATATAGCCCAAGCTGTCCTCAAATTCATGATTATCCAGCTGCAGCCTCCCTCCCATACTTAGATTACAGGCATCCAACACCATACTTGTCTGTGTAGTTTTTTTTTTCTTTTTTTAAAATAGTTTTAAAAAAATGATCACAAACTTGGTCAACTCTAAGGTTGGAGGGTAAGTCAGAGAGACAGATGTTTCATTGACAGACAACAATGGGACTAAGAACGTGACAGAGCTGGTAGAGAGCTTAGCTGGCATGCATGAAGTACTGGGTTCAAGACCAAGTTGGGCTATATGTTGCAAACAAACAAATACCACCAACAAAACCAAAACTGCTTCATTCTGGACTTATTCAATGGGGAGGGAAAGAAAGGACTGCACACGCTGAGACGAAGAATCATGAACCAAATTGCAGATTCTCCCTTGCACTCAAATGTTATAAAAAGTAAGCTGAGACACTGTAACATCCATGCCAAGATGTGGTGATGATTAAAACATTTGATAAGTTTGTAGTTGAATAGGAACTCTTGCACACAGGTGTATGTCTTTGAATGCTTGGCCTGTTCAGGAAGGTTGGAGAACTTTTAGAGCAGGGATCCTCTCTAAAGGAGGAAGGTCACAGGGGTGGGCCAGCTCCTCTTCATTCTCTGCCTCCTGGATGAAGACACCGTGACCAGCCCTCCTGCTCCTGTCACCGTGCCTACCCTGCCTGCTGCCGTGTCTTCCCCAAGTTGCTGACCTAGATCCTCCATCTGGCTATGGGCCAAAATGAACGTTCTCCCTTGAATTGCCGCTATTGTCAGAGCATTAAAAAAAATTCCAACAAGAACATAACTAAAATAAGCATCCTTTACAAAGCAGATTCTAGCCTAGAAACTGGGGAAAGCTGGGAAACTAGATGTCCTTCACGTCATGAAATTTATATTCCAAAGAAATTATTCCAAACTGGATCTCCTGGTGAAATTAACTCAGGTGGTCAGCCTACGTATAATTAAAAGTAAATACTATTCTTTTACAGAAGAAAAAAATAAAAGTAAGTCATTTAGTTATGCTTTTGAGTCAAACCCAGGGCATCACACATGCTAAGTCAGTGCTTTCCTAATGATTCACAAGCTCAGGTAGACATGATTTATAATAAAGTAATATTCACTTGAAACACAGTTCAATATTCAAACACAGCTGTGCTGGGTAAAATGACATGAATTAAGTAAGAATTTGCATTACTTAACAAACATAAGGTGAATCTTGGAGAGATGCTTAATGGTGCCTGTCATGCACGCTGACAACATGGGTTTGATTCCCAGAGAACCGATTCTGAACAGCTCGTCTCACACGAATGCACGCACACAATTATAATAAGTAATAAGAAAACAAGCTGAATATTGTGAGCGTCTTCCTCTTTGTCTGACATTTTGAAATAAGGGCCAAGTATATGTTACTTTTTTTGGTATAATTCCCACGAATTCAACAACTGTGTGGTATAGGCTGAGACGTTCGGCATCAGACATCACAATGTGCTTTGCTATTGGTGACATAACTCCTGACATGGTAATGTTTGGTGCAGTCCTAAACAAAGCCAATTCCTGGATTATTCAAAAATATTTTTGAAATTTTCTATGAAAATGAAGTGAGGCTCCAGGCTTATAGAATTACAAACATGGCTTTCTCTTGCCTAGCCATCCAATAGGGCACTAACGTGTCACACAGAACAAAGGTTGTTGCTTTTGAAGTTTGAGTTAAGCATCATAAGACACTTTCTGTTTTCTCTGCCCTTAAAATGCTAGCCAAGTTCTCTCCATATTTCAAAAAAATGGAAAACATCCCCAGAAAGGTGGAACCTCTTTATTGGGTAATCATCATTCTCATAGAATAAACAAACAAACAAACAAACCAAAACTAGATGCATGTTAAGTGTTGTGAGGGAAAAAAGCAATGCTAGTAGCGTGACATGAAACCTCACACTAAAGGCTAAGAGATGCTTGTAGGCAGGCTTCAGGGTAGAACTGATGGAGGCCATGCAAGGAGCTGGAGCAACACCACCCCTGGCAGGGCACTGCAAAGGCCGTGAAGCAGGAATATGTTTGAGAAACAGGAAGAAGGCTAGCTGTGGATGAAAAATAGACAAGCGGGGAAGAAGGCACTGGATTTGGGGGAATGGAGAGGGTAAAAGTCGGTGAACTGTTCTGATGAGATGCGGAAAGCCTGGTAGGTGATCAGCAGTCTCTTTATATTACATCCAAGGTTGCCGCTGAGGCTTCTGATATGTGGATCCTCCGTGGACATGTGCCTTTCAAGTTAGTGGAAATTATCTTCCTTGGCTCATAGAGAACTTGGGAAGATGCTGAAGAAGCTAGTATGACTTCGTTTTCAGAGGTAGCTCCTTTTGACCATATTTTATTTTCTAATCATGCGTGGGTGCGTGTGTCTGTATGTGGGAATGTGCACATGAGTGCAGTTGCCTGTGGAGGCCAGAAGAGGCACTGGGTCTTCTGGAGTCACAAGTCATTGTGAACTGCCTGATGTGGGTGCTGGGATATAAAGTCTGCACTCTGCCAGGACAGTAAGGGCTGTTAACTGTTGAGCCATCTCTCAAGCGCTGAGGTCCATCTTGTAACTACTGCTATATAATGGGCACCAATTGAGTACCTTAATGTATCATTTTAAGTCCTCACATCAGCTCTGCATGACAACTGCCAAGATTTCCACTTTGCCCCCAAGTAGGGGGGAGTTAAATACGTAGCTTGAAGTCGCTCAACTTGTTAGTGTACTGGTCATTATTGAAATTGAATTCTGGATCCAGCAGATTTCTACATCTGTGATTTCCATGGAAGTCAAAAGCTGCTTAATTTAAGGATGGGCAAGCTTTGTTGTAGGATCCCAGCTCTACCACCAGGATGGACGAGACTCTAAAATTCCTTTTCCATCTACCTCTTGTATTAAATATACAGGCATCCATTGGCAACCCTCATCAAAGACAAGCAGAATTGATCTACAACATGTGGAGGCATAAAGAGTGATGAGGATTACTCATTGGAGATAAAATTAATTTTTCATGTTTGCAAAAGTATTATGTATGCAGCATTTAAGGAAGTTTTTCTTTTTTTTTCACGATAAGACTAAATATACACCTGAAGAGGATAGGATGAGGTGGGAGAATTCATCCTTTTTCATCAATCTCTCTTTTTAAATTTGTATTGATTTATTTTATTATGTGTGTGTGTGTACCTGTGTGTGTCTGTGTATAAGTGCCTGAGCATGACACAGTACATCTGTGAAGGTCAGAACCCAACTTGTGGGAATCAGTTCTTTCCTGCTATCACGTAGGTCCTCTGGATCAAACTCAGGGCGTACACTGGCCTTAGCAGAAAGTGCCTTTACTAGCCGAGCCATCCCTCCTCAGGCACTCAGAAAATTTTACCTGAGCATGTCCAGGCTGTATTTTGTATCTTGTTTTTTTTTCTTCTTCTTTTAATGACTCACTGGAGTTTAATTAGGGCTGCTTACACGAGCATGGGTGTGGGAAAGAAAATAGATGACATCTCTTAGCAGCCACTATCTTCCAATCATCCCCTCAGTAGTGGACTCGTGTGCCCTTCACCATCAAGCCGGAATGTTGGCAGGCTCCACAGTGTGTAGATCTTGTACAGGTAAGCAAATTTGCTGTGAGTTCATGAGGGCAGCCGCCTTATCAGCCTTCTCACGTCCAGAAGACAGCTCCTCACAGCCCTCCTCCCTATCCCCATCTTTCACCTCATTCTTTGCACCCTCTTCTACCATGTTCCCGGAAGGGGGTTGTTCGTATCAGTGTCCCAGGCTCAGCCCTATTTATTCTCATCACTCCCACCAGTTTTGACTGTTTGAAATAATCACTGTCTGTTGAATTAATCACGTGTCCATTGCATATCAGCTTCTGTGATCAAGGTGGAGTTGTTCAGCACTCTCCCATCCTAGTTTTCACGGAGATATCCAGACAGATTCACAGTCAGTGAGTTAAGGGCATATCATACAGAGGATGGTGAAGTCATTTGTCTCTCTCAACAGTCCTAAGTCGGACCAACAATACACAAGGGCTGGAAGTGTGTAGGCGATTCAGTGCAGAGAAAACGCGCTAATCAACCCCATAAACTAAGGACCAACAATTTCAGTCAGATTGCTAAACAGAAAGCTTAAGTTTAAGGAGGAGGAGGAGGCTTACTGTACTTTTTCAACCGAACACAACAGAAGCTGAACAGGGCCTCCTTATCGCTCTGACAGTCCCTCTACAGTCCTCACTAAGGCGGAGTGCCTAGCTTAGCTGGTTTTTAAATGTTCCTCCCCTTGGAGAGCTTGGATAGTAGACAACTCGCTTCCTTTCACCACCCACTTCTTCCTCTGCAGCTGCTCTGCCCTAGGTGCTGACAGGGCAACTAGGCTTGGGGTCACCGGGCTCTAAGGCTGCAGAGCTGGTGTGCCAAGTGGGCACGCGGCGGCGACAGTCCGATTAGGGTTTGGGCAGCGCCATCCAGCGCGGGCCGGCGACACCCTGGGCGTTCAGTCACGCCCGCGAGTGTCCCAGCCGCGGAGGAAGCGTGTTTTCCTCCCTGCAAGCCGCGGGTAGAGAAATCCCAGACACGCACGGCCCCGCCTACTCACGACCCCGCCCCCCACGGCCCCGCCCACTCGCGCAGTTCCGGTCACGTGCCCTCGCTCGGCCCAATCAACGCCCGGAACCTCCGGGCTAGGGATTCAAACTGCAGCGCGGTGCCCGGAATCGGCTCCGGCGTCGTCCCGCTACCTCTGCGGGTTGGGGATGGAGCACCGCATCGTGGGTCCCGGGCCGTACCGGGCCACCAGGCTGGTGAGTGACAGAGTGTCCTAGCCGATCCGGCGCTGTCGTCACCACCGCGATCCGGGCTGCCCGCGGTCGTGGCGGGACCGCAGGTGCCGGTGGGCGAGTGTCTGCTGGGGTCGCGGCTCCTCACCCTGCCCTGCAGCGGGCAGACGGGGCCTGGAGCGTGCCCCACCGAGGTGGCATGGCCTTCGTCTGTCGGCGGTGGCTGGGTTCTCGGCTGGAGACCGCGCCTTCTGCATGCACGGCAGGCGATCGCGTTCCTCTTTGTCCCCGGGACCTGCTCTAGCGTCTAGGACGGGATTGACCGTGGGTGGAGCCCCGAGACCACCCTAACGGTGTATCGCTTGCGGATTGCGGTGATCCAGGCAGGGTGTGTCTCCTTCCTGAGCGGTCCTGTTGACACCTGACAAGGGTTCTATGTAACGGTGCACAGCGCCGAGGTGGCTCGCCCCTCTACGGTTCCTGTCGCAGGCGTTTCAGGGGTTAGTGCTCACTTAGGGAACCGCTCTGATAGGTAGTGTGGAAGCTCTGCAGATGCACCAGGGTGAGTCCCTTTCTTGTGGGAACAAATTGTGGTTTTTCAGAGTCTTGCCTGATCTGTGTTGGTTCTCGGAGGAAGTAATTTTAGGACCGCGGAATAGACAGAGTGTTTTAGAGGACTTCGAGATCAGTCTGTGAACACTCTCAGCTGCCTGTACCTTGAGATCAAGTCTCACCGTTCTCTATACTCCGGAGAAGGTGGGGACGAGCATCCAAACTCTAACTCACCTTTCAGACTCATATGCTTAGAGACATAGTTTCCTTTCTCTCTAGAACCAGGTAGCCTGTGTCTCTGGAATTAAGCCACCTTCGGTGGACGGGAAACTAGGTTTCAGGCTATTTCTTCTTCTTCGACTTAATGGGAGCACTTGGAGAAGCCAATGAAGATTATGCATCTTCTTCACAGAAAATAGCGCATGTCACATGTGGAGTTTCTCCTAAGATTTTAGAGACTGTGGTATTGTTTCGTTTGGCTGAAAATACCAAATATTTGCTTAGGGTCATTGGTCTGGACTGGACTCACGTCAGTGGTTCTTCCTACGGAGATCACTCATGTGTCCCTATCTGGTGATTTGACTGGCGCTGGATGGTGTCACGTGGTACCCTGTTTCTCAGTGTTAGTTGAACCAAATGTTCCGACAGGTTTGCTCAGAATCTTCACACAGTGGTCTCCTGGTGCCATGGTTTTAGCTGGTGACGTTTTTACTTGGCCAAAGCAAGTAAAAAGGCTGAGTCTAGAATCTAAAAATTTATTTTCATTAAAAAGATAGATGACTTATTATTATTGTTGTGTATTTGTGTGTGGGGTGTGTTTGTGTATGTAGAGGTTAGAAGACAACTTTGGGAAGTCATATCTTTCCTTCCAACTTTATGTGCAAGGATCAAACTCAGGTTGCTGGCCTAGTGTAGCAAGCACCTATCTGCTGAACCATCTTGCAGCCCCCATTTCTACTTTTTAGTGTGGAGAGGTGATGAAAGTCACGTTGTTAAGGAGCCTGCGAAGAGGATTGGAGGCATCATTGCACAACCCATTGAACACCCAGAATGATCCATTTATTTAAAGAAAGGATAAAATAAATAATAAATTTAGGTTTTCTTTAGGGCTAGTCTCTCAGAGGTGTGAATGGTGATGACAAGGAAAAAAAAATAGTCTCAGAAGCGGTTATTTCATAATTGCTTCTGTAGAAGCGGCCCCGCCATTTACACAACTTGAGCATTTAAACTGCTATCTGGTGATGCATACAATTGAAAACTTAGGAGCTGGAAAGTTTTGGAAATTTCTATTATTCAGATTGCTGTTTACTGTGGGTGACTGAAATCTTGGATAAGGGTTGACGATTATATCTTCCCTCAGGGTAGAAAAAAAAGAACACATTTCTTCCTCTACACAATTTAGTCACAGTACTTGTTCAAGCGAAACAGACTGTGTCTTGGTATGGTGAGTCTTTGCCCTGACTTACAGTAAAAATGAATATAATAATTGGAACTGTTTTCAATGTCATTGTGGTGGCTTAAATAAGAACGGCTCCTAAAGGCTCATTACTACTTGAGAAAGATTAGGAGGTGTGGCTTTGTTGGAGAAGTTGGGCCCTTTTTGGAGGAAGTGTGCCACTGGGGCTGGGGGTGTGGGGCTTTGAGGTTTCAAAAGCCAGGCCAGGCCCAGTGTTTCTCTCTTCCTGCTCCCTGCTGCCCCAGTTGTAGGACTCTCAGCTATGTCTCCAACACTGTGTCTACCTGTGTGCTGCCCTGCCCCTGCCGCGATGGCAATGAACTAAACTCTGAAACTGTAAGCAGGCCCAAACTTCATGCTCTATTTTGTAAGAGTTGCCGTGGTCGTGGTGTCTTTCACGGCAATAGAGCAGTGACTAAGAGAGTCGTCTTCACAGAACTGGATGGGGTGCCTTTTTTCATGGTTGCAGAGGTTCAGTATGTAGATGTAGATACTACTGGAGTCTCTCTCACATCCGTAAAGAGAAATGCTTTCTTTGGATGCTTTTAGCCCCTACCCCCCATGGCATTCAAGCCTAGTTTAGACTAGTCAACTAATTAGACAGAAAAGTATGTGGATAATTAATAAAAAAACAACCCTTCAGTTTTACCAGAATTTTGCAGATAATCAATTCAGCTTTCAGTTTTATTATATGAGACACCTAATGTTAAATATTAAGATTTGGAAGATACAGTGAGCACCAGTTTTCCCCCCCCTAAATGTGAGGGTTGCTGTTACCAGAAATTACCATTGTTATTAAAAGTAAAATCTGCCAATATTTTAGGAAGATAATCCAGCTGTGCCTTAAAGCTTTTAATAAATAAATATTTTTGTGACTTGTTCTCTCTTGTCCTTCAAGGTTTAGCCTTTCTCTCCATTTTCCTTGGCTCTGCTCTTCTTTCTCTCAAAATCACTCTCTTTCTGTCTCTGTCCAGGAAGAGCCTGATAATCTATTAGCCTGGAGATTTTCTTTTTTTTTTTTTTACTTTTTGGTTTTCAAGACAGGGTTTCTTTCTCTGTGTAGCTTTGGCTATCCTGGATTTGCATTTAGACCAGGCTGGCCTCGATCTCACAGAGATCCACCTGCCTCTACCTCCCTAAGTGCTGGGATTACAGGTGCCCGGCTTGCTGAACTTTCTTATAGGTATAACAACTTCATTTCCTAAAGCACTGATGTCTGTCTTGAAAATAAAATTTTACAGGTTAGGTAAATTTTTATGGTAAAAATTAAATGACAGACCCGATTCATGACAGTATAGGAGCTAGTCAGCTACTTATTCATCATCACTGAAACAACTGTCATAAAAAAAAACAAAAAAACAACTCACTTAAAAATAATTTACGGAAGACCTCCACTGAGCAGTTTTGAACAAATTCCTAACTTTTTGGAGGGTGGTTACTATCGACATGGTTCATGAATGAAGCTGGGTGAGAAAATGTTGCGAGAACTTGTGAGACAGTGTCAAGGAAACAAGGCAAAGGTCTAGTGACCTCTGTGGGTCCATTATGTGGATTGTGCTTGGAGTGTGCTTTCATGCCCATCCCAGGTGCAATAAAGAGGAGGGGGTTTACTCTAGATTACCCGTCATCTTACCCATTATTTTTGAGAATGATGTTTCTAAACATGAGTTTTCCTCATAACTGTATACGGCCCAAACTCATTTGAACTTCTCTCATGACCTTACCTAACCCTCAGAATATAAATTGTTCGATGCCTCGAATAAAGGCTCTTACACGAGACTTTAGTCCATCTCCTTTTTAGTCTTTGCTCTCCTGGGTTCAAGACACCAATAGAAGAGTTACAGTTACTATGAGGATCACATGAAGGCACCATGGGGAGAAAGGTTGGAACATATGCCTGCTGCCTGAGGAACGAAATGATGGCCATACATTCACACATTCATATCCTAGAAGCGAAGAATAGGCAAGAGCCTCCTCATGCCGGTGGGATTAATTCCGAGGCGTGGCAGGAGCATCACTGCGGTGTTCTTGCTGTCTCTGGCATAGGGTGTGGAAAGCTGTGAGTGTTTTTATATAGTGACCGCTCTCTGCTGTTTGCAGTATTCACTCACTGCTGTCTCTATCATTTGACTACCGGGATGCTGGGATGCTCACTAGGTCATTGCTGTGCTCATAAAGCTCCCAGCAGGAACTAGATAAGTAGCTCCCTTATTCTAGACCTACTCAGTTCCTGACTTTCAGTCACTGATGCAGTTTCACTTGTATTCAGCGAGAAAGAGGCTGAGTTGTCTTGACATTGAGATCTGAGCTCTGGCTTTTGTCTGTGGAGGGTCGTAGTGGCTCATGGGTATTCTTTAAGTCGCACTTGGGAGCAGAAGGAAACGGGATATTTTTATGACATTTAACATGTACCAAACCTTAAATAAGCAGTGAATGGAAGGTCTGGGATTAAGAACCCTGGGCCCACTGAAAACCTTATGTTTTCCCCATTCTTTAGAGATTGATTCTGTCTTGTTAAAGGGGTCCAACATCAAGTTCAAGGCCAGGGTCACTGTGCTGTACTAGAGTAAGTCACTATGCACTGATCTGACACGTTGGCCTCTGTAAAGGTTCATAAACCAAGTGTAAGCAGGGGCCACATAGTTCTTTGATTTGACTGGAGTGGATTGAGCCAGCACCTTGAACATGCTACCCCATTTCTTAGCAGGCCGACCATGGAAAACACCTACCTACCTCCACAGCTTTCTTTTGATTGCTTTTTGTTGTTGTTGTGGGAGGACAGGAGGGGCGTCTTGTCTTGTTTTATAGCTCAGGCTAGCCTTGAACTCACATACCTCTTGCCTTAACCAAGATAGTATGGTACACGCCACCACACCAGCTAGCTTCCATGATTTTTACATATCAGAATTTGAACTTCTTTGAGGTGTAGTTTGCTATAAATTTCTACAGAAACGTGTTGACTGGTAACGATAAACTATGCACTTATCGACAGAGACTGGACTGAACCCTGGAGACTCAGTTCAGGGGTCTTTTCTGTGTACTTGCTCAGCTTTAGTGGCCACACCCACTCCGATAATAAAGGCAATAGCGACATGGGGGTGAGAATTACTAGGTACCTTCTTCCAGGCAGGCGCTGTGACAGGAATTTCATTTTTATTTTTTACATCTCCGGTCTTAGTTGCTTTACAACTGGAGACATGTAGGCCTGGCCAGCAGTGAGTATGAGGCCGGCCTGCTGGCCGTTAGCCGAGCAGGCTGTGATCTCAGTCACACTGGGTTTCAGAACCTGAGCTCTGTCTAGTCAGCCTTCTGTCTGTCCCTGTGGCATCTGAAGACGCCATGCCTAACTAAACTGTGTTCTTCCAGAAGAGCCTCACAACCAAGCATCCTCTCAGGCAAGCAAATGGCGTGAGAGAACTTCACTGCAGCAAAAGAATAGAAGGTGCTTTGCAGTTGGTGTGTATGATTGGAAATGTCTAGTGATTCCTTTCAAACAGCTTTTTTTTTTTTTTTTCAAATAAACAAAAACTTGATCATGTTTTTCTCCACTGTCTTGAGCTCTTTAGCATTGGCAGTGTGTCATTATTATCACATGGAACTCTCTTCTTTCCCGTTGTGATTCCTCTCACACAATGAACAGTCTATAAGTGTTTGATGAATGAAGTCTTAATACACAAGGGACTTCTGGAAACGAATTATGTGCAGTGGGCTAACTTTCGGGGGGTCGGGTTAGTCAGTGTTTCACTATATAGTCTAAGTTGGGCTTGGGATTTCGTATGAATTCCAGGCTGGCCTTGAACTCAGAGTTCTCCTGTCTCAGCTTCCTGAGTGCTGGGCTTTTAGCAGCATGCCACACTGCGCCCAGCCACGAGCTCAGTTTAACCAGCACTAACCACCAAGGTTTTCACACCTGTGAAGTTCAGCACTTAGCCCTCTGGTCCTGTCATCCCTATTCCTTGAGTGAATAAAGGATGAACAGCCCTTGACAAGTTGCATTTTGCTTGTTTCTCTTCTATTGTTAGGTTCTGTGCTTGCTTCAGTTGTAATAAAATAGCCATAATGTAGGCTACTTTTAACCCTTTCTGAGTGTCTAGTTGTGTGGCATTGGTTACATTCACACTATTTCGTAATCATTGCTTCCCACCATTCATTTCTTCCAGTTTCAAGAGTTTGGAGGCTACAAATAGAAGCCCATGCCTCCTTCTACCATTCCAGTGTTTGTTGATTAAAATAATTTGATTTTATCTGCCTACACATTTACACACCTACCAACCTGTGAACCCATCAGTTTGTGGATCAGTCTGTTTATCATCTAACTTAGGGTCCTGTTTAAGCAAAGTACTCTCTAGTCTTCAAGCAGCTTATTAAGTGGAAAACTGCTGTTTGTTCCTTGATTTAAATATTTGGGATGTATCACGCTTTAAAGAAATGCTAGTCTGTGACTAAATGCTCTGTGTCCTTTGCCTAGTGGAATGAAACGGTGGAGCTTTTTCGTGCCAGGATGCCATTACGGAAGCATCGATGTCGATTCAAGACTTACGAGCATTGCTTTACTGCGGCTGAAGCTGTGGACTGGCTACATGAACTTCTGAGGAACAGTCAAAACTTTGGACCCGAGGTAACTCGCAAACAGACAATCCAGCTACTAAGAAAATTCCTCAAGAATCACGTTATTGAAGACATCAAGGGAAAATGGGGCCAGGAGGATTTTGAAGACAACCGTCACCTCTACAGGTAATGGCAGTGTGTGAACTCTGAAGAAGGAATCCCAGGGAGAGTGAGTGCATCTAGGCAGCATCTGGAAACTTCCTGAAGTGAAAGAATTCACTGTGTCCACCGAAGCGGTGCTGCTGTTTGTAGTGTGCTAAGTGCCTCGCTGAAAGGGCTGTTAAAATAAAACCAACTGCAGTTTGTCCTGCTCTGTCAGAGCACCACAGAGCAGGCTTTTGTTGCAATGATTTTCCAGTAGGGAAAAGTTTTCCACGCATTCTGCTTGCCTCAGAGGGTGGGGTTGCTGACTTAGTACTTCTAGAATACCAGGAAGGGCGAAACAGTACTGGGCTTATAGTAACTTAGTACTTCCAGAGTGCCTGAAGGGGTGAAACAGTACTGGCTCTATAGTAACTTAGTTCTTCTAGAGTATCAGGAAGGGTGAAGCAGTACTAGGCTTGTAACTTAGTACTTCCAGAGTGACTGCAGGGGAAACAGTACCTCTGTGTTTAGCTCTGCTGAACCCTAAGGACTGGGATACGTGGGCAGACTGTCTGGTCTTGAAAAGCTCAGGGAACATGTGTGGGATTGTGTTAGAACTCTTTAACATACTGAGCCTGCCTTTCTCCACAGGACTTGCTAACTATGTTATGATGTGGACATTTACCATAGGGTAATCTGAGGGAAAATGGAAATCTCTCTCCTTATAATGCGTACTCACCGAACATTAGGGTATTTGATGGCCGGAGGCCAAGGAGACTTACCTGATAAAAGAAGACCAAAGCAGAAAGAAGTCACACAAGTCCAGAAAGGGCTGTTTTATTTTGTGTAGAAGCCTGGCAGTGCCAAGGACTAGAAAGAGGTCAGCATAGGGGACTGCAGACTCTTGCCACTTGTTTTCCATTATTCTAAGAGAAAAACAAGGACCCTGATTACAGCACATTAATGGGACCCATGGCTGTGAGCTAAAAGATGCTGCTCTCTTATGCCCGAGCTGTTTCTCTGTTTCCCTCCTAGACTAGCCTCCATGCCCATCAGAGCTAGATGAAGGTGGTTATGAGCATGCAGGGCTAAAGACGGTGCTGCTGTGCTTTTCCTCCCAGGCTTCCCTGTGGGACCTTAGAAGCTGCTAGTGCCCAAGTCAGGATTGTCATCCGAGCAGCTAGTTGTCTCTGCGTGGCAGTTATTTGCTGATCTAACTTTAATTAGGGTCTTGGATGGTCTCAGCTTGTTCTGAGTGGGATCAAGTCTAGTCCTGGACCTACATGCCAAACTGCATTGGGGTTTCTGAAGTGATTACCCTTTTGGGAGCTTCCTTGCTTGTACCCATCAAGGGTTAGTAAGAACCCTTCTGAAGGGCTTTTCTGGATGAGTAAGATGCAGTCTTTCCTAGTGTGACTTTAAATAGGGCATCTCCCATCGAGTCCCCGCAAGGCTCTGGAATCCTCAGGAGAATACCATAGGAATGTATTCCCGGAGCTGACCACTGAGCACTGATTGCTAGGATATTTCATTTTAGTATTATGACTTAAATCATGCATCCCCTTTGATAAAAGAATCACAGGACAGATGATGTTTCCATGTTATCATATTTGTCCTTCAGGGTCCACCAAGTATTAGCTCCAGGAACTCCCCGTGTATCCACAATTTGTCATATTCTAGAGTTCCTTATGTAAAATTTAGGATTTGCATATAACCTGTCCTTTAAATCCTCTCTAGAGTACTTACAATACCCGACATAAGCACTACGTAAGTAGTTGCTGTGCGTCGTTATGTAATAATGACCAAGGGAACATACGTTCCATCTAGATGCAGCCACTGTATTCCTGACTACACGGATCGCGAGCAGGGCGTGAGCTGAATAAGATGTGAGGCGAGCGTGCTGACGAGAGACAGGATGTGTGAGATGTGGACTACAGCAATAACTTTTCACTCGTGCGCTCAGCACACAACTTGGTACGTGGTAAAGTCAGGTTTTGCTCTTTGGACTTTCTGGAAACAAAACAAAAACAATTTTTTTTTTTTTTTTAAATCTTTAAGATGGGGCCTTGCCTTGTTGTTTGAGCTGGCCTTGAACTCCTAGGCTCAAAAGGGATCCCTCTGGGTTAGTGTCCTAAGGAGCTGGGACTGCAGCCTGGAGCCACTGCACCTGACTGGAAGTTTTCTTCACATACTTTTGAGCCATGCTTGGGTGAATCTGAAGACGGAACTCATGGCTGTGAAGGGCTGATTCTGACGATTTCTCACTCCTTTCTTAGTCTTGGTAACAGGAATGCTTTTGAGTCACAAGCAGGGCAGCATTTTGTTATTTAGTATCTGAAAACTCACTATCAGTCTTCTTTCCCCCTGCCTGGGAATTCCATAAAGTAACCTCCGGCTCTGGCCAGTTATCTAGATTAGTCTTGGATGGAGTCTATTCACGCATGTAAATCATTGGTGAAGGTGCCCGTGACTTGCATTGAGAGCAAGCTAATGAGCGTGCAGTCAGCTGTTGTGCACGCGCAGGCTCATGTGCTTGGTGCTCGAGGTAGTTAGCATTGCGTGCTGGTGCTCTGGGGAGGGCTACCTTTGGTGTTCTGAGGGGTGTACCACCAGCTCCATTCCTCGGGTGAAGACCTCTGAAGCCAAGTTCTTAAGGAAAGCTGAGGAGCAGAGAATAAGCCATGGCAGGTTAGATTTGAAGTGGACAGAGAGTCGGTGCTGGTGGAATTGAGGACATACTTCAAAAGATCCAGATTTATGGAAGGAGTCCTTCTTGAGTAGTCGAGAAAGTGCTGGAAAGGACAAGGAGGAGTTCTTGTTGGATAGAAAGAAACAAACATTCCAGAGTACGTCTGGGTCTTGCAAAATCAGTGTATAATTTGTCATTTAACTCAACTCCTGAAAATGTAGTGATATTATCCATCTATTATATGATTTATTCTCTCTCTTTTTTTAGAGAGAGTCGACTCTATGCTAGGCTGTGTCAATTTCCACAAGATGAGGTTGACATAGATTAGCAGATAAACTGGTGGTGAATAAACACAGAGATTCCTAAGGAATGTTTGGTGTGGCCAGCACATTTGTAGCCTGTTGCGCTCGTTTTTAAACTTTTTTATTTGGGGTTCCTTAAACCTTCTCCCCTTCAACCCCCCAACCCTAGGTAGGAGAGAGAAGGTTAGTGGAGAGAGGGTTGCAGACCCCTTAAGCAAACACAGCAAGCAGTCTCCTCCACGTTCTTTTTGGAGCTATACCAATCTCTGTCAACAGCAAACACAGCAAGCAGTCTCCTCCGAGCCACCACACCGTCTGTCTCACTGCCACATTGCCCCATGCCACACCCTTTTTCTGGGCTCTCTTATTTATATCCCTCAGAGTCCTAGACCACGCCCCTGTCTGTGTTCCACAGGGCAGGCTCTTACCAGCAGGCAAAGACCATTCTCCGCAGGAGGCAGTTATCAGCTGTGGGCAAACTAAAATCCCACACTTGGGATTAAAAGAAATCCTATTTACATAACATAACTGCGTTTTTAAAGAAACGGAAACTTCCGTTACAATAAACCAAATAGATCTTGCGATGCCTCAGTAACTGACAGATGCCTTAAGAAACTGTTCTCAAATGAAGGAGGTATGGGCAGCATTCAACCTAAATGTTCTTCTAAATGCAGCAAAGTGGGATCCCGAGTCTGTGCTGTTAGAGAAAGTTACATGAATGCAAACCCTCAGTTCTCTTTTTGTCTTTTTGTTTGTTTGTTTTGTTGTTTCTGTAGTGATGGAGATCAAGCCCAGAACTATATGTCTGGAACCTATGTGTTCTAAATAGAGACATTTCATATATGTGTCGAATCATCTTGTAACATGGAGGGGAAAGAAGCCCCCATTTTGTACTTTCTAATGGGAGAAGTACTTAGCTGCTTGTAGAGCAGAGCATGATTGTGCTGGAGTCTGGCTGACCCTTGACTTGCTCCCTTTACTGGTGGGTAGAAGGACTCCAAGCTTCAATTTAACACACCACAACAGAAATCAAAATGAGTAACTAAAAGATAAATTAGACAAACGAAACAAGCAAAACCCCCCAACAAAGCAGAATGTGACAAGTCTACAAAAAATACTGTTGAGTTAATTTTGTGTTGGCCAGCTACCCCTGTGTGTGGCACCTGCCCTGAAGTGTGGTTAAAATATCCCATGAGACCCCATTGGAGAAAACTCATTTTTGCTTTGCTAATGAGTATCAATTGTAGACAGCTTCTGGATTAGGGGCGAAAACCCATGTCTACTTCCCTTCTCAGTGTTGGAACCATCAGGCTTCAATCTGTACAGGCTTTGTGCATGCTGCCACAGTCAATTTCAGTTCATATGTAGACCAGCAGCATATCAAGACCCAGGCTCAAAATGAAAACAAGTTTTATATTTCAGATCCTTTTTCCCCCCCATATGGGATGCTTTATCAGAGAAAATCTACATAAATATCCTGTTCTCTAGAAGATTGTGAATGCTTCAGGTCTGAAGCATTTTGAATGAGGGTGATGTTAAAGTGGAAAAGGCACAGACACATAAAACAGTGGGGCACAGCAGAGCTCAGAACAAATACAGACAAACAAATGTATACAAATACAGTCAGTTGGTAGAAAATGATTAGTCTTGTCAGCAAACAGTTTTATCAGTGCTGGGCATTGAACCCAAAGCTTTGTGCGTGTTAGGAATGTACTCCACAGCTGAGCTACACATATCAAGTGATTTCCCAACAACTGGATATCCAACTGCCTATATGGGAAAATAATTCACAGTGAGGCTCAGCCTAGACTCACAAACTATACAAAAGCTAACCATTGATTTAAGTATAAGACCAGATTGTTAAACCTTGAAGTTAGGCAAAGAGTTATTAAGGTGGGATACCAAAAGCACCTGTCACAAAAGAAGAGATGACAAAGGGTTGGTGAAGATTCTTTCCCAATCTGTAGGCAGTCGTTTTGTTTTGATGATGGTGTCCTTTGCTTTACAGAAGCTTTTCAGTTTCATGAGGTCCCATTTATTGATTGTTGTCTTAGGGCCTGTGCTGTTGGTGTTCAGTTCAGGAAGTTGTCTCCTGTACCAATGAGTTCTAGGGTATTTTTCTTCTAACTGATTTAATGTGTCTGGTTTTATGTTGAGGTCTTTGATCCACTTGGACTTCAGTTTTGTGCAGGGTGATAAGTATGGATCTATTTGCATCTTTCTACATGTAGACATCCAGTTAGACCAGCACCATTTGTTGAAGATGCTATCTTTTTTCCATTGTATGGTTTTGGCATCTTTGTCAAAGATCAGGTGTCCATAAGTGTGTGGGTTTATTTCTGGGTCTTCTGTTTGGTTCCATTGATCCACCCTTCTGTTTCTATGCCAGTACCATGCAGTTTTTATTACTGTTGCTCTATAGTACAGCTTAAGATCGGGTATGGAGATACCTCCAGAAGATCTTTTATTGTAAAGGATTGTTTTAGCAATTCTGGGTTTCTTGTTATTCCATATGAAGTTGAGAATTCATCTTTCCAGGTCTGTAAAGAATTGTGTTGGTAATTTGATGGGAATTGCATTGAATCTGTAGATTGCTTTTGGTAAGATGGCCATTTTGACTATGTTAATCCTGCCAAGCCATGAGCATGGGAGATCTTTCCATTTTCTGATATCTTCTTCTAATTCTTTCTTCAGAGACTTGAAATTTTTTTCATACAAGTCTTTGACTTGCTTGGTTAGGGTTATACCAAGGTACTTTATGTCATTTGTGGCTATTGTGAAGGGTATTGTTTCCTTAATTTCTTTCTCAGCCCTTTTGTCTTTTGTATACAGGAGGGCTACTGATTTTTTTGAGTTAACCCTTTATCTGACAGAGGGCTAATATCCAGTATATATAAAGAACTAAAGAAGCTGAAAAGCAGCAAACCAAGTAATCCAATTAAAAAATGGGGAACAGAGCTAAACAGAGAATTCTCTGTAGAGGAATATCGAATGGCAGAGAAGCATTTAAAGAAATGCTCAACGTCATTAGCCATTAGGGAAACGCAAATCAAAACGATCCTGATATTTCAGCTTACACCCATCAGAATGGCCAAGATGAAAAACTCAAGTGACAACACATGCCGGAGAGGCTGTGGAGAAAGGGGTACCTCCTCCACTGCTGGTGGGAATGTAAACTTGTACAAACACTCTGGAAATCAATCTGGTGCTTTCTCAGACAACTAGGAATAGTGCTTCCTCAAAATCCAGCCATACCACTGCTAGGCATATATCCCAAAGAGGCTCAAGTACACAATAAGGACATTTGCTCAACCATGTTTGTAGTAGCTTTATTTGTAATAGCCAGAAGCTGGAAGTAGCCCAGATGCCCCTCAGCTGAAGAATGGATGCAGAAATTGTGGTACATCTACACAATGGAATATTACTCAGCAATGAAAAATAAGGAAATCATGAAATTTGCAGGTAAATGGTGGGACCTGGAAAGGAGCATCCTGAGTGAGCTGTCCCAGAAGCAGAAAGACACACATGGTATATACTCACTCATATAGACATATAATATAGGATAAACCTACTAAAATCTGTATGTACATCTAAAGAAACTAATCAAGAGAGAGGACCCTGACTAAAATGTTCAGTCCCCATCCGGAAAGGCAAAGAGGAAGGACATCAGAAGAAGAAAACAGGAAACAAGCTAGGAACCTGCCACAGAGGGCCTCTGAAAGGCTCTGCCCTGCAGACTATCAAAGCAGACACTGAGATTTATGGCCAACTGTTGGGCAGTGTGCATGGAATCTTATGTAAGAAGTGGGAAATAGTAAGATCTGGAGAGGACTGGAACTCCACAAGGAGAGCAACAGAACCAGAAAATTTGAACACAGGGGTCTTCCCAGAGACTCATACTCCAACCAAGTACCATGCATGGAGATAACCTAGAACCCCTGCACAGATGTAGCCCATGGCAGTTTAGTGTCCAAGTGGGTTCCATAGTAATGGGAAGAGGGACTGCCTCTGACATAATCTGATTGGCCTGCTCTTTGATCACCTCCCCCTGAGGGGGGAGCAGCCTTACCAGGCCACAGAAGAAGACAATGCAGCCACTCCCGATGAGATGTGATAGACTAAGATCAGAAGGAAGGAGAGGAGGACCTCCCCTTTCAGTGGACTTGGGGAGGGGCATGGGTGGAGAAGGAGGAGGGAGGGTGAGATTGGGAGGGGAGGAGGTAGGAGCTTATGGGGGGATACAAAGTGAATAAGGTGTAATTAATAAAAAAAAATAAAAAAATTGTATATTAAAAAATAAATAAAATAATAAAATAAAATAAGTGCTGTTTAAAAAAAAAGAGATGACAAATCAGAAAAATATTTAAATGGAAAAAAACGTTGCTAAGAGACACCACTAAGAGCGTGGAGAGAAGGCTGAGTTGGCTCAGTGGCTAAGAGCACCTGTTTGTATTGCAGAGGACTCAGGTTCCTTCCCTAGTTCCCACATGGCAGCTTAGAAGTGAAACTCCAGTTCCAGAGATCTGAGGTCCTCTTCTGACCTCCAGGCACACACGCGGTTCCCATGCACACACGCAATGGAAACCACTTGTACGCATTAAAAACAAAACAAAACAAGGAACTAACAGAAAAGAGGGCAAGAAGACAAATAGCAGGCAGAAGTATCTGCAAACCATGTCTGTGACAGTGGACCAGTACCAAGAACATGTGAAGAGCTTTTGAACTCAGCAGCAATAGAGCAACAGTTCAAAGAAGGAGCAAGAGGTCTGAACAGATGCTTTTAAAATATACAGAGAGCAGACGAGCATAACGGCCTTTAACGTAGCAAAGCTCACGGAGATGCAAGGGAAAGCCACAAGAGGATGTTGCTAGCTGTTGCAATGGCTAAAAGAAAAGTTCCAACATGTCAGGTGCTGCTGAGATGAAGAGGTTGAAACCTCCTTTACCATTGGCAGGAAGCCTAGGTTGGCAGTGACAGCTCCATATAGAGCTAATAAATGTAGTCGATCTCAGTCAGCATGCCTATGGGATATTTCCCCTAGAGCAATGAAATCTAAGCGTAGGAATGGAAAACTTAAGAAATGTTTGCACTGGCTCTATTAATAATTGCCAGCAACTGGGAACGACTTCAGTGGCCCATGGTTGGATTAACAACCACAATTCACAAATTGGAACACCATCCAGTTGGCGAAGAGTGTTCTACCACACAGTGAGAGAAAGAAAGTTTGGAGAAGCCACAAAACTGTTGTTTCTTGGGGTGGAGGTTACACAATGTGATTGTGTGTTAAGATTGATAGGATTATATTACCCCCCCCCAAACCCCCCAGTCAACTTTCCTGTCAGCTAGTAAGTGTAGATTTGAAAAGTCTTATTTGAATCTCTGGTGCCAGAAACTCAAGAAGATGTTTTAAGATGTGTGACCTCTTAGAAATTTTTTGTGACCCTATGAAACACTCTTGCATCACTCTCTTGTAAAGGACCGGCTTTAGTTACCACACCTTCAAATGGGTGGACTATTAACTCCCTCTAGTGGATGCCTTTTTGTTTATAATAGGTATATTTGTGATTTTATATTTCTTTCACTACTCATTTCATAAAGTCCATGAAGATCAACTTTTCAGGCACCTTGAGCAAATGCCCATGGTGCTAAGACCAACAAAATGTGGGAACTGGAGGTTCAGAGACCTCTTTTCATATCTTAATTGAATAGAGGGAAATATCCAAGATCTAGTTGGTCAGTTGAATTTGGGGGCATAGAGAGTGGAAGGTATTCCTTTCTCTTTCTTTCTTTCTTTCTTTCTTTCTTTCTTTCTTTCTTTCTTTCTTTCTTTCTTTCCTTCTTTCCTTCTTTCTTTCTCTTTCTCTCTCTTTCTCTCTTTTCCTCCCCCCTCTCTTCCTTCCTTCCTTCCTTCCTTCCTTCCTTCCTTCCTTCCTTCCTCCCTCCCTCCCTCCCTCCCTCCTTCCTTCCTTTCTTTCTGAAATTGGTACAAACACCCAAAATAATCTTTTGCTCGAGGTTTCTTTATTGCAACATATGATCTGCTTTTAGTTTGGGCAATAGTAATTTAAAAATTAAAAAAAAAAAAAAAGAACAAGTCAATTCACCAGATTAATTTGCATCTGTTGATGTTTTTGGTTTAGATGTATTTTTGTCTGAAGTTGACCCCCTAATTGCGTGTTTGATGGTGTGGTGTGGCATTTCAGTACAGCAATAATGCACTATGCTTGTGACCAGATCCCATCCACTGGCACTTGTGTCACCTCAGGCACTGTCTTGTCAGAGACATTACAAATCCTCCCTACCAATGTAGAAATATCCATTGATTGTGTTACCCATAGTCACTCTCTTGTGCTATCGATCGCTACAAGCGACTCCTCCTATCCAGCTGGACCACTGAGGGTTTAGAAGTTAGACAGCCTCCCTGGTAGGCAGACACATGGGGAGGGGGCCATGGCTGGGTAACACCGATTGCAGGCTTCTTCCTCATCCTCCTGACTCGAGACAGAAGTATGGCAGGCCTGCTGCTGCTGGACTGACGCGACAAACTCAAAGCTGGGTCAGGTCATATTTCATAATACTTGTGGGCCAATCAACCATCCCGTCTCTCCTAAAAGGACCAGCCCTAAATCTGGGGAGGAAAACTCTTCAGAGACTTAAAAAAACCCACCCTCAGGAGGAGACTGGAGTTTTTGGCTTCCTGACCTCCTTCTCTGCAAGCAGAGGGTCTTTTTCTCTGGGTTTCTGTTGCATGTGAATGTTTCCACCCCCAATAAACACCTTTCTTCCACTGCCGACTCTGTGCTCCTGTTGGTAGTGTTTAAGATTTCCCTACCACTAGCTGCTGTGCTCAAAATTTTTCCTTTAGCTGGCAGAATAAATGAACCTGATCAAGACCCCTAGACTATATTGCCATTGTCCATCCTCTCTCTAACCCAGTGATAGGCTGGACATGTTCTTGCTTTCGTAGTTATTAGTTTTTGCAGCTACAGAATCACAGGTTAGTGAGATTTTTCATTCCTTCCTCTCCTTCCTGTCTTTCTCTAACGTTTTTGGTAATGCTGGGGCTTGGACCTAAGTCTTCATGCTGTGTGCTCTGCACCAAGCTGTATATCTATACTAGATTTATACTAGATCTTCAGAAAAGTTACTGTTTTCCTAATTAGTTTTCTAACTATTTCAACTATGCATGTAGTTTATTATTTCTCTAATGTCCCTCTCTTATCTTTTTTCCATCCCTGTCAACCCCCTTCCTTCCTATAAGCCCCTTTCTTGTATTCATGTCTCTTCTTCATCATCATCATCATCATCACCATCATCATCATCATCATCATTTTTGTGTGACCCATTGAATATAACCAGAACCCTCTGTGTGGCCATGGGTGTGACACTACCACTGGTCCCTACTTGGTTATAGAGTGGTTATAGAGTGAAGCTGTGTCTGCTCTTCCTCTAGAATCCATCCATAACCAAAAACTCGGCAGGGGATGGGAGGGCCCCACAAACTCCTCCCTGGTCCACGATTGACGGTTGCCAGGCCCAGTCTTGTACAGATCTCAGTGTAGGTAGCTGCAGCTGCTGCGCCATCATGATTGCAGTGACCGTGATAACATTTCACGACCTTTCTTATCTCCAGGTTTCTGCATTCTTCCTGCTTCCTCTTTCCTTGTGTCCCCTTAAAAGCCTTAGACTTAGTCTATTGAGGACTGAAAACTCAGCCATTAATTATTCTCTTGAGTACCCATGAGTCATTGCATCCACATCTGTTCATGGCAAAGAGAAATTTTTCTCTTTAATGCTCAAAGAAGGCACTAGACGGCAGAAAGACCCCACCCCCACCCCCACGGCCATCAGTTGGTAGAGTTAATGCTGTGAAAATGACCAAAAGCACTTAACGAATGAGCACAACCCTAATTAAAATCTCTGTGCCATTTTTCAGAGAAAGAGAAAAACAATCTTAAAGTTGATGTGGAGACAAAAGAGCTTGGGTAGCCAGGGTCAGTCAGCAAAAAGAATGCTAGAGGTGTTAACATATCTGATCTCAAATTATATTACAAAGCCGTAGTAAAAAACCAAACACATAAACTGATTTTTATTAACATATAAAGCATTAGATTTCGTTATGACAATTCTTGAACAGTTTTTCTATCCCTCCCACCCCTTCTCTCCCATTTCCTTTTTCCTTTGTATCCTCTCCTCTCCCACAAGCCTTTCTTCCACTTTCATGTCACATGAGCCCTTTTGCCTACCTGCCCCCTTCTTCAATATCCCGTTTCCTTTTTATGGTCAGCTATCTAATTTCATAGTCTCTACCTACTCTCACACTGCTTATTTACATACATACAGAAATTAGGTTCCACCTCTAAGAGAGAACCTGGGATTGATTTTTGTATTTCTAAACCCAGGTCGCCTCATTTAATATAATACTTTCTGGATCCGTTCATTTTATTGCAGGTTTCATTTTCCTATATGGCTGAATAAATTACATTGTGTATAGGAACCAGAGTCTGATGATTCATTCCTCTGCTGATGGACATATAGGCTGGCTCCCATTTCCTTGCTCTTGTGGATACTGCAGCAATCAGTGTGGATGTGCAAATCTCTTGTGGCAGCATACAGAGTCCTCTGGGTATGTAGGTGCCTGCGGCGGTATAGCTGGGTCATATAGTTATCATATTTTTAGGTTTTTGAGAAATGTTCATAGCAACTTCCATAATGGCAGCCATAGTCAACAACAACTTTAAGGCTCTTTGATACTGTGTTATGCCATATAGCCCTGGCTGGTCTTAAACTTGCTACACATAGCATGATGCTGGGCATGAGGTCAGAGTCCTCCCGCCTCTGAGTGCTGGGGCTGCAGGTATGTGCTGCCAGGCCTCCTTGAAGGACCTTTTTCATTATTCTAAAGATTGAGTGTCCTGCTTCCCATCCCATGGCAGAAACTGTAACATGATTCCTTCTCTTTCGGACTCTGAAATGAAGGAGATAAATAGACGAAACAGCATATTTAGTCAATTACCTACAGGAATCCATAGCTGCTAATAATAATAATAATAATAATAATAATAATAATAATAATAATAATAATAATAATGAGAATTGCTATACTGGCAGTCCACGGCATGACTCATCTATTTTGCTTGATCTACATGGTAATTTTAGTTACTGTTTTATACGTCTTACCACTTTTCATGTTTTCTATTTTTGTAGGGTAATGCTTACATGTTGTTCAGATTTTACAGAGTACAAAAGATACATACAATGAAGAGCCTTCTTCATCTCTCTCTCTCTCTCTCTCTCTTTAAGTCAAGCAGTTTCAGTTCCCCAGCATCACCTACATTACTAATTGTATCCGTGTCTTAAAAAATGATGCTGCTACCAGCCAGAGCTTGTAGGGTGCTTGTAGCTCCAGCTACTTGAAAAGCAGGTGGATCACTTGGATCCTGCCTGGGCAATGTAGTGTGAGCCCTAGATTAAGACAGGACAGTTAGGAACGTAAAAGGCTCTGATGGCACACACATGAGAGCCATGTGAGCACATGAGAGCCCGCTCTGGTGGGCCTACTCTATCATTTCCCTTATGATTATAGTTTCTGCCTGGCTTAGGCAGGAACTGTGTCTGTGACCCTGTCAGTGTAGAGCGGTGCTTTGGGACTCGTAATAGAGAGAGGAGAAGGAAGATCACTTCAGTAGGGGCCTTATGGGTGGGGTAGGATCTGGATGGTAAGGGATGGGAGGGAAGACGGTAAGGAAAAGGCTGCCAGTCAGAAACACACTAGTCTGTTAAGTTCTAATGTGACAAGTAGGAGGAGACAGACAAGGCTGGTCTGAGGAAGTCAAAGGGATAAATTTGGTGGAATTTATTAAATTTATAGCTATGGAATAGACTTTTTTTAAAGATTCATTTTATTTTTTGTATGAGTGTTTTGCCAGCGAGTATGTATATATTTGTGCACCCGGGTGTCAGGTCCCCTGGAACTGGAGTGACAGATGGTTGTGAGCCAACGTGGAGGAATCTGGGTCCTCCGCAGGAGAAACAAGTGCTCTAAACCCATCTTTGCATCCCTTAGAGTAGACTTTGACTTACAAAAAAGCAGCCAAGGCAAGAAAGAGCTTTGAGGAGGGATGGGCCCAGGTTAGTAACAGTTATGGCATCGACTGTAAAGCAGAGAAGGGCTGGGTACTGTCTGGGTGACACTGCCAGTGTGGATGGAAGGGCTTCCATTTTCCCTTCCTCACAGGCTAGCCTCTCTAAGATCTGACATTCTGTCCTTTGTATCATTCAGGAAATCTAGTTTTTCATTTAGAATCTTTAAAAGAAATTGCTTGCGTGTGAGTGCGTGCGTGCGTGTGTGTGTGTGTGTGCGTGTGTGCGTGTGTGCGTGTGTGCGCGCGCGTGCGCGTGTCCGTTCAAGCATGCGTGAGTGCATGTATGCATGTATACATATCTCTGTGTGTGTGGAGGTCAGAGGACAGCTTGTAGGAGTGATTTCTCTCCTCCCACCATGTGGGTACCTCGTCTTGAACTCAGGTAGTCAGGATTGGAGGCCTTTACCCGACGAGCCATCCTATTTAGAATTTTTATCAGTATTTTAACATTTCCTTATCGAGCCTTAGACTCTAATCTTAGTCTTTTTAAAGCCAGTTGACAATCCAGACTAGCTTTTAGCTCTTTATAAACATCTTCAGTATTTCCTAGGTATTTGTGATACCTTTGTTCCTAGTTAGCGTCTCAAGTATGGAGCCCTGAGAAGTGGGTGAACATCTCAGGGTCTCTCTACCTCTCCTCTGTGTGTCTCACAAGGGTCAGTAATGAGCAGCTAGGTTGGAGTTCTGGAATACTGGTAAAAATTTATACATACATATGCTCATATTTATAAGGGATTTTAAACTTTGTTGTGTTGTTTGGCCAATCACCCTAAACCTTCCTGTATGGGTCATTCTTGGTGGGAAGGAGAGCCATGAAAGTGAAAGCCTGAGTGATGGAACCCACGCTCTCTCTCCCTCCTAGCACATGGCCTGCTCCTGGCTGTTTAGCTGTCCCCGCCCAGGACTGAATCTTCATGCAAAGGGAAAGGACTGCTTGGAGCGTCTCACGACAGGAGTAGTAGCCTGTAGGAACGGTGGCGGAAGCACAGGGAGATACAGTGCCGGTGCTGGCTTTGGGACCAGCCTATTCCTAGGGCATGGTCTCACCAGTGGTTCTGTGTGTGTGCCGCCTGCCCTTCTGCCTTTGTTTCTGCTTCATCTCTTTTCGTCCTCTTCTCTAGCTCCCTGTTGATTCTGTGACCTAACAGATATTTTCAGAGTCCTTTCTAGGTAACTTTGCCAGGACTGGTTTCTGTTGTTTATAGCTGCAAGAACCTACTCATCGACCAAGTGATGGCTGCATAGAACGTAAAGCTGGGCCAGCTTTTCAGGCCTAGGAAATCATGTGTGGACTGTCTGAAAGAAAGCAAAGCAATGACTCATACCATTGGGCAACACTCAGAGGCGGGAGGGATGCTTAGAGTTCCCTGTAAGCCTGGAGGCATAGGGGGAAATCTGTCGAGGACAGGAGCTTGGCCAGTTGAACCCTGGGCTGAGAGTTATACACGGAGCTGTTAAATCTGTCTGACTCAGAGGTTAGAAGCCACCATTGCCATCTTCTGATGTGGAAGCTGCCTGGCTGTTGGTAGCCATGCCAACAGGATGTTGAAATGTGCCGTTCTGATTCAAGCCAGGTGAATCCTGATTGCTGACACAGTTTTGTAACATCCCTTCTAAGGTGTGTTGGTGATTAATTCATGCTAATTTCAAACCTGTGAGTTGCTCTTCTGTCCTGACCCTGACATGTTTGTGTTTCACACTCTCTGCCAGGTTTCTTTATCCATCCCCTCTGTATTTACGTTTTAGTCACTTGACCACTACCCCTGAAATTGCGTGTCCTTGAAACTGCTATTTTCTCTGATCCTTAGCTATGTTTCTCTATGGATTCTCATTGCCTGTTTTTATCCACCAGCATCAGTAGAGAAAGGAGCTGGAATTCTGACTTCTCCTTCCCTGCCCCTTTTAGAGAGAGCTCTTTTGACCTGAGAGGAAGATTGCCCAGGAGAACACTGGAGATGTTATTGACACAGAAGGAAACAAAGGCATGTGGGTGCTAGTTAGTCCTTCTCTATTCACGCTAAACTATGGCTCCCTGAGAACTGTGGGAATCTGCCTTTAGATGTAGCCCGTAGGATGAGCTGTATTGCAATTGCTGAGAGGTGGAAAAGACATTCTAAATATGTTTAGGTGGCACACTTGTAAACTAGGAATGGAAGACGCCCACAGGTGTGTCATGTGAGCCTCGGAAACACAGGCGACAGGACATATTTAAGCCACTTATGTCAGCCTCTTACCAATTGCTTTACTGAAACTTAGGCTCTGATATGAGGGGAACTATTGTGTATGCGTAAAATTTGAAAAAAAGTGTAAGCGTAAGTTTTGAGCTGTTTTTTAAGCTTTAGTTTCATTACTTACGCAATGTCCGAGTGTACCACAGTGCAGGTATGGAGGTCATTTTAGGAGGGCGATTCCATCCTTTTATCCTGTGGGGCCTTGGGTCAGTCTCGGGTCATCCGGCCTGGAGTTAAGTGCTTTTAATTGCTGAGCCATCTTCCTGGCCTGGTTCTGATTGGTTAGGATTTTGTGTTTAGAGGTGTGTGTGTGTCTGTTAATTAGATTCCTACATATGCTGCTTTGCTCTGTTTTCTGTTATCCTTTCTCAAGCATTTGCCATATCTACTTTAACCACGATGATGCTCAGCACAGGAACTGGGTATCCCTTTCTGCAAGCAAGTTAGGAAAACAAGCTCACGAACCTCTGTCTTTTTTAGGGTTTCTACTGCCATGAAGAGACACCATGACCACAGCAGCTCTTGTAAGGAAGCATTTAATTTGTTAGCGCTGGCTTACAACTCAGAGGTTGAGTCCATTATTATCAGGGTGGGAAGCATGGCGGCACACAGGCAGACATGGTGCTGGAGATGTAGCTGAGAGTTCCACAGCCAGATCAGCAGGCAGCAGAAAGAGAGTGAGACATTGGGCCTGGATTGAGCATCTGAGACCTCAGAGCTGACCCCCGGTGACAAGCTTCTTCCAGCAAGGTCACACTTCCTAATAGTGCCACTCTCTATGAGCCTACGGGGGCCGTTTTCATCCAAACCACCACAAGCCTGATCTCTTGTCCTGGAGCCTCTGGCAGGACATGGGTTCAGGGCTGCAGAAAGGTCAGCTCTGCCTGAGTCCCTCAGAGAGATTTGTTTTCAAGGTGCCACTCAGTTGGGTGAGCAGCAGGTGTTGCCCACGAGGAAGGCAATAAATAAATGGGGTGTCATTACACAGGGAGTGATGGGAGATAAGGGTGTGGGGGACCTTTCTTTTCATCTGGGTGTCTCCATAACCCAAGAGGAAACCTAGTATGTGTTGAGAAAAACAGTCTCCCTGTTCTCCCTGCATATGTCTGCACACCAGAAGAGGGTCTCAGGTCTCATCGTAGACAGTTGTGAGCCACCATATAGATTCTGGGAATTGAACTCAGGACCTCTGGACGAGGAGCCAGTGCCCTTAAGTGCCCTTAACCTCTGCCACCTCTCCAGGCCCCACCCATTAACTTTGATGCATTCATATTCTTCTTAAGGGAAGCCAGTGATCCCTCAATTCCCAGCCACTGCTGTAGGCCCCATCTGTGTGTCTGCCCCGAAGTACTGGCCTGATCTCTGTGTTTTGTGACAGTCCTGGAGATCAGCTTCCTGTAATTTTTCTTGTTTTTGATTTCCCCCCTTCCAAATTGTTGCTTATTCTAGGTCCTTTGCCTTTCCACATTTGATTCAAAGTGTTTATCCCTGCAACAGCTCCTCCTGGAATGGAATCAGCAGATCAGTTTGGAATTTAACTTCTTAACAAAATCAAGTCTTCTGAGTCATAAACAGAGCACAAATCTTTCTGTTTGATGTCTATCGCTCTGCAGCGTTTTGCAGGTTTAAGTTATTGATGGTGAACACGTTTCATTAAGATTTTAAGTTGTTCATGTTTTTGATGCTATTCATGTTCCGGCCACATCTTCAAGCAATTTTGTGAAATATAATTATTAGCAAAATTTTAATATTTAGGTGTTATTATACCATATATACATGTATGTACACACACACATATATTATATACCATACCAATAAGTGTGATGAGGGGCTTTATAGAGCACAGGTTAGGACTGTTAAAGATTTGTCTAGCTCGTGGATTTCTGGGGAACAGCAGCCTTGGAGAGACGAGAGCTCATGATAATTGGTATCTGGCAGGGTTTTGCTGTTGCTGAGTTTGTTAGTTTAAAAGCCTTAGTTTACTGAGGCAGAGACAGGTTGGCTGCTGCTACTGCAAATTTCTGCTGATAACCAAGGAAGAATTTTAGCACATTCCAGGGAAGAGAGCTTGAGATACTGTGAGAAATGTTACACACCAGTCAAGTCTACAAAGATTTATTGAAGATTTTTTATATATGTGGTGTATATGTGTGCGTATCTGTATGGATGTCTGTGTCAGTGTCTGTGTGGGGGATGCAGAGGCCAAAAGATGGGGTAGGGTCTCTTGAAACTGGTGGCTGTGAGCTGATCAGCGTAGCTGCTGGGAGCTGAACTATGGTATTCTAGAAGAACAGCAACTGCTGGTTACTTAATCATCTCGTTAGCCTTCAAAGATTTAGAAAGTGTGTTTTCCTCATGACTTAGATGCTCTATAGTATCTAATTTTTTTATTACAAAATTATTTTTTTCAAATAAATGCACCGTAGGGTAGTAGTATGTGTGCACTGTTTTAAAGGCTTTTCCAGCCATTATTTGGTATTGAGGGGCACACTAAGAGACCAGGGTTGCTGCGTTTCCGGTCAGGGAGGCTGACCAGTCCCCTGATCTCAGTGTCTCCAGTACACACATGTGGAATTCAATATGTCCTCAATGGGACCTCACAGTTCTGAAAGTTATGATTTACAAATTGTAAACAAGCAGTTGCAAATGTTGGCCAGCAGAGGGAGCCATGCTCCTTCGGATGTTCTCTGTTGGTGCGGGAAGGAAGGCTCAGGCAGGAACTGATGGACTGTGTTTGAACGGTGTGTGTATTGACAGGAAAATGGTTCCTCTTTTCCCACAGTTTTCATCACCTCCCCAGAGGCCAGCAGGGTTTGGACTCAGGTATTAATTATTCTATTGCTTCTGGCTTATTATTTTTTTCTTGAATCACTTATGCATATCATCTTTAAGCAATCCATTACTATTTTTTTAAACACTTATTTTATGTGTAGGAATGTTTTGCCTACAGGTATGTGTGTATCATGTGCGTGTCTTGTGCCTGCATAGGCTGGAGGAGAGCACTGGATCCCCTGGAACTGGAGTTGTGGATGCTGGGAATTGAACCTGGGTCCTCTGCAAGAGCAGCCAGTGCCTTTAACCTCTGAGCCTTCTCCTAAGCCCCTAAGTAAATGATTACTTTTGTTTCTGAAATATTTTCTCTGCCCTTGACTTTTATATAAAGCCTACCAAAGTGTGTCCTCTCTTACATATTCTCTTGTTTCTTGTAGTTTTTTTAAAAAAAGATTTTTTTCATACCCATGTGCGTAATTATAGTTGGTTGAATTCTCATGGCTGTTTGTACAGTCATCCCAACGTCGCCCAGTCTGTTCTGTCAGTAGGGATTTCGGTTGCTTCCACTGTTTTACCCCAACAACAAGGCTGTCACGATCTGCCATGGACACTTTGCTCCGTACATGCCAGTGTTATTTTAGGATATCCAGCATTATCTAGGAGTGCATTGCATTGAGAGCATTTGGCCATACTCAACTTGCTGGCAGTAACGAATCTTTTGTCAGGGTACATATGCTAATTTTCGTTCTACTAGTGCAAACTGTCTGACAAGGACCCATTTACACATCTCCTCACCTGCTGTTATGGAGCGCTGGCTCACTATGATGTTATTTGGAACTACCGAGGCTGAGTACCATTTATATGTGCCAATTGTCCCTAAATCCACATCTAGAGTTTGCTTCACATTTTTACCCTTCTGTAGAACTTTTTCTTTTAATAGATTCTTCGTAGTCAAAACAAGATTTGTATTCTATAAATTAATCTTTCATCAGATATATGGATTACAGAGGTTGCTTGCTCCGCCTCTTTGCACTGCTGGGGAGTGGCCTTGTGAAGGCTCGGAAGCAGCCTCCCACCAAGGTACTCCTTCAGTCTTCAGTTTTGTTTCTTAATGCCATGCCCTGCCCCGCCTGTCCTGCCCTGCCCTGCCATGCTATGCCCTGCCCTGCCATGCTATGCCCTGCCCTGCCATGCTCTGCCCTGCCCTGCCTTGCCCGGGCTCTGCTCTTTTCTTGTCTTTCTCATCTGGTTATTTTTTATTGGCAGACACAGGACCTTGCACGTTATAGATAAATAAATGCTCTCCCACAAAACCTCCAGGCCAATGGTTCTCAACCTTCCTAATGCTGCGACACTTTAATACAGTTCCTTATTTTGTGGTGACCCCCAATATAAAATTATTTACATTGCTACTTCATAACTGTAATTTTGCTACCATTTTAAATTGTAATGTAAATATCTGATATGCAGGATATTTGATATGTGATCCCCCAAAAGGGTCACGACCCCCAGGTTGAGAAATAATGTCCTAGGCCTTGTTTTTATGGCATCTTTTTCATTAATTAATTAATTAATTAGTTCATTTTATATCCTGTAGATATCTGATATGCAGGATATCTGATCTATAAACTCCCTTCTACCAAGGGGTCATGACCCTCAGTTTGAGAAATACTGCTGTAAGCCTTCTGGCCTTCTTTGTTTTTTTTTTTATGGCATCTTTTTCTTTTCACTAATTAATTTATTTGTTCATTTTACATCCCAATCGAAAGCCTTCTCCCTTCTCTTCTCCCAGTTTCACCCTCCCACCCACTTCCCCATAACCTCCACTTCTCCCTGGCCTACCAAATTGCATCAGAACTTAGAGCTCTCCTCTTCCGCTGAGGCAGGACAAGGCAGCCCTGCTAGAGAAATGGGATCTAGAGGGAGGCAACAGAGTCCAAGCCAGAGACAGCTCCTGCTCCAGTTGTTAGGGGACCCACTTGAGGACCAAGCAGCCCATCAGCTTCATGTGTGTAGGAGGCCTACGACCAGTCCATGCATGTTCTTTGGTTGGTGGTTCAGTGTCTGTGAGCCCCCATGGGCCCAGGTTAGTTGGCTATGTAGGTCTTCTTGTGGTGGCCTTGACTCCTCCAACTCCCTAACTCTTCCACAAGACTCCCTGAGTTTCTCCTGTTGTTTGTGCTGCAGGTCTCTGCATCTGTTCCCATCAGCTGCTGGATGAAGCCTCTCAGAAGACAGTTATGCTGGGCTCCTGTCTGCAAGCACAGCAGAATATGATTAATAGTATCAGGGGTTGGCTCTCTCCCATGGGGTGGGTTTCAGGTTGGGCCAGTCATTGGTTGGCCCTTCCCTCACTCTCTGCTCCATCTTTTATCCCTGTACATCTTATGAGCAGGACAGATTTTGTGTTGAGGGTTTTATGGGTGAGTTGGTGTGTCCTTTCCTCTACTGGAAGTCCTGCCTGGCTACAGGATGTGGCCACTTCAGTCTCACTATTCCCCGCTGCTAGGAGTCTCAGCTAGTGTCACCCCCATATCTTCCCAGGAACCTCTCCCATCCCACATCTCCAGCTTGTCCCAGAGATGCCCGAACACCAACTTCCCTTCTCTCTCCCAGCCTTCCCGCCCCATCCCTGCTCTTCCTACAACTGATTCCCCCCTTCTCCTCTCCACTCCTGCTCCCACACAGTTCCTTTTCTCTCCCCTTCCACTTCCAATGTCTATCTTATTTCCCCTTCTTAGTAGGGTTCAAGCATCCTCCCTTGAGCCCTCCTTGTTACTCAGCTTCTACACTGCTCTAGGCCTTTTGTTTTTATGGCGTCTTGACGAGCAGAGAACTTACTAATTTTATTCATTTATTTATTTGGAGACAGGGTCTCATATTGTAGCTCTGGCTGGCCTGGAACTCACTGTGTAAAGGTATTGCTGTCAAGCATGGCTACCTGAGTTTAGTCCCTAGAACCCAAAAGGTGGAAGAAAGGCACCAACTCCCATGGTTGTCCTTTGTCCTGTACATGCTGTGTTCTGTAAACGGTGCCAGAAATAGTTTTAAAAGTTTTCATTACCCAGAGTCTGAGAGTTATTTTCTTATATTTTATCTTAAATGTCATATCTTTGCTGTGACATTTGTTCATGTGTGCATGTGTGTGTGTGCATGCACGCGTTGGTGTTAAATGTGGTGTCTTCCCATTGAACTGGATCGTGTTTTGACGAGGCATGTTCCTTTCTCTGCCTTCCAATTCTAGGACTACAGGCAAACACAATCATGTCCGACTTTTTGCATAGGTTCTGGGGATTTGAGCTCAGGTTCTCAAGCTTGCATGGCTAGAGCTTTTACGCACTGAACCGTTTCCCCAGCCTCTATGATAATTTTTTTTTTTTTTTTTTTAGAAAATAGTAAGTTTTTGTTATTAAAATAAGTGATCATAACAGGAGACAGAGACGAACCATTGTTGTAACTCATGGTGTGAATTAAAGCGATGTTCTGATTTTCTGTGGCTGAGAAACAGCATTACCCAGCTTTAATGGTTTAAAGTAATTATCTTAGCTTTTAAATTTTAAGCTATGTTATTTTTGAAAAAGGCTTTAGAGGCTCATACTAGAATTCATGGTTGTAGTCCAGTCTGCCCTTGAACTCTCAGTTCTCCCGCTGTAGCTTCCTCAGGGCTGGGGAAGTAGATGTACCACTATGCCCAGATTATGCTTCCTCTGTCTCTCTGTCTAGTCTCTGCCCCCTGCCCCCCCCCCCACTTTTGTTTGGTCAAGAACTTAGAAAGAGCTCAGTTAGGAGGTTTCTACCTACCAACAGTGGATCAGTAAGATGGCGTCCTCTTCTCACAACCATGACACCTTTGTTGTATGTTAGCTTGTTCCTTTTTCTTCACATGAGGTCTCATTCTCTTGGGCATCTGCCTGTGATATGGCTTCATGCAGCATGATGGGGTTAGGGTAGTCTCCACATTTCCATGGTAGGTGGCTTAGAAGAGACTTGTGTTCCAAGCATGAGCATCCCAAATGCAAGTATTTTCAACAAGCAAGGAGAGAAAGCTGGCAGGCAGCCAAGGTCTGTGCCCAGAACTGGCCGAGCTTCACTTCTGTATTCTGCTTGTCAGAGCAATTGCACAGCTCCCTCACACTGGGTGTCGGGTAGAGAAATCTGCCGATGGGAAACTGTCAGTCACATTTGGGTAGGAAGAGCATATGGGATGGAATGGGATGAACATATGCGATGAGACGAGCATATGGAATATGATGGGAAGAGCATATGAGATGGGAAATATGTTGTGGCCATCCTTGGAAAATGTAATTTGTCACAGTTTGCCTCTAGCTACAACTTCTCTTCTTTTGCAACTGCACTAACCCTGTCCAATAAGACAACTGAGTTTCATCCCATTATCTACTGACGGAAGACTGGTCCATAGCACTTTTGAAAGGCAATTGGACATACGTCTGCCATTTCTGCTGCTTCCTAGAGTTCTGTTTGGCTCATGGTTCTCCCCTTGATTCTTCACTCAGCATTCTGAGTCACACTTTTTATAAGAAATAGCCCATGACTGCAGTGGAATGTCCTTCTTAGATACGTCCAATGCCCTGGCGGTTCAAGTCTTGACTGCTCACTTCATTTTGCAAAGTTGAAGTGGATTTGATTTTCAGTTTTCATGTGAACTGTACAACACGGGTAGTGATTCTGCTACTATTACTGACTTAAGAACCTTGAGCTTTCTCAGGGATCCTGTCGTGGCTTGCTCCATTAGATGAAGTCACACTCTCACATCTCTTTGAGTCAGCTTCTTCTCTGTCCTGGGCTATTTGAAAGTCCTCTGTGGCATAGTAGCCTTGCGATTCTTAGAAACTTACAATGCAGTATTAAATAAACCCTCAGTCTCCACCCTAGATCTCCTGAGAGCTCTGGACTCCATGAGCAGCAGGGTACCTTGTTCTGTATAACAATCTGCTTTGATAAATGCTGGGTTTATGTTATTGAGGTTTTTTTTTTTTACTGCTGGGCACCTTCCGGAGAGGATCCTTCTTTAGAAAGACCCAGTGATTGGATAACGAGACAGATGTACGAGAGTTTATGGGAAGGTTCTTGAGCAACAAGGTTTAAGTTTCCAGGTTGCCAAACTTGCAGTATCTGGAGGTGCAGAAGGGTCGTGGCCAAAGGGCTTCTATCCCATGAGCTTTCATACCATCTCCAACCATCCCTTTAATCTGGCTGTTTTTTCTGACTTATATGTCCTCTAGCATAAACTGGTAAATGTATGTACCCTGTTCCCCTGAGTCATGTGAGCTGTTCTAATAAATCATGGATCCTGTGGGGGTATGGTGAGGGTTTTGTGGAGACCCTAACTCTAGCCAGCTAATCACAATTCAGTTCATAATCTAGGAGCTTTCAGTTGTCATCGGAAGTTGAGGGTAGTCTTGTTGGACTGAGCTCTCAAAGCTACGGGATAGGGTGACGTCTCTCGGTAGGAGTGTCAGAAACAAAACGAATTGAATTCTACACCTGTGCCCATGTCCCCTGGAGACTATCTTGTTGGTGGTGGGGTGGCTCCCACATACCTGGTCATAGGCATATTCTGTTTTAAGTGGGAAAACCGAACAGGCAAGTAAAGCAGAGAAAAGTTTTCCCTTATAAAATTTATTCTGAGTCATGATGTCTCTGCAGCATTGCCTTACATCTTACTGAAGGCATAGGAAACGCCTTACAATTACATCCTCTTGGCCTGCTGAAATCATACTTTACTAAAAATTTCTTCATTTGAATTTTGCATATGTTGTTTTACCTTGTAAACCTCAACTGAGAGGGGTTGGGGATGAGAAATTGCTTGGATTTTGAGTCACCCAGTCATGCTTTTGTATAGTTTTTCTGTATCTACTAAACAACAAGAATCGCAACAATAGAGATGCCCACATCTCTGTTCAGTTATCTGTTGTGTAGTGAAACCAGGCCAATTTAATGACTTTAAACAATGTTTAAAATTTTTAGATGCACTGTGTGTTTGGGAATTTGAAAGGGCCTAGGAAGTCATCAGCATGGCTGCCACGGACGGAGAGCCTCTCTCCACGGGGGTCTCTTTATTCATAGGTCTGGAGTTCTGGTGCTTCCTCCTTCAAGTTCTTTCCCTTAGGTATCTCATCTCTAGGGGCTCTTTCTACCACTTGGACATCCACCAACACGAGGATCTCCAGATAGTCACACATTTTATATGATGGCTGGTGACTAGGAGAGAATTTTGCCAAAAAGAAGTGATAGTCTCTGAAGCCAAGAACAGAGGAAGGGCTGACGTGTGTGCCATTTTCTGTCTATTACAGCAGCGAGAGGAGCTCATGCAGACTCAAGAGGGAGGATGGTGCGCCGTGCCTCTTGACACAGCGGGGGCTGGTCACCTTGCAACAAGTTTCGGGGAGGGGACTCCTTCGGCCGTGTGACAGACTGCTGCAGGGTTGCAATGTCACCTGTCCTACGTGGACTGCATTGGCCCTGTTGTATTTACTGAGCAGGCCGTGCTTCCCCGAGTTGTGCATTCTGTCACTAGCCACGCTTTCAAACTTGAGTGTGTAGTTTGGACTCACTTTGCCCGGCCCCATGCCTCCCTCATGCCAGCGTCTTGGAGAAATACTTGGTTGCTACAGTAGGCACATGAGGGATGCTGCCAGCAGTGGGTGCAGGCCAAGGCTGCTGCTGTTTTACTGTGCACAGGGGCTGTCCGGCCTTCACGGCAGTCATGCCAGGAGGGACCACTGAGGACGCCATGTTTTCTTTACTCGCCCTGAAACCTGGGAGGGAAGCCTCACCGCTGTTTTTCTGCTATGAGAATGTCTTGGTTATTTTTGGTTCTTTTCATGTACATTGTAGAGCCCTCTCATTGGTTTCAGGAGAAGATTTTTTATACTATCACTGGAATTTCATCCTAACTTTCAGGCTTTATGGGGAAAATGACATTTTATTGCACTGAGTCTTATTTGTGGAGTATCTATCAGTTTACTGTTTCTTTAATGTCTTTCAGTAACATTTTATAAAGGACCTGCGATTTTTTTTTTCTCTTCAAAAATTGCTTTTATTTACATTTTAAGTTGAATTTTACTTATCTCTTTAAGAATTTCATAAATGCATATAGTTGTTTATCTTATTTCCCTTCCAACCTCTAACTTTTCTCATGAAACCACTTTATCTGTGCATTCCAAAACCTGTATCTTCTTTCCTAAAATACAGACATACATACACACACATACATACACACACACACACACACACACACACACACACACACACACACACACATAACCTACAGAGTCCAGTTGGTGCTTCAGGTGTGCACATGGTTACAGGACCAGCCTATGAGAGGAGAGGCAACACCCCTGACAAAACAGACTCTCTTACCCTCCGCTGCCAATAGCTTTCAGCGAGGACCTGGGACCTGTAACCCCCTCCCCTATCTGCACTGGCTTATCTTGGCAGGGTGCACACAGGCACACGCTGCTGGGAATTCCTGACCTCTGGCTCTTAGGGTCTTTGTACCCCTCTTTTGCCTTGGGGCAGGGAGGAGAGAGGACAGTCACACTTACTCTCTGCACAAGCTGTAAGTAGCTCTGCATGAGCTACTGTCCACTTACGATTTCTTTCTTTTTCTTTTTTTTTTTTTAATTTTTTGAGACAGGCACTCATGTCAGCTAGGCTGGCCTCAGATTCCTCAGGGCTGTGTGTGAGCAGAGGCATGTGCCAGCACACCCATTGAAGAGTGCATGAGTCTTTCTTAGAGACGTTTCATGGTCTGAGATACTTGGTTGCTTTTCTATTTGGGAACTGTTATCCCTGACTCATCCAGATGAAATCTGAAGCAGGTGTCTAGCGTCTAGCCCTAGATGACAAGAGTCAAAAGTTAGGATTAAACTGGCAGCTTCCAGTCTCCGGGAAATCATGCCCCCCCCCCCACTGCAGTCACCACTAGAGGGAACCCTGAGCAAGCTTTCCTCAGGCAATGGTGCCTACCTGAGAGTGAGGAAGAGTTCCTGGTGGGATGGGAAGAGACTGGTAAGGATATCCTCAGTCACCATTCTGCATGTAACAAGTTCTGCTTTGCTTTTTGGAAGATAGTTCTTTCTGAGTGTGATGACACAAGGCCATAGTTTTTTTTTCTTTTTCTTTTTTTCTTTTATTTTTATTAATTACAGTTTATTCACTTTGTATCCCAGCAATAGCACTCTCCCTCATCTCCTCCCAATCCCACCCTCTCACCTTATTCTCCTATGTTCCTCCCCTAGTCCAACGATAGGGGAGGTCCTCCTCTCCTTCAATCTGACCCTAGTCAATCAGGTCTCATCAGGACTGGCTGCATTGTCTTCCTCTGTGGCCTGGTAAGGCTGCTCCCCCCTCAGCTAGAGGTGAGCATAGAGCCAGCCCATGACTCTGACTTCATATCATAGATGGTCCCTGTTCCTATTACTGGGGAACTGTCTTGGACACTGAGCTGCAATGGGCTACATCTGTGCAGGGGTTTTAGGTTATCTCCATACATGGTCCTTGTTTGGAGTATCAGTCTCACAAAAGACCTCTGTGCCCAGATTTTGGGACAGACATCAGAATAAGCAGAGGGGAAGAGCATAAATCACCCAGCAGATCAATGAGTTACTATTTAGAGAGGCTTTCACCTGCCAAAGGATGTATAGGTAGTTCGTGAGAGAGCCAAGTCTGGAACTCAACTCCCCAGTTTTCATACCATAATTGAGAGTGGAACTGAGGGTGAGCGAGTGCTGGTCGGGGCTTACTTATTCCTATTTATCTGTGAAGTGGGTGGGTCTGTGAAGTGGGATTATATTCATAGGCAAGACTGGGAGGGTGCATGCCTAAGTACTAACCTTGGTTTGGAAGAAGTCCTTTGTTGTGATTGTTGCTTTTAAGAAATCAGATTGGACCTAAGTGTGGGGGCTCTGCCATTTTAGCAGATGGAAGGCTGAAAAAGGAGGATCTTGAGTTCATGGCTAGCCTGGGCTACATGGTAAGAGCCTGCCTAAAAGAAGAAGAGAAGGAGAAAGGAGGACAGGAGAGGAAGAAAGAGGAGAGAGGAGGTGGGAAGAGGAATAGAGATCAGAGAAGAATTACATTGACTGCGATGAGATAGCCTTAATTTCAGAGTTATCTTTGACTGGCTTAAAATGTTCATTTTATATTTGGGCTTTTGCCACCCACCTTAATAATCTGAAACTATCAGTTTATTTAACTTAATTTGATGATTTCCAGACCTTTTCTTCTTTGGATTCATACTGACTTTTGAAATACAGTGCAGTTATTAACTGTTCTTTTCAGAGAACACAGAGTTCGGCTTTTCTCCACTGCTCAGCTCTTTTCAAGTCTCCTGTGACTGTTCTTGAAGTGGTTTCCTTTAGTGTTATTGCTGTGTCTCCTGATTCACCTTGATATAAACTTTCTTTGAAAACTGTCTGCACTTTAAAAACTCTTTGATTCTGCATTTGCCATAAGAATGAGGTATTCACAGCTCAGAAACTCACAACTTGACCAAATGCAGAGAGTAAGTGTGCATGGAATGTTTGGCCACAAATGGGACATCTGTATCACACCCTTTGCCTGTAAAGCTCAGGGAACATTGCAAAAGACAGGAATAGAAAGATGGTTAAGGCAGAGACTGGCGAGGACCCGGGCCCAGCAATGACTTCTGGACAAGACTGGACTCCGACACTCTTACCGCAGCTGTGGCTGTGTGCACAGGATCAAGCCATCCAAGGTCCAGCATGGAGAGGGATGGGGCTTGTGCACTCTGACCTGTGGAGCTACCCACAGTCAGTGTCTTGTGGGGAGGAAGAACCACTTTTCTTTAAGGGCATGGTCCCCTGTTAGTGAGCATGCTCTAGAGGATGGCCTCATATTCATGAGTATATGGAGAATACAAATTGGACTTCATGGGCTATTAAAAAAAAAAAAAGATAAGTTGGGAAGAGTGGATGATTGTAAGCTACCTGACATTGATGCAGGGAACCGAACTTGGGTCTTCTACAAGAGATACCCTCTTAACTGCTGCGCCATCTCTCTGACTCCTATAGGAAGTTTCTAAGCCTTTAGTTGTGCCCACATTTTAAAACAAAAGCCAGTACCTTACCAATTTCTTGCATTGCTTTTGCAAGTCCCTCCCCCCTTTTATTGCAGTACTGGGTTTGACCCTCCCACATGTGAGGCAAGAGCTCTGCCCCCTGAGCCACACATCTATCCTATTGATGGATTTCACTGTAGGAAATTTATAGAGGAACATCTTATAAGGAAAAAAACCCACATATTTAGCATTAGTTCTTTATTATTATGGTGAAATCCATCTTCAGGAGAATTTTTAGGTTCAAGGTGGAACGGCTCTGATAAGCCGGAGATTCAGGAAGAGGGACAGTGTGTTGAAAGGCAGAATAATGATTCTAGACGGTTTTCTAGCTCCCTGAAGATGGATTTCTTGGTTGGTAGTTCAATCTCCGTGTGACGTGTTGGCTATTCAAGGGAAGGAGAATTAGTCTTTCTGAGAAGTATTTATAAAAGTGAACCCTGGGGCTTGAGGGCAGAGCTCCCTGGTGGAATGCCTGCCCTGCAAAGGAAGAGGAGTAAGTGACTGCCAGGTCAGTGTACTGTCTCAGCAAGGGCTCTGTCAGCGTTCTGTGCCACAGGAGCAGGGCGAAACACAGGGCCTCCATTCTACTAAGGGCATCATTAGAACTAGGCGAGGTGACACACATCTGTTAGTGCTGCTGGAAGCATAGGCAGAAAGGTTGCTGGGGCCAGGAGTCCGAGCCTGGGTCCCACAGTGAGGCCGCATCTTCAAGACAAAGGAAAAGAAAATGGAAAATAAATCAAATAGGAAGCCAGCTTTATTATTAAAAATGTTATGTATATTTTATAGCTTTTTCTCTACTAATATTATTTGGTGAGCATAATGAATGACTATCTTAAAAGTCATTATTGTTGAGTACAGCTCTTCATGATTCATGTGCAGTAATTTGATGAAGAATGAGCCCATCATTTATCTGAGTGCTGTAAAACCTCTGTCTCCTACTGTCTGCAATAATAGAACATTTCTTCTTGGCTTTAGATTTCCTCCTTCCTCACCCCTGAAGCCATACCCGAAGAAGCCCCTGTATCACAGAGATGTTATTAAGTTTCCAGAATGGAATGATCCCCCACCAGGCACTTCACAAGAGAACATCCCAGTGAGGCCAATCGTGATGGTAAGTGCTTTGGATAAATGCTGCTGGGCTGGATTTTGGCTCCACATTCCCCCAGCTCCTGGGAAAGAGGAAGTCATTGTATCTCTGGTGTTGCCATTGGTGAGTTAGTCACCTCAGTGAATAGCTTCATACCCATGCCCACACAGTTGGCCCTGGATGAAGCCAGTGAGTCATACAGCAAAAACAAAACAAAACAACAACAACAAAAGTAAATAAAAAGAGATGAAAGTGAGATGGGGGCTTTGAGGTAGAAAGGTCTGGAAGGAATGCAAAGGAGATACAAGACGGCGAATGAAATGTGACCAGAATGTATTGTGTACATGTATGAAACTGTCAGTAAATAAATTAATGAAAGCATTAGTCATGATTTTTAAAAAGTGATGATGGGCTCAGTTCAGGGGGAATTATCTAGTGAGCTAAGGCCTGAGCCAGTTCTTTCTAGTGATGCTTAATGAGCAGTGTTTGGGGAGTACTGTGAAAGGACACCACATCACATCTGTCAATGGGTGAGAGGTCATCTAACAGGAAGATTGGCTCATATTGTTTTCACTCTTGCCTACTGACATTTTGATGGAACACGTGGTAGTTTTTTTCATATGTCCAATCAGAGCAGATTTCTGTTAGATTCCCTCCCTTCTAACCTTTCTTGTCCTAGAGTTTACTTTTCTTCCTTGTCTTCTCCTAAACTGTGTCTCAATTATTATATTAGGTGAAAGTGAGAAAGTAGGCTGTCGTATGACCCCAATACCCAACACAACACAGGAACAAATATGGCCTCTCTGGTCTCTAACAGCAGCAGAGTGTGAAACATACAACTTCCTCCTTCTTTTTTTATACCTTCTTCTTAAAATATCCCCAGTACAAGACTGTCAAGATTGAGATGATGCTATAAAATACCATACAGAGAGAAACTTTGAAAAGGCAATTTGGAAGAAATTTACTAACCTGATTTAGGTTAATCAAGTGTTTTAAGACTAGACATCAAAATAGTTTGTTTGCAAAAATGTGAGGAAACTGATTTTAACCAATCAAATCAAAATAAGAAAAAAGAGCTTCCCCCACCCCCAAAGCCATTATGTGATGTCTCAGCTTGGAGAGAATAAGCTTGGAGAAGCTTAGACCTATCAAAGAGGATCTGGGCGAAAGAGGACACCAGTGACAGAAGTGGGGATGCCACAGGGGCTTGCAGGTATGCCGAGGAAGGTGATGATTTTGGTGTCTGTTTGACCACAGTGATGGTTTATATGAAGTGGGAGCACACAGCAGGTGGGCGGAGACAGGACCATGGAACTTAGAGGAGAGACTGTACCTGTTGCTCATTTACTTATTCAAAAAGGTTCATTAAGAGTGTCCCTGTGTGGTAGGTGTGCAAGCTCCCTAGAGTCAGTGATGTGTGGCACATTCTCTACTCTTACAGTTTAGTAAGAGAAAAATGGTAAAATAGAAGATAGTGCTAGAGAGCAAAATGGAACCATAGAAGTGCTAGCTATTTGAGGACTACTAATAACTAAGTAGTGACCAAGTGTTGATTCCTAGTCAAGAAAAGTGAATATGGAAACACTTAGAAACTGGATGTTCTTTTCTCCAGTCTGTTTATTTAAACACCCGACAGACCCCTCTAAGTCAGGCTTTCTTCAGGAAGACAGTTTTTCTCAGCTGCATATGCAGGCTTCCATGCCATCCATGTGACTTTCCCTTTCTCTTCTGTGCAGTTACTATGTTGCCACTTTCCCCAGGAAGACCAGTGCTTACTAGCACATGGCCACCCCTGAGCAGAGTCTTGTAATGGCAATAGTCCCTTCCAAGCTCGGGAGCCCCGAGGATGCCAGGACCCTAGAGCCATCCACCCCCCCTGAACTCTCAAGTCTTTAGTTTCCTCTCCAGCCATCAGCATGCACCCAGATTGCTCTTGTGATACATTCTGGGTCTGTCTATTCCTGTGTCTCCCTCTGACACGGTACGCAAGCTCCCTGCTTCTTATGGGATCCACCACAGCTTGCCCCTGCTTCCTGTGGAGGACCCAAACCGATAATGGTAGAGTAGGATGCTTCTCTGTAGGGGGACCTTGACACAGTTTGTAGAATGAGGTCAAGATTTTCTCCGTGATGACAAAAAAGTATTTGACTTGTGTCCAATAGCCTAACTGGGACACGAGGTGGTAGGAACAGGGCTATGGGGTGCTGTGTGACCTGCAGCCTGTCTAAGCTGTCATTGTCCCCTCCAGAGGGCTTTGCTCTTACGCCTTAGCCGTCCAGAGGCTATCCTTGTTGGGAGCTTGCTTTTCCGCCCTTAGCAGTTGCCTGGGGTTGGCTTGTCTTCTCATACTGTATTTAATAGCTGCTTATAAAAGAGGATTCTAGAAAGTACATTATCCTCATTTTAAATGATTACTCAGTTGGGACAATGTGAATTAAGGCAAGCATGTCTGGACTTAATTTTGAACGTATAAAAATGTATTCCACTGGCTACTTGGAACTCCCCCGGGAAACATCAGTGCTTTACTGACGCACTCACTGCCTTAGCTCTTTTGCCATTCATTGTAATATGACCTAATATGACCTAAGCCTGAGAGTCATTCATTCCTTCTCCGAGGTCCATACAAAGAAAGTTAGCTTATACTTCTAACCATTCTCAGCCAGATTACAAGTAGGAAAAGTCAAAGACGTTTCTCCGAAGCGGTAGCGTTTGGTACTAAATCTGTATTTTTTCTCCCACTATCTCACCTCCTTCCAACCCTTCTTCCTCCCCACCCCCTCGTGCCAAACTAGAATTCTGAGATGTGGTTCAAGCGCCACAGCATCGCTATCGGAGAGGTGCCAGCCTGCCGTCTAGTCCACCGCAGACAGCTGACCGAGGCCAATGTGGAGGAGATCTGGAAATCCGCCACATTGTCACAGTACGCGCTTTCGATGCTGCAGAATTCCAGGGGTCTTCTTTCTGCTCGATCTCCTTTCTACTCTCTGCCTATTTAGTTTTCTGAAATTATGTTTTAAAAAACCCACCTTTGTATAATCTGTACTTATGCTCTTTGACAAACATAATTTACCTGAATTTTGAGAAATTTCCATTGTTAGATATGTAATAGTTAAAAAGAGGAGTTTACATTCTTCTTTCGTTGTCATCCCCTCCCCTCCCACCCCTTGAGCATGCTCTCGATGTGGAACCCAGGTTGACTTTGAATTCTCTAGCACGCTGTCCAACCTTTGAGGGCCGGGATCGCATGTGTGCGCACTACCATTCCCAACTTAAAGTCTATAAGCTTTTAGTAGCACCGACATCTCCGTTTCATAAACACATAATGGAAAAATTTGGCTTTAAGTAATGTTACTTAAAAAAATAGTTTTGTTTTTTTTTTAAATTGAGGTTGTTGCATGATTAAGTAATTAAAGAAGTATGCTATTGGAAAAGGATATTTTAATGTTATTTCGAACACATTCAGCTTCTAACCCATTGTCTAGAAAGTTTGGGTGCAGTACATGAAGATAATGCACCTTAAAGATTGATCTTTTGGGTGCTGAGGGAATGCTCAGTGGGTAAGGGTGCTTGCTGTACCTCAGTGCCCACCCTCACCTCTAACTGCAGCACTCTGGGAGAGAGACGTAGATTCCAGGAGCATGCTGTCCCACTAGCCTAGCTGAAACAGTGAGCCTCAAGGTCAGCGAAACCCTGTCTCATCAAACAGGATGGAGGCTTACAGGGAAGAAACATGGCATTTGTCTCTGACCTCTAGATGAACATACACGGTACATGTTTTGGCTCACATGCATATACCTATACCAACTTACACCCATACACACACAGACACATATACATACACACACACACACACACACACACACACCCCACACAGATCTCTTGTACTGCTCGATTTTTAGCACTACAAAAATAATGATGAAAAAGTTTCGAAAATTACTTGAGGAATAACTTAATCTTTTCAGTTTACAGAAAATCCTTGGCCTGGACTCCTTAGAAGAAGTTTTGAACAGCAAGCTTGTCAACGCCAAGTTCATCATCCACAATGTGTACAGCGTCAGCAAGCAGGGCGTCGTCATCTTGGATGACAAGTCAAGTAAGGGCTCGCAAGCCGCCTGCCCCTGTCCCACCCCCACTGAGAGCTCTCAGTTCCCAGTCTGTCTTTGCCTCAGCCCCAGCTGAGCTGGCCCTGGTCCATATATTCCATTTTCTGTCAGCGCCTTTTAGCCAGTGTTTGGCTTTTTTAAGACGCCATAAAAAGATGAGTTTCTGGGGATGCTGACTCAGGACAGTGCACTCTGAGTTTGGAGCAGAGGTCCTCAACCTTCCTAATGCCAAGACTCGGACACAGCTCCTCATGCTGTGCTGACCCCCAACCACCGAATTGTTTTCGTGGCCACTTCATAACTGGATTTTGATAGTTATGAACCGTAATGTAAGTACCTGACATGCAGCCTGTCTGATATTCGAGCCCTGTGAAAGGGTAGTACACTCACCAAGGGGTCGTGACCCACAGGCTGAGAATCCCCACTCTGGCTCCCGGCTAGCTGCCTAGGTGTTTAGTGGGTCCATACTGTCCCTAGAGAAACTCCAGACATGTAGGACCTTCAGTCCTAAGGAAGTGCCCGAGTGCATTTTAGGTCCAAGTGTCTAGAGGTTTCTTCTTTTCAATTTTGGAGTTAGGGTGTTATGTAGCCCAAGCTGGCTGGATGAAATGCCCTCCCACCCCGCCCTCTGCTGTTTTCATTACCATGGGGTAATGATTCGTGTGCCAACCACTGAACTCAGGGCCTGTGCATGCCAGGCAGGTACTCTGTCAGTCAAGCTACTTTCTTGGCCCCACATTTGGGTTTCTGGCTTGCCTTTTCAGAGTGATATCAGTGAGTTAGATTGTCCTGGATAGTCTTTATTATTATTATTATTATTTTTCCTATAGTAAGATTACCCAAAATGTTGAAAATCTCTTCATTTTTTAAAAATAAGTTATCCTCTCAGATGGCTTGCAAATCAAAGCCAAAACAAACCATCCAACCAAAAAAACAAAACAAAACAAAAAAACACCTTTATTTTTTTTTAATTAGGAAGAAGACAATCATGTGCCTATAGTAGACCACAGTCATCATATTTATTTGTTTGTTTATTTATTTGTGGCAAGCTTTTATTATGTAGTACAGGCTGGCCTTGAACTTAAGATCCTCCTCCCTCAGCTGACAGGCAAGTGTCATCATATCTGACACAAGATTACAGAACCCTTTCTTCTTCTAGATAAGGGTTAGACTGGAATTTGGTGGGCTCTTTGAGTTGATCTTTAAGTTCTTAGTGCTGAGATTGTCTGGAACTAAGTGACTTTTGGATATGAGAAGATGGTGTGGAACTTTGGGACATCACCTTTTAAATGTCTTGGTGCACAAACTAGTAAAATATCTCATATTACTTGGAAAAATGACACATTCTTATAATACTGTATGTGTGTGTATGAAGAGAGAAAGAGGGGGAGGAAGAGAGAGATCGAGAAAGAGAGAAAGAAAGAGAGACTGAGTTATAAAGAGATGAATAAAATATCTTTTTTTTTGTTTTCTATAGAAGAACTTCCTCATTGGGTTCTGTCAGCTATGAAGTGTTTGGCAAATTGTAAGTACTAATTATCTGCCAGTTTTATAGAATTAACAGAAATTAGTGCCTTGAATTAGAAATTTCTCCTGCTCAGTGGCCTGGGCGTTGATTTGACACCTGTGTGGCTGGCAGGGAATTACTTGGAGACCACTGTGCATTCCTGCAGATTCCCGACTTAGTGGAAGGATTGTTAGATTACAGTCTTAGTGTCATTTAGTTCCCGCATGGTCTCATGGGCCTAACCACAGTGCAGATAAGTCCATGCCACTCCCAGGAGCTCATCATAGGAGTGAAAGAAATGAGGCACTACTGTTTATGATACAGTAGCAGCTTCCTACTGGTCTGTAGAACTTTTACTTCTAAAACATGCTTGTTCAGGATCTGCCATGTTTACATCTCCAGCTCGCCGGGCGGCTCCAGTCCCCTGCTGGGTGTCAGCGGGCAGAGATTTAAGAGGGACAGAAGTATTTTAGAGGGCTGGCCTGACTGAGCTGCAGGGCGACTCCGGAGAGGAACCTGCTTGCAGAGAAGCAAGACAGACAGTCTCAGAGACCTGCATGTACAATCTGGAAGCCTGGGCCACGGTGTCTGAAGGACTGTTCACAGGCAGATAAGATTTCTGCAGCAGACACACGGCATGCGTTTCATTGGCTGTCGTGGGCACATTGAAGGAACAGTATAGTGACAGCTCATGAACACTACCATTTTTTTTTCCTTGTGATTTTCGGGAAACTTAACCCAAAGAATGTATGTGTGTCTGTGTGTGATTTGTATGTGTGCATACAGATGTTGTGCCTATGCTGTGGAGAGCAGATGATTTTGAGGAGTCACTTCTTTCTACAGTGGATTCTTCCCTCGGATTATCTGGCCCTCATGGCCAGCATTCTTACCTGAGGAGCAGCCTAATCTGCCCCAAACGTGATAGTAATGAAAAGTCTCATTATTTTAGTTGATTGATAATGGCAATATTGGGTCTCAGAGAAGCTCTTTCATCTCAAAGCTACTTCAGGAAATGGTTACTGTCTTATTTTTACATAGGATCGCCGTATGCAGAGCCAGGTGTATAAATAATTGAATTAGGAAACTGAATTATTGATTTACCTGGACTCAGTTTTGTTTGGTTATAGGATGAAGCTAACCACTGGGCCTCGTTTGTTTCACACTCTCATAGTTGTGCACTCTCATTCTGAATATGTATGGCAGCAGCAGTTCGCATAAAACTCAGAGTGTCCAGGTTTAACTCCTAAAATTTTCATTGACTTTTGGTTGATATTTTGGGACACTCTGAGATTAGAGTAATGTGGCTTCAACTGGGTGAAGAAATACTTAAAATTTTAAAATTACAGGTTTGTGTGTGTGTATGTGTGTGTGTGTGTGTAGCATTCCCATGTGCATGTGTAGCAAGTGTATGGAGGTCAGAGGATGGTTGTAGGAGTCAGTCTCTCCTTCCACCCTGTGGGTTCAGGGCTGTGAGTGCCTTTGTCCACAGTGCCATCTTGCTGACCCTGAAGTGATTTTTATTCCTTCTGCTCAAGTATGTAAAGTAAATGTAAGTTATGTCTCTGGCCAGAGTTGGCAGTGATGAGATAATGGTACAACTGCAAAGCTCCAGCACTCATTCTGAGCTCCTGGAGAACCACAGATCTGAAGGTTACCAGCTGGGACTGAAGCTATAAAGTGTGTTAAAATGCTTTAAGGTGTGCTTATATTTGTGTCTGACTTTCCTTGATGACTGGAATGCAGGGAATTGTATAATCAATTCCCCACTTGACACATAAAGCCACAAACACCTGAAGCAAGGGTGGCATGACTGGACAGTGAGTAGAGGAAAGACGTTACATGTGTCTCATGCGTATGAAAGAGTGTTGGAGGAGGCACATGCCTTACACATGAGAGCAACCTCTACAAATGGTTAGCACATCAGAGGCCTTTGTATATCAGATACAAGAGGTGGCCAAAGGACAGGTCAGCCTGTTGGGTAGTTCTATGAACTCTCTAAACTTTCCCAATTCTCCTGTCCATCAAAACTTACCTTCAGTCTGTCAAAGTTCATGACATGTTCTTTGTCCTTTAATAAGTACACATTCCCACTGAGTCCTCTAAAAGGGGACAGGCTAACTATCTGATGTGCTGAGGGCTACTTGCCCTTTTTCCTACAAGCCTGCTACTCTTCCTTCTCTTACATGTAATTCTTAAGTCGCTGAAGACTGCACATATTGTCCGGATGTTTAGGTGTGGGCCAAACCTTTTATGGCTGCTCACAATGAAGACTGATGGATGCTAAGTAATGCAAAACCGGATTAATTGATTCCTTTTGTTTCTTTGTGTGTATGTGTCAGAAGAGCCAATCACAAATGGAAATAAAGCAGCCAAAGCATTTCATTCCAGAATCTGTCAGAAATAAGATTTGTAAAAAGCTGGATTAAGGAAAAAAATGTTTTTTAAACTACAGGTGATTAAGAAAGAAAAGACCCATGTTCTGTTTTCTTTCAGGGATTTGTTATTCATATTTTTATCAAAGATGTGACATTCTCAAGGCATATAATTGTTTAGAATGAATCACTCATATATTCTGGCAATCACTAATTCTGCAGTATGTCTTGCTTGCTGAGACATTTTCAGCTTTCACTTGATTAAGCTTAATAAGCAAGGAGGAAGTAAGCAAAATGTTTTACACAGTTGCTGCTGGGTTTACGTGCTACAGCACATAAACACATCTCATTATTTTACCCAGTAAAGTAAAGAACAGAGTGGAAAGGGTAAAAGATGTTTGGTTTTCATCTAAGGATTTTATTTTTAAGTATGTGTATACACATGTGTCTGTATGTGAGTAGGCACACGTAAGCCGATATACTGGTAGAGCTCAGAAAAGGGAATCAGATCTGGAGCTTCAGCTGTAAGTGATGGTAAGCCGCCTGATGTGGGTTCTGGGGACCGATCTCAGGTCCTCTGCAGGAGCAGTACTTACTGTTAACCTCCGATCCACCCTTCCAGTCTCCATAAAGAGCCATTTTATGGTGTCCTAGGGGATTGTATATTGTGGTCCAGAATGGTTTCCTCTGTGTTACACCTAGAATCTCTTAGCTCCCGCAATTCTGTGGGAAAAACTTCCTTGAATTCATCTTAGCTGCTCCGTTCACTCTCCTGGGTATAGCACTTCATTGGGGTTTGACATCCTCGTCCTCTGCTGGTCTGGAGCTGGTCACCGCGATTGCCCTCCTTTTCTCCCATGCTCCTCTTAGGATGAGCTATTTTCCCCAAGGCTCCAGAACCTCCTGTGTGCCCGTCAACATGGTTACATAAACCCGTACTCCTTGTATAGTGCTCTGGGTTGCTGCCAAATGGTACAGATGATCTTATATTCCTCAGAGGACCTGGATTCTGGCAGAACTTCCCTCTGTCCTGCTGTTGGCATAGGACATGGTCAGGGCCACCCTGGGTCAGGGTTTCTAAGGTGGCTTCAGCTTTGCAGTGTGAGCAGTTTTCTTTCGCTGGCTGGGCAGTGACCGATTGGAGTTCAGGATGAATTGACAAAATAGAGTGTAAAAATCTTTCTCATTATCTTTTTAAAAAGCATTTAAATTTTCATTTGTCTGAGACAGTTTGTTAGGAGAAGGTGATTATTCCACTCAACTGTATGACTGTATATATAACTTGTGAACTCAGGAAGGTGTAGAAAGTTCTTGATAATTCATCTGTTGCATATTAACAAACTGCTATTTTTATTAACTTTATTAAGACTAGGAATATGTTGACTATTTTAAAGAAAATTGTTTACGTGAATGAAGTTTGCCTTGACATAAAAAGAGAAAAAGCATGCTTTACTGTTAAAATGGAGATGCATTAAATGCTCTTCATTTTTATCATATATTCAATTAAACATAAACCATCCTTGTAGGAGTAAAAGGTATATGTCATTGCCGCATGAAAACTTGTCTGTGTGTCTTGGATAGCTGTGCACAGCCCGTGTATGGTCAGACCACGGGGCTTAGAAGTGCTATGATTAATGTCCCATTAATCATTCTCTCTCTCTCTCTCTCTCTCTCTCTCTCTCTCTCTCTTAAAAGGGCCCAACTGCACAGACTGGAAGCAGCCTATGTACTCGGGGTTTGAAAAAGATGTCTTCAAAACTATAGCAGATCACTATGGTCAGCTGAAGGAACCTCTGCTGACGTTTCATCTTTTCGATGCTTTTGTCAGCGTACTAGGTGAGCGCGTGGCCACCGTATCAACACGTTATTATTGGATCTCGTCTGCCGTCACTGTCTTGAGAGTTTGATAGGAAAGCTAGGAACATTTTCTTTTCTTCCCCCCCCCAAAAAAAAATCCTTTTTAAATTTTGATTTAGTATCTCATTCTCTCTTTATTTTTTTCATATTTATGTAGATTATGTGTAATTTTTTGAGAACTTCATCCATGAGTATTTTTATTAGCATATATTAGTTATAAATAATAACAGGGGTCCCATGAAGACATTTTTATGCACATATATAATACATTATCCTTTCTTATGCCTTTCCAATCCTTTCCTCTTCAGAAACATAACCCTTCTATTTTCATGTCTCTCTTTTCTTTCTTTTTTTAATTTTTTATTTTTTTAATTTTTTTTATTTTTGTGACCCAAAGAGTTTCACTAGGTTTCCTTATGGGAGTCTGGGCAGGAGCTGTTAACAGGATCCTTGCACCTTTTAGTGGTTATACCAGTGAAGAAAGTGTTTCTCTCTCCCCCAGCCACTGTTAGCTGCTGGCAGTTTCTTAGGGTGGAGTGGGGCCTCGTGACCTCCCCCACCAATCTTTATCCATGATGCAGGGTTGATGTGCCCAGTCTTGTGCAGGTCCTATGCAAATAACCACAGCTTCCCTGAGCTCTTGTGTGCAGCAGCCGTGTCACGCCTGGAAGACAGCAATTTTAACCCCACCCACCCCCTTCTCTGGCTCATATTCTTTTTCCCCCTTTTCCATGGTGCTCCTTGAGCCTCGTAGGGGGCGGGATGTCCCATTTATGGCTGAACACTGAGTACTCACTTATTCTCAGCACTTTGATCAGTCAGAAGTCTCTGTCATCCAGTGAAAGAGAAGCTTCTCTGACCAGAGCTGATCACAGCACTACCCTGTGGCTGTAAACATGGATATATCCTTTTACCAAGATGACAGTGGTTGCTTCTCCACGAGTGCAGGGCGTTGTTAATTCCTTCCCATGGAGCAGGGCCTCAAATCCAATCGGCAAGTGGTTGGGTACTGCCAAAGCAGTCATGCCACTGTTCCACAAGAGCAGGCCCCCACTGGTGGGTAAAACCATTGGTGACTCTTTGCTCCTAGCAGCCTGTATAGTACCTTTCTGCACAGTAAAAGCTAGCCGCATAGGCATTTTCAAAATAAAAACTGACAGAGTGCTGAATTCTTGTTCCAGAAAGGAGTAAAAGAAAATAGTTAACTTGCAAAACCCAAAGCAAAGACCAGCAGGTTTTATTTCTAAAGGAAATACAGGATGTCGTATGTCATTTTTTATGTGTGCGTAACGTTGTTGGTTGAGAAGCATGAGAGTTGCGCTTCATGAGTAAGTCTGTTACTGTGTAGGTATGAGTGTGTGACAGTCAATGCTGGAGGTGTACTGTCATTTAGAAGGTGCTCTCTTTGGAGTAGAGGAAACAAGTTTTTATAGGACTGTTTGATACTTGAAATATGCAAAATAAGTACAGTAATGCTATCATTCACGTAAAACTTGTTTTTATCCTTCATATGGATTTATACCTTAGAGTTTACACCGTGAGGGAAACATGGTAGAAAGGGGGAAAGGCCATTATTGCTACTGTTGCTTTCTTTTTGGAAGTCAGATTTCCCTGTGGCCTTTAAGTATTTTTTTCTTGTCAAAAGGCATGCTGTGTGGATATCCGCAGCTGTGTAGACTTGGGGGGATGAGCATTCTCCTGTTCCTCGACACCCTAGACATTAGCAATCTTCCCTCTTCCATTCTTGCTTTTTAAATTCTTCTTTACATCTCTTTACTTTCTCCATTCTATCTTTCTCTTTGCAAAGTGTGGCTGCTGTCAGAGCATCTTAATGAAATGTCAGCCGTATGTGAATGGGTTATCTGAACTCATAGCAGTGTGGTTAGATTTAGATTCATGTTTTTGTAGGTTCTCTGACAATAACAAAAATAGTTTCTAAAAATCATATATGTAACAGTAACTACTTCTAATGTGTTTATTTATATATATATTTATTTATTATTATTTTGTGTGTGTGGTGTGCATGATATATATGGGTGTATATGGCACACTGCACATGTTGAGATCAAAGGGCAATTATGTACAGTTGGTTTTCTTTTTCCAAATTTATGTGGGTTCCACAGAAAGCACTTTTACTTCCTGAGCTATCTTGTCTTAGGAGTGATTATTTTTAGACGTCTCACCATTGGGAATAAATGGAGGACCTAATTTATTATGGGTTTTTTAACACCATTAGGTCTTTGGGGTATTTTGTTTAAGCTCAGTTGATCTATTACGGATATTTTGGTTTTGATCTGATTTTTAGACAGAGCCTCATGCAGACCTAGCTGGCCTTGAACTCACTGTTCATTTGTGGCTGGCTTTGAACTCCTAACCCCGTTTCCCTGTTATGAATACTGAGTTACAGGTGTGTGCCTCCAATCCAGCTCTGCTCTGGAGTCTTGAGACTGTTGAGTGCTCTTGATAGTGTGTTTCCAGCTGAGTCTGATTGGGGGCTTGTGCACTTGTGCATCTCATGACTAATGACAGACTCTTGTGCCGTAGAGGATGCCGTGGACTGAGAAAGTAGATTCTCATTTTCCATGCTTACTACCGCAAGCACTGCTACACCACAGTTCCAAAGACTGGACTGAAAAACCGGTTCTTACAGTTTCTCTTTTTTCAATGTTTATACTATTATGTAGGAAAATTATTTGACTTGGAGACAGAATGGCTTCGAGCATTTTTTTTTTTTTAAACATTCTAAAGCGAATCTTTTTAAATATCATCCGCCTTTCACAATTATTCCTTTTGAGCTAAGTTAGGAGTTAAAGGTGGCTTCATTCTAAGTTGATATCAGAATAAGTTACCACATAAAATATAAGGGCTTTGAGGAAGAGAAGGATGGGCATTGGAAAATGTATTGCTTTAGCTATCAAACAGAATAGACTACGGAATGTGGCTGCTAAAGATGAATTAACCAGCTCTCTTATCAGTCCTTCCCAAGTGAATATATAGACGAGACACCTGCATTGGAAAGCACTTTAAAAAATCTTCCTGTAGTGAAAGAAGAAAGCGTAGACTAGAAGATTACAGTTCGTTACATGACTAGCAAAGCATATCTGATACAGTCTGTGATAACGGGATATCTAGCTATGGTGGTGGAATTTAGTAGGGTTGGTTTGTCTCTTAGATGTCTTGACTTTGATTGAAATAGGATGTTGCCTTGATTGGAATCACATGTTGCCTAGATTGAAGCAGGATGTTGTCTTTTAGAGTAAGTAATCAGTCTACTTTGTGTAGAAGCTGAAAATTGTATGGCACTTTCAATGGATGTGATTGTCACGTTAGCCTATATTTTTCTCTTGAGGTTCGTGCATGATTGAACATGGTAGACCTTGTGCCCAGAGCTGTATGAAATTGGGCATCTTGAGTCCATTTTAATAGTTTTCAAAGAAAGGACACAGGTGTGGTGGCACATGCCTATAATCCCAGCACTTAGAAGTTGAAACGGGGGCGGGGGGAGCACACATTTGAGGCCGGCCTGGGCCATATAGCAAGCCCCTCTTTCAGGAATCAAGCAACATTTAAGAGGTGTGGGAAGGGGATCAGGAAGATGTGGTTCTTATTCTTTACCAATCATCACAAAGTGCTCAGTTTTGTTCAGCAGTCTAACAAAGCCATCTGTCCACAGTTGATCTTTATTTTCCAAGATGAGTATTTGCCCCTAATGTCCTGAAGGACACAGAGTAGTAGGCTTTACTTCACATTCCACCGCACCAGCCATTGATTTGTGTAGCATTTGGCTGTTTACATTCTGAGGACAGATGCAGGTGAAAATACAAATGGGATCAAGGTAAATAAGCAAACCGATAGAAGTCGAGGAGGGTGCTTTAGAAACCGAGTTACCCTACTCTTGGTTTGTACTCACCTTGCTTTTATAGGTATCCTATAGGTACATCCATTTGAACTGTTTTTTGTTTTTTTTAAAGAAACTTGATTAACTTAAAATATTTTAAGAAACAGGAGATTCATATACAATGTGTATTTATGGCTTTTTAAAAAGAAAAATTGAAGGCTCTGGCAGTCTGGGGCTTGAGGTTTTGGTGTACAATTTGGTGGTATATGAATGGGAGAAGGGGCCTGTGCCTGGGAAAATGGACTCCAGCTGCTGCCGTTGTTCCTCAGGCTTTGACCAGCTTCACTTGGTTCCTGTTTCTCATCCCACTTGAGTGCTTCTGTAGGCAGCTCAGTGCATGCTTTCCTTGCTAGTGAACTGGACGGCTGAGATGCTAGCTCTTTGTTGTTTATTATTTCCTCCGACTTGAATCTTGAAAATGGCGTTGTCATTCACTACAGTTGTTATGTACTGGATCATCTGACTCAGCAGTCTGAGATCCGTGTGTGTGTGTGTGTGTGTGTGTGTGTGTGTGTGTCTACATGCCAGAGAGCTGTGTATGTTTTTAGTGCAGATTATCCAAATGACTGGGTTTTGTTAACCGTTTTTGCTTTTGTGTTTTTGGTTAGAACAGTATGCCATTTTTACCTGTCCTTCCATTCTCCAGGCCACCTCAGTTCTTGTCCCTTATCATCTCTTTTTCTCAGAGAGTCACCGGTCAGTGTGCTTGCTTGTGCTTGCATAGGCAGAGGGCTCTTGTGTCTTTGCACTTCGTGTTCTTGGTGGTGTATCGTCATCTGCTCGCTGGGCTCAAGTCTTGTGCCTGGAGCTTTTGAAGATCCAGATGGGCCAAGATAGAGATGTTTATTGTCCCTCAAATGTCTCCGATGGTCGTTGAAATAAAGTGGAGTTAGTTCTGTGTAGGTAGCGATTTGGGGAGGGTGTAGGTTTTCTTTGGATGTAACCAAATGTATAAGTTATTTATATCTGTGATTACTAAGACAATTGACAAAACTTTTGGGAAGAAAGTCCAAAAATCTTCCCAAGCCATTTCAGCAAGATAAAGATAAAAATATTTTAAAATGCAATATGAAATAAGGTTTATCTTTATCCAATATTTGGATAAGTAAAGAACTTTCTGAGCCTAAGAGCCAAAGGGATTATTAAAGTGCTGTATTGGAAATTCATGCAAGAAAGGACATCATTTTGAGCGTGGGAGAGCTTATATTTACTGTTGAATAATTCTCTGAGGTGACTAACCTGCTTGACTTTCCTTAAAAATCTCCAAAGAAACAGTTTCTCTTGCTGTGTCTCTCCTTAAACAAAAAATTCTTGCCAATTGATGTGTATTTTAAATTCTTTTGGTTCAGTATAATCTTTTTTTCTTCTTTTTATATCTGCTTTCAATAAAAATGAAACTTTGATCTTTTCCCACCCCCCTGTCAACAGACACAACTCTCTGGGCCTCTCTGGGTCTTCCAGGTCCTCCTAATAGTTTTCATTTCATTGCTTTTTTTGAACAAGCCCAAAAATAGTTTCATGTACCAACAGCAAGTGGTTTTTCAAGAGAAACTAAGAAAAAGGATAACGTTTTCAATAAATGATGTTAGAACAACTGGAAAAAGCCATACTTTATATCCTGTTTATAATTATTCAAATTTTACATTAGAGTAGATCATAGACTCAAGCATAACAAATCCAACTAAAATCTGCCAGAAGAAAGTGTAGGAGGGGACCCTTGCAATCTTGGGTAGGCAAAGATAGACAAACAGAAAGCTTAAACAATAAATAAAAGTTCAATCAAATTGCCTTCATTAAGCTCAGAAATGTTTCCTGTTTGGAATACTCCATCAGGAAATGTAGAAAAAGGGGTCAGGGAGACTGGACTTATGTTTTCTGTCTGAGAATGGTAGGTGATGTTGCCGTGGCCCCAAGAAATGTTCACTCATCAGCAATGTTGTGTAAGTTTGAGCTCTTGATGCGCCTGCACTAGAACAGCAACCACTTCCAGTTACACTAGGACCTGTGGGCCCTACCCGCTGGCATGAGCTGCTCCTGGGTACAGCCACAGCAACAATGGTTGAGGAAAATGTGGGGCTGACGCGAGTACCTGCCTCATCCCATTTCTTCAAAATGAAGACACACGCAGCCTGGGCCAGGCCAGGCCAGCTCAAGGGCAGTCCTCACTGTAAAAGCCCTTCTCCACATGGGGATGGACAGACCATGTTTGATGTTGAGACTCACAGCAGCAGGCCCAAGGCTGTCAGTCAGAAGTTGTAGGAAGAGAGAAAGAAGCTGAGGTAAAGAGAAGTGCAGGCTCGTTGTCCAGCGTGCCCAGTAGGTCTGAAAATGTTCAGATCAAAGAAGCTCACATTGGGTTTACACGCTCGCCCTGTGCTCCATCTCTAAGCATGAAGAAAACCGGATCTCTGCTTCTGGGATACCTCACTCAGGATGATCTTTTCTAATTCCCACCATTTCAGATGGAAGGGGAGGTCCTGGGGGAAGGGAGGAGAAGTGGGAAGGAGGGTGGTATTGGGAGGGGATGGGGGGCTACAGCTGGGATACAAAGTGAATACATTTTAATTAATAAAAAATAAATTAATAAAAAAAGAAACCTGGAGCCACAGAGAGGGCTTCCTGTTGGCAGGGCTTGTGAGCATGCTCTTTCCACTCCTTCCCTTCGCATGTCCGGCCTTGGCGCCTGACATCTGTTAGAAAAGAACTGAGTCAACCTTTTGCCAACACTGCTAAATGGAAGGAAAAGCCCTTAAAAGTGGGTGTGGCCTGTGGATGTTGTTACAGTCATGTGCTTTGAAACTGAAGCAATTTAATCTTGTTTTTTCATCTGTTTCCAGCCACTCCCAAAGTCTTTGTTTTAGTCAAACTCTATTGAGGTGTTTAACTAACACTATTCCCCACCTGGCCTGTGGGTCACTTTAGAATTCTCTAAATTTATTTACTTACTTACTTACTTACTTATCTATCTATCTATCTATCTATCTATCTATCTATCTATCTATCTATCAATCTATCTATCTTTTTTAAGATTTATTCACTTTGTATCCCAGCTGTAGCCCCCTCTCTTATCTTCTCCCAGTCACCCTCCCTCCCTCCTTTCCCCCTAAGACCCCCTCCAAGTCCACTAAAAGGGGAGGTCCTCCTCCCTCACTATCTGACCCTACCCTATCAGGTCTCATCAGAACTGTCTGCATTGTTTCCTCTTTGGTGTGGCAAGGCTGGAGGGGACAGGAGCTCTACAAGGAGACTAACAAAGTCAAAAAATTTGGGCCCAGGGGATTCTTCAGAGACTGATGCTCCAACCAAGGACCATGCATGGCGAGGACCTAGACCCCCTGCTCAGATGTAGCCCATGGCAGCTCAGTCTCCATGTTTCCTAGTAAGGCAAGCAGGGGCTATCTCTGACATGGACTCAGTGGCTGGCACTCTAGAATTTTCTGGCACCGTTTTCTCTCTCACAAATGCCAGCAGGAGGTTATCACTTGTCCCCATTGCTGTTTCCTCTTAGAACCACCATGCCATTCCAACTCTGGTTGCTTCACTAACATCTCGCTCTACAGCAAGGTCAAATAAGCAAATGACACACAAAAGCATCAAAGACATTTCTTTGGTTTAAATTTATAGTTATTGAAAAGTAAACAAAAACAACAAAAATGGAAGGCATAAGAAGAATATTCTGGACAAATAAAAAGACATTTTAATAAGGAGTGCACTATTAAAAGACTGGAATAACATGCTTCTATACATCTGAGACAGTGCTTGAAACCAGATGGAATAGTAACCTTTGAGTGTGAAGTTGGTGGGTTTAGAGTCACCATTGGAGGGGCTGGAGAGATGTCCCAGTGGTTATGAGTGCTGGCTGCTTGTCCAGAGGAACCTGATTTGATTCCAAGTACCCACATGGTGGCTGATTCAATGTCCTCTTCTGGCTTCGTTGGCACCAGATGCACATGTGATGTATAAACATAACAGGCAGGCAAAGCACCCATACACATAAAATAATGGAGGAGTGGCATCACCATGGGAGCAGATCTCTGTCTCTGAGAGACAATACGCTACAATACAATCAAAAGGGCATGGACTTTTAATAGACATTTTATAAAAGAGTGATGATTCTCTAGCAAGCACGCAGTGAGGAGATATGTATCATTGATCATTCTGAGCACAGGGACTGAAGCCTCAGTGAAGTGCCAGTATCTAAGTACTACATCTTGGTGACGAAGCATAGCTATGTAAAAGCTTTTAGACCACATTTCTGTATGTGCGTAGCTGTGCATACATGTGTATGAGCCTGTACATATCATGACTTGGCACATATGTGGAAGTTAGAAAACAACTTGTGGGAGTCAGTTTTCACTTCCTCCTATGAGGGCCCCACGTTCAAACTCAGGTCATTGGGCATGGTGGCAAGTGCCTTCACCGGCTGTACCATCTTGCTGGCCTAGAGCTGGCTTTGTTTGGCTTTGTTTTTTTAATGACAAAAATATGAAATATTTCCGTAGAGCTTTTTGGTGTTATTGTTATCTGTTGCCACCTGACTGTGCAAAAGTCAAGTGTCCCAGAGCCTTTAGTCATACCTGACTGCACACACTGGTCAACACTGACAGTTGACTCTGCCTGTAGTAACCATTCTTTGCTCTCAGGTCTCTGGGATCAACTCTTTTAGATTCCATGTGCGACTGAGGTCAGCAGGCACTTGTCTTTCTGTTCCTAGTTTATGTTATGTAATAGTAATCTCATTTAAGACATGATGCCTCATGCCTATAATTCCAGAATTGGGATGCTGATGCAGGAGGATTGCTGTGGGTTTGAGGCCAGCCTGTCTTCTGTTCTAGAAGTTTCATGGTGTCAAGCGTTAACATTGGAGGTTTTTGTTCGTTTGTTTTTGATTTTGATTTTTTATCCATTTTGGGTTGTGTTTTGTGAGAGTGATAAGGAGCAGGGCTCTAGTTTCACTCTTCTGTATGTAGAAGAAGTAGTCTTCAGCACTGTTAGTGGCTGTCCTGTGTGTCCTTAGCCCCTGCTGGAAATCAGTTGGTTGCAAAGGCATGAGTTTACTTCTGTGGTCTATTCTGTTCCTTTTGTCTGTACTACAGCTATTCAGGTGTGTGTGTGTCTTTGCTGGTGTCAGCAGGGCCCAGAAGGGGGCATTGCATTGGATCCCCTGAAGCTGGAGTTAGCAGCAGCTGTGAGCTGCCTTACACGAGTGCTGGGATTTGAACAAGTACCCTCTAGAAGAGCAATAAGTGCTGTTAATCACAGAGCCATCTCTCCACCCTTGGTAGTGTTTTAAAGTCATGTGGTACAGTGTTTCCAGCTGTGCACCATTAAACACAGCTGTGCTGAATAAAAAGTGGGAACGTGAGCATCCTTTTCTCAATACAGATCTCTGAGAAAAAGCTTTCAGATTTTCCCCATCAGTATAGAGCAAGTCATCTATCTCGTCTCTCTGTTTGTATTTCTCTGTTTCTTTCTGTGTCTGTCTCTCAAACAAAAGTACTTTCTTAGCCTTCCCTTCTTTCTTCTGTGTGTTCATGTAGGAGAATGTGGGCATGTGTGCTGGAACACATGTATGGTCAGTGGGCAACTTTTGCGTATTGGTTTTTTTCTCTCTACCTCATTTCTGAAGTAGTCTGTCGACTTGTGTGTGTTTCACCCTCAGGCTAACCAGCCTGCGGGATTCTGGGCACGTCCTTCTCTGTGCTCCATCGCGTGTAGGAGTGATTACAGATGTGTGATGTGTGACAACGTCAGGCTTTTAACAAGGATTCTAGGATTCAAATTCAGGCCATCAAGTTTGTCTGTCCCGCCCTTTATTTTACCTGCAGAACGACCTCTGGTCCCTGCTATTTATTACTGCAAAAGGCTTTTACTGTGTTTAGTTATGATCCTTTGGGATTTTTTTTTTTTTTGTAGTTTGTTTCTGAAGACAATTTTAAAAATAATTTATTTATTTTTATTTTACGCGCATTGGTGTTTTGCCTTTATGTATGTCTGTGTGAAGGTGTCTGATCCCTTGGAACTGGCCCTACAAATATTTGTGAGCTGACATGAGGGAACTAGAAGTTGAACCCAGGTTTTCTGGAAGAGTAGGCAGGGCCCTCAGTGGCTGAACCATCTCCCCAGTTCCTCATTATGGTCCTTCTAGCCTGAATTTGTTCGAGATTTTTGTCCTGGAAGGATTTTGAGTTTATTAGATGCCCTTCTGCAACTATTGATAATCATGGTTGTCCTTCTGTTAATAGGATGCATTTTTTTTTTATATTGTATTCTTGATCACTTAAGTCTTAGAACTGGGTTTTCCTGTCAGCTGGACTGTTCCTGGTTTAATGGCAAAGAGTGCTGTGAACTTGTTCCATCTGTCTGTGTGTTGTGGAGGAGAGGGGAAATGGCTGTTTGGCCCACATCTCCTCCCTGCTTGATGGCTTGTGTTGTCTGTGCTGTTTTGTGAGTCACAGTACATGCATACGTTTCCCGGTGTCATTGAACGTGTGGAAACATTTTGTATGATTTCAACTACAGAAATGAGGAAGGAGGCACTGTCAAGTAGGCTATGTACTAAACAATGAAACTTCTCTTTTGCATAGGTTTGCTGCAGAGGGAGAAAGTGGCAGTTGAAGCGTTTCAGATATGCTGTCTCCTTCTGCCTCCCGAAAACAGGAGGAAGTTACAGCTGTTGATGAGGATGATGGCAAGGATCTGCTTAAACAAAGAGATGCCCCCACTATGTGATGGCTTTGGCACCCGCACACTGGTAGGTTGGTTGTTAACATGTATGATGACCTATGTTTTCAGTCTGGAATGCAACCAAATCCTGTTCTGAGCAGCCAGACGAAAGCAGGAAGGAGGCTTTCTTGAAGAGCACGACCAGCTCTCCACCCAGACTTTCTGTGCGTTTGGTTCAAGGACCTTGAAGAACACAGTGGAAATAAAGAGGGAGTAGGGAACAGGCTCTTTTTGTAGAGACAGCTGCTGTGCCTTTCTTACCACCTTCCAAATGACCACCTCTCGTCAACACAAAGACAACGAAGGCGAGAAGACCGGGTAAGAAGACCACAATCTTCTGTTCCAGTACAGGAAACTGTGGGGCACATGGACTGTGTGACTGGGGAAACCAGCCCGGAGCTAGAGTGAGACTGAGACGGGTTCAGACTCCAAAAATCTCAATCTTGAGACCTGCAGGAGTAATTCTCGCCCCTTCCCTGCTCTGTGCCCGCATGGCCTGGCTGCGGTGCAGGTAGTTGTGCAGCCTAGCACCTGGGATACCTGTCCATGCAGACGACATATTCCCAGCACCTCAGCTCCTGCCAGCGATGTCCACTCACCTGAAACCCGTACCCACTTCCCCAAGGTTCATACAGCCCTTGCTCCCCCCAATAAAGAGAGCTGCATCCCTGGGAGTTATGTCCCTGAAGGGCTGTATCACTAAAAGAGCTGTATCAGAGAAGCTTTCTCCCTCAGGCACTCACCACTGAACTGGGATCCTACAAACATACCGGCCCAGCTAAGCTTTATTCCTTAGGGTCCAGCGCCTGTACCATCCTCCCCCTGCTCTAGACACTTTGGGAAGAGAGGGAGGTTTTTTTTTTTTATTGAGAATTTCCTACATTTACAGATTAATATGCTGTTCTGATACACAGACTCACTGTAGAAATATTTAGTTAAAACTAATTAACATGTCTGTCATATCACCTATTTATTTATTCATCTTTGTGGAGTTAAGATTTACCTTCCCAGCAGTTCTGACCCCTTCCACGTGTTGTCATTGGCAGTTGTGGTTGTGGCTGAGGATAGACCCCGGAGGTTCTCCTGATTGGCGCTTCATGTGCTTCACCCAGCATCTCTTGCTCATCTTCTTCCTGCCACTGCCTGCTGCAGATTACACCTGCCTTTCTCAGTTGGGTAGAGAGATTGCTTCTCAGATTCCATACGTGTCCTTTCCATGCTCTGGGGAATCCCCCGGTCTCCTTTTAGGGAAGAGTGTGCCGCCCACATGGATGACTCTTGACCCGTTCTTGGACTAAAGAGACCTTTTTGAAAAGTTGAAGAAAATTTGTACTTTTTCCCTTCTGGCATCTCTCTTTCTCTCTCTCCTTCTGTACACACACACATGACCTTCATTGTCTTTGTGTTGAGGGAAGGTGGTCTTTTAGAAAGTGGTTTAGAAAGATATAGCAGCTGCCTTTACAGAAAGAGCCTGTTCCCTCTTCCCTGTGTTCTTAAAGGTCCTTGGACCAAAAGCATAGTAAGTCTGGGTGGAAAGCTGGTTGTGTTCTTCAAGTAAGCCTAAGTATGTATGTAAATGTAAAATTTTATATGTGTTTTCAAAGCACCTATAAATCTACTGAAATTTATTGTTTTTAAGCAAAAATTTCTGCCTTTCCTTATATATGCGAACATGAAGATAAAGTGGCAGAGTGTTGATGAATGAAAGTCTTAATATATGACTTAATAGACTTCACCATGTGAATTTATGTTTGTAGGTTCTGAAGTGAAAGGGTTGACAATGAAATTAGAAGAAAAAGGAAAGAGAGATTAATCCAGAGCATAGAATTGAGTGAAGTAGTGATATGAGTTCCATGGAAACTGTATTGTTTATCTTAGCTATATATTTATCTGTCTGGTTATCATAAAGAATCTTGGCATTTGACATGTAGCCTCTTTATTCAAAGATAGTTCTCAAGTGAACATCTCATATTGTAGAGAAAATAAATTGGCCAAGGAAAGATATGACAGTTGAGGAGCACGGAATGAAAACAAGCAATGAAATTGGGATATTGTTTGGCCAAGTGGCTACGAAGTTCTTTCCACTTTAAAGTGCTAAATGAATGCAGTTTTCAGAATATATGTGCATGTGTGTATGCATGTATGCATGCAAATGTGTGTGTGAGTTATAGCTTGTGCAAAATGGAGACTTTTAGCAGTTCCTCAGACAATCTTCTCCCCACAGTCTTGGGGAAGATTCCCAGATGGCCACCTGTGCCTAGGTGCCTGGTGGGGTGTGCACCCTTGGCCTCTGCTCATTTCCCCCCTCTCCCGCCTTTCCTTCCATCTGGTTTTAGATGGTGCAGACGTTTTCCCGGTGCATCTTGTGTTCTAAGGATGAAGTAGACTTAGATGAGTTGCTGGCTGCCCGCTTGGTGACATTTCTGATGGACAATTACCAGGAGATTCTGAAAGTTCCCCTGGCCCTGCAGACCTCCATAGAGGAGCGAGTGGCCCACCTTCGAAGAGTCCAGGTAAAGGAGGGGACGTCGTCAGTTCAGTGAGACGGGCAGTGGGAAGTCAAGGAAGCTTGCAGCCTCCCTTTCAAGTTTTGTAGCAAGGGTGAGGTGAACTGGCGTGCACAAAGTGCTTATTCAGGAGGTCTCGGCACAGGCTAAACATGGCATGAGTTTGCTGTTATCATGGGCAGCCATGGGACGCATGCTTGGTTATTAAACCAATCATTGCTCTATGGGTATCAACCCAACACATTGAACAACTTTGGAAATATAGATTATACATGCAGAAAGCGAGCAGAGTTAGAGGTACACTAAAATGTTCGTAATATGTATTTATTTATCATTTTGTTCTCTTCCTTCTTCACTTTTTTATTTCTCTATAGTAACTTAGTTTTTCTTGCTTAGTAATACAATGGAACATTATCCCCTAGCTTCAAATATTCTTTTTTTTTAATACATAAAAGCATTCCAAGGTTTTGATTTCCCTAGTGATTTTCTTTTTTTAATTTAATTTTATTTTATTAATTACAGTTTATTCACTTTATATCCCCCCATAAGCCCCTCCCTCCTCCTCTCCCGGTTCCACCCTCCCTCCCCCTTCTTCACGCATGCCCCTCCCCAAGTCTATTGACACTTGTACCAAGAGCACATTTTGAAGGCAGATACTGTATGAATTCACGGTGTGCCCTTTCTTCCTCTGTGCCTCCTTATTAGGTAATGCTACTGTGCTTCCGTGGTCACCCCAATCTGTCCTTTTTCCTATCTGTAAAATCAGAATGAGAGCTAGTATTTTGATTGGCTGGTGCATATAGAAAAGTGCTTAAAGTAATGTTTTAATATTTACCATATAGCAAAACTTTAACGAGTAGCTGTTATTGAGGTTATTGTTATTACTTGTATGTGATTAATGACATTATTGACAACAGCACATTCCATAGTAGAAATGAATACATAATTAACAAGTGTGGTCCTCTGTGTTTTAAATTTTCTTAGTCTTATGTCAGATATAGGGTTGGTGAAGATCCTTTCCCAATCTGTAGGCTGTCATTTTATTCTGATGACAGTGTCTCTTTTCTCCTTCTTCTGATGTCCATCCTCTTTGCTTTTCTGGATAGGAATTAAGCATTTTAGCAAGAGTCCTCCCTCTTGATTAGTTTCTTTAGGTGTACAGATTCTAGTAGGTTTATCCTATATTATATGTCTATATGAATGAGTATATACTGTGTGCATCTTTCTGCTTCTGGGATAGCTCACTCAGGATGATTTTTTCCAGATCCCACCATTTACCTGGAAATTTCATGATTTCCTTGTTTTTTATTGCTGAGTAATATTCCATTGTGTAGTTATACCACAATTTGTGCATCCATTCCTCCACTGAGGGGCATCTGGGCTGTTTCCAGCTTCTGGCTATTACAAATAAGGCTGCTACAAACATGTTTGAGCAAATGTCCTTATTGTGTACTTGAGACTCTTTTTGGGTATATGCCTAGGAGTGGTATAGCTGTATCTTGAGGAAGCACTATTCCTAATTGTCTGAGAAAGCACCAGATTGCTTTCCAGAGTGGTTGTACAAGTTTACATTCCCACCAGCAGTAGAGGAGGGTTTCTCTTTCTCATTTGCTTTACAGAAGCTTTTCAGTTTCATGAGGTCCCATTGATTAATTGTTGATCTTAGAGCCTATGCCGTTGGTGTTCTGTTCAGGAAGTTGTCTTCTGTGCTGATGAGTTCTAGACTCTTCCCTACTTTTTCTTCTAACAGATTTATTGTGTCTGGTTTTATGTTGAGGTCATTGATCCACTTGGACTTTAGTTTTGTGCAGGGTGATAAGTATGGATCTATTTGCATTTTTTTGCATGTGGACATCCAGTTAGACCAGCACCATTTGTTGAAGATGCTGTCTTTTTTTTTCATTGTATGGTTTTGGCTTCTTTGTCAAAAATCAAGTGTGTGGGTTTATTTTTGGGTCTTCTATTTGATTCCATTGATCCACCATTCTGTTTCTATGACAGTACCATGCAATTTTTATTACTATTGTTCTGTAGTACAGCTTGAGATCAGGGATGGAGATACCTCCAGACTATCTGTTTTTGTAGAGGATTGTTTTAGCAATTCTGGGTTTGTTTGTTTGTTTGTTTGTTTGTTTCCATATGAAATTGAAAATCGTTCTTTCAAGTTCTGTAAAGAATTGTGTTGGTAATTTGATGGGAATTGCATTGAATCTGTAGATTGCTTTTGGCAGGATGGCCATTTTCACTATGTTAATGCTACTGATCCATGAACATAGAGGATCTTTCCATCTTCTGATATCTTCTTCAGTTTCTGTCTTCAGAGACTTGAAGTTTTTTTCAAACAGGTCTTTCACTTGCTTGGTTAGAGTCACACCTAGGTATTTTATGTTATTAGTGGCTATTGTGAATGGTGTAGTTTCCTTAATTTCTGGCAGAGGGCTAATATCCAGAATATATAAAGAACTCAAGAAGTTAAAAAGCAACAAATCAAGTAATCCAATTTAAAAATGGGGTATAGAGCTTAAACAGAGAATTCTCAATAGAGGAATATCAGAAACAGTTAAAGAAATGTTCAACATCCTTAGTCATCAGGGAAATGCAAATCAAAACAATCCTGATATTTCACCTTACACCCATCAGAGCGGCTAAGATTGAAAACTCAAGTGACAGCACATGCTGGAGAGGATGTGGTGAAAGGGGAACCCTCCTCCATTGCTAGTGGGAATGTAAACTTTTACAACCACTTTGGAAATCAATCTGGTGCTTTCTCACAATAAGGAATAGTGCTACCTCAAGATCCAGCTATACCACTCCTAGGCATATATCCAAAATATGCTCAAGTATACAACGAGGACATTTGCTCAACCAGATTTGTAGCAGCTTTATTAGTAATAGCCAGAATCTAGAAACAACCCAGATGTTCCTGAGTGGAGGAAAAGATGCAGAAATTGTGGTACATTTACACAATGGACTACTACTCAGCGATTAAAAACAAGGAAATCATGACATTTTCATGCAAATGGTGGGACCTAGTAAAGATCATCCTGAGTGAGGTATCCCAGAAGCAGAAAGACACACAGGGTATATACTCACTCATAGGTGGATATTAGAAATATAGTATAGTATAAACATATTAAAATCTGTACACCTAAAGAAGCTAAGCAGGAAAGACCACCCTGGGTAAGATGCTCAATCCTCATTCAGAAAGACAAATGGGATGGACATTGGAAAGGAGAGAAAACAGGGCTTAGGGACAGGAGCATATACAGAAGGCCTCTAAAAGACTCTACCCAGCAGGGTATTAAAGCAGATGCTGAAACTCATAACCAAACTTTGGGCAGAGTGTAGGGAATCTTATGAAGGGGGAAATAGAAAACCTGGAGGGGACAGGAGCTCCACAAGGAGAGCAACAAAACAAAAAATCTGGGCCCAGGGGTCTTTTCTAAGACTGATACTCCAACCAAGGACTGTGCATGGAGATAACCTAGAGTTCCTGCACAGAGTAGCACATGGCAGCTCAGTATCCAAGTGGGTTCCCTAGTTAACAGGGACTGTATCTGACATGAACTCAGTGTCTGACTCTTTGATCACCTCCCTCTAATGGGGGAGCAGCCTTACCAGGCCACAGAGGAAGACAATGCAGCCAGTCCTGATAAGACCTGATAGGCTAGGGTCAGAGGGAAGGAGAGGAGGACCTCTCCTATCAGTGGACTATGGAAAGGTCAAAGGAGGAGAAGAGGGAGGGAGGTTGGGATTGGGAGGGAATGAGGGTGGGGCTACAGCTAGAATACAAAATGAATAAATTGTAAGTAATAAAAAATACTTAATTAAAATTTTTTTCTTAGTTTTATTTTACTTTATATTCTTTTAAGACAGACTCTCATATAAAGACCAAGGTAACCTGGAACTCATGTAGCCCAGGCTGACCTTGAATTTGGGGTCAACCCTCCTATCTCAGCTTCCTGACTCCTGGGATTATAGGCATGAGCAACCATTGCCAGCTGTGTTTGATGCTTAGATTATCTCTTATTTATCCCTGTTTTGTAAGTAATATATTAGTAAATATTTTTATAGCTAGAGCTTGGGGAAAGGAGCTGATCCACAACTATTTTCCAAGAGTAAATTCCTAAACGCATCATTGCTGAGTCAAAGACCTTAAATATGCTTTAAATATTGGCCGCACATATCCTTTTAGTTTGAGTGTTTCAGTTTAATTTATGTCAGCATTATGAGAAAATACATGTTCATTTCCCCTTTGCCCATATAATTTGCTTTGTATATCATTCCCATGTATGTATATGCATGTAATACACACATATATAATATATATGAATATATGAATATACTCTATATGCATATACTACCCACATATATTATATATGCATATGTATGTATATTAACACACACTCCCTTGCCATTTGCATTGGTGAACAGATTATCCTACAGATGTTTTTATGAGTCAGGAAAGGTTAGAGCGGGAACTCTTGCTCTGTGTGCTCACATACATAGCAGGTAGATGGCAGCAGCTCCTCTTCGGAGCCCTGTGCTTTTGAAGAGCAAGGGTGAGCTGTGATGTCTAATCTACCTGCAGACAATCTTGTGCTGTGACTGAATAAAATCAGCATTGGCTTTACATGGAGATCAAGCTCAGGTTCCCAGGCAGGCCCAAAATGTGCCTCTACCACTCACCAGCCCCTGATTTCTGTTTAAATTTCAGATCTTATTGAAGAGCACATACACGTGTTCTTTGTTGTTGTTTGTTTGGTTGGTTGGTTGGTTGGTTGGTTGGATTTTTTTATTAGCATGGGTCTCAAGTTCAGAAAAGTAAAACAATCTCTTAGTTTAAAAATGTGCTTCATTATTTATTCTTTTGAAAGCATGAAAACACTTCTCCTTTTCAATATGGCTTTTCCCAAGCAAACTGAAGGAAATATCCTACTCCTTACCAGGAGACATGCTGGTTTTGAATTACTTCTAATTCTGTGCTTTGTGTCAGATAAAATATCCAGGAGCCGATATGGATATCACTCTGTCTGTACCTTCATTTTGCCGCCAAATTAGTCCTGAGGAGTTTGAGCACCAAAGGGCGTACGGCTCCCAGGAGCCACTGGCAGCCTTGTTGGAAGAAGTCATAGCAGATGCCAAACTCTCCCACAAGGAGAAGAAGAAGAAGCTGAAGCAGGTGACGAGGCTGTTCATTTCTTTTGTAGAGTTAGGTTCTACTATTTATCGTTTGTTTTGCTATATGACACGATATGGATCAGCCAAACAAAATTACTTCAAAGAAACTGCTTATAAGGAAAGTATCTAATGTGTGTGTGTGTGTGTGTGTGCGTGCATGTGTGTGTTTATGTAAAGGTTAGGATAATTGTTAGGAGTCAGTTCTCTCGTGCATCTTGGTATTGGGCCTTTTTGAAAGCCCTTCTCCTTATGGAGCCATTTTGTAGAGACTGTTGTTTTTAAATAGGCAGTATCAGTGTGGTTTCTTGTCTCAGACCCCATTAAGTGAGCCCATCAGCCAAACTCAGTTCCTCCTGAGTGAGGCTACACGGCCAAGGGGTTTTAAAGAACAGCTTTCCTGCAGAAAAGCTGAGCTGTGACCTTTAGTTTGTGTTGCTATGAAAGAAAGCCTGATAGAAGCAACTTAAGGGGTGGAGAGGTTTCACTGGCTCCCGGTACAGGTGGTCTATTCAGCGTGACAGGTAAGGGATGCCGGAGCAGCTAGCGTGTGGCAGCGGGAGCATACTTAAGAGCTAGTCATGTCACGATGGGCCAGGGAGCATCCCGGGAAACAAGTAGGGTTATATACCTTCAGGAACCTGCCTCCAGTGATTCGTCTCCTCCAGCCACACTCTGCCTCCCAATTTTCAAAACCTGCCAAAGTCATGCCCCAAGTTGGGAGCCAAGTATTCCAGACGAGGAACCAGGAGGACATTTCCCATCCCAGCCTTGCTTGTACTTTGGCCATCCTGAAAGACTAGTCTTCCCTCAGGTGGATGTATTTTCTTTTCTTTTTGTTTGTTTTTTTATTTTTTCAGACAGACTCTCACTTTCTAGCCAAGGCAAGCCTTGACCTAGTCATCCCCTCAGCTCTGCCTCCAGAGTAGAGGCCTTAGAAGTGGTGCCTTACTACTCTTGCTCTGTACTTCCCTGTGCAGCTGGGTTCCTGGGCAGAGCATCCATAGGCTTCTTCCCAAACATCAGGGTTCTGCACTTCTTTCTCATTTTTCTTCTTCTAATGTTGAAGAGTGGAGTGGTGAGAATCAAAGAAAGCATACATTACCTTCCTCTAAATTTCCCGTGGAGTAATCCATCCAGCGTGTTTTGCCTTCTCTTTTTTGGGTAGAAGGTGGCCGGTCTGAGTTGGACAAGCAGGGTCTTTGTGGGTCAGACATTGTATAGAACAAGAGTTATTTTCAGTTCAGACTTACTTAAGAGTGGAGTTCACAGCGAGGGCTAGTTATAGTTGACAGTGAGAACATTTTGAGAGATTTGATTACAAGGACAACTTCATCTGAAAAATGGGTCAAAGGAATGATGAGGTAGAGCTGGGGCATTGGCGCCAAATAATTTAACCAAAGCAAAGGACAGCAGAGATCAGGAGCTACTAAATTTTGACTGTGTAATTTTTGTGGATCTTTTGTGTCTTTTTTTTTTTTTTGACTCATATTGGACTCCTCTTCAGTTTCAGAAATCTTACCCTGAAGTCTACCAGGAGCGGTTTCCTACACCAGAAAGTGAAGCACTTCTCTTTCCTGACAAACCCAAGGCCAAGCCACAGCTGTTCATGTGGGCTCTCAGGAAGCCTTTCCAGCCATTTCAGAGAACTCGAAGTTTCCGGATGTGATGCAGTGGCAGAGCTTTGCAGACCTCAGTGGTACGGGCAGCTCAGAGTCAGTTGAAGTTGAAGATGCTGTAATAAGCTTCTGAACTACGGAATTTCAGAGGAATCCTCAAATTATCGACTCCTCGAATATTGAGCCTTTATCAGTGTTTTTTACAAATCCTGATGCTGTTTTTAGAGATGTACAAGTCAGTGAATGATTCCAAGTTGAATGTGTAATGGTGATGTTAACAGGCTTGGGATTGTTACAAAAAGGTGAAGTGTTGCCTTCCTTCTATTCGTTTTTTTCCATGGTGTGTAAAGTCATTGTGTGTGCTTCCTACTCATGGACACCTTTGTGAAAGCCAAGCTCAAGAGTACTGTACATACTTGAATCAGAACAACACTGTGCTGTTACTGTGGTGCCGTCGACTTAGGCGCCAACTGTGATTTCTCCTGTGTAAATCCCATGTTTTTTTATGTCTTTGTTTTTGTTTTGTTATTGTACAAAAGTACAAAAGTCCCAATATTTTGCATTGTGATGGCCCTGCTCTTTTTTTTTTTTTTCTTTCTTTCTTTTTTTTTTTTTTCCACATATGCCAGTTGCTGTGAGGTTTGCTAACACTGGCTCTTCGGTTAGTCCTATATCAGTCTGCGCATGCCAAGATGAGGAGTAGTTTGATCTGCCCACAGACATGTAATTTGAGCCTAAGCTAAAGAAGGAAGGTTGAGCTGAATGAATTCTTTGGTTTCCTTTAGACCTGTAAATCTAAATTAAATCTTTGTTTGGTTTTATGAAAAGCATAAATGGGTTGGGCAAGATAAAGTTACTTCCTTTATGAATGTATTTTCTCAGCTTCTTCATTCTTTTGAAGATTAATGAAATGTAAATAAATACTGAGGTTTTTTAAAAAAATATATATATATACATATATATCTTATGCCTAGTGTTTTTCTTCTTGGCTGTTTATTTAGATAAATTAGAGAGCCTCCTCCAATGCCTTTGCCAATGTTTTCACTTCACTCTCTGTTTGTATCAGAAACTAAGTGAGGTTTATTTTGGCTTTTGTAATGGCATCAGGAGAGTATGACCCCTCCCACCCATGTCTGTCTGACTCTATTTCTGCCTCTGTCTCTCCTTCCATTTTTCCTTCTCAATCCTCTCCCTTCCCCTCTTCTCCCTTCTCTCTCCATTGTTTCTTCTACAAAACGGTGGAGCATCTGAAACACCTCTGAAAGTAATTACCCTGAACTGAATTTGTGTTCCTGTACTTGAGACCCACCCCTGGTTGCCTGTGGCAGAGAATCTTCCGTAGTTGACAGAGACTTGTCCGTTTAAAAACACGTAAATATTCCTCTTTGTTTAAGTACTGTTTCAAATAATTAATGTGAAGGTGACTTTTAGACTCTCAGCATTCTTAGACTTTGACATTTGGTTGAAGCAAAGATAGTTCTGGTTTCTGCTCAGTGTTGTTCTGTGGTGGAGGACCCTTTATCTGCTGTTTTTGGAAGTGTGTGTGTGTGTGTGTGTGTGTGTGTGAGAGAGAGAGAGAGATTGCTTCATTTGCTTTATGTTTTGTGCTTGCTTCTTGAAACGTGTGTAAAGTTCTTATGTGTAAGAGTTATAAACCTGCACAGGGGTAGCCCATGGCAGTTCAGTGTCCAAGTGTGTTACATAGTAATGGGAAGAGGGACTGCCTCTGACATAATCTGATTGGCCTGCTCGTTGATCACTTCCCCCTGAGGGGGGAGCAGCCTTACCAGGCCACATTAGAGGACAAGGCAGCCACTTTTGATGAGAACTGATAGACTAAGATCAGAAACAAGAGGAGAACCTCCCCTATCAGTGGACTTGGGGAGTGGCATGCATGCAGAAAGGGGAGGGAGGGTGGGATCGGCAGGGGAGGAGGGAGGGGCTTATGGGGGGATACAAAATGAATAATGTGTAATTAATAAAAAAAAAAGTATAAAAAAAAAGAGTTATAAACCAAGTATACAACTGATGCTAGGGAGCAACAGTTTTCCTGAGTGCTTGTACCAACGAATACACGCGTGATCAGTGTGCATTTCTTTTACCTAGCAGCTTCACCACTGCTTACCTAATTGGGTTTGACTCGTCAATGCCTAGTTAAATATCGGTGTCTGACTATGGTTTCACTCTGATTTTATTTTTCTTGTTGTTGTTTTGAGACAGGGTTTCTCTGTGTAGCCCTGGATGTCCTGGAACTCTATTTGTAGACCAGGCTGGCCTCTAACTCAGAGATCCACCTGCCTCTGCCTCACCAGTGCTGGGCCTGAAGGTGTGTGCCACCATGCTCAGTGGCTTCACTCTGATTTTAATATAGCTGTACATTTTTTCCCATACGCCTTTAGACTTTACATATTTGTAAAAATGTAACTACTTTTTATTTATACACATTCTGTGATTAAGAGTGTATTGAACCTATGAACCAATTTGGTAATATTGCTATATTTACCATGGTGCTGGTTAGGTTTTGTCAGCTGGACATAACCTGGACTCCCCTGGAAAGTGGAAACCTCAGTTGAGGAGGTTTCAACAAACTGTCCTGTGGGCAGGCCTGTGGGGGCATTTTCTTGACTGATGATTGATGTGGGAGGCCCCAGCCCTCTGTAGGTGATCCCCCCCCCCCACCAACAGGTCCTTGTAGAAGGAAGCAGACTTACATGAGCAAGCCACAGAGAAGAAGCCAGTTAGCAGCATACCTCTTTGGTCTCCTTATCAGTTGCTGCCTCCACGTTCCCACCTTGAGTTCCTGCCCTGACTTCTCTTCACAGTGGACTGTTTCTGCCTCGGGTTGTTTTCGGTCCTGGTGTTTCCCACAGCAACAGAAAAGAGAACAAATCCACCCATAGCAGGCATTCCAATCACGAGCCCACCATTAATTTTTGATAGATGAAAATGTTTATTTTTTTCTTTAAAGGTTTACAAGTGTTTTGTTCCTAGCTATTTAATACTTTGGAAAATGTTAGTATTAGCATGAGTTTTGATTCCACTATAAATGTCTGGAAGCTTTCTTTTCTTCTCCTTGTATGGATTTTAAAGCTGAGCTTTGTTTACTCACACCATGAGAGCTTTCTGGGGGACTTGCATGAGGCTTAATAATAAAGCGAGAGGTGTCTGTATAGGATGAGGCTGTTGGCTTTTTGCCGCCCCTCAGCTAGCTTTTCAAATTTATCCCAACTTCCCTGCCATTGTGTCTCTGCCACATGGCTCCCTCTCCTCCCTTATCTGTTCCTGTCTCTGCTTATGTCTCCTGCCTTGTCTTTCTGCCCAGTCCTTTTGCCCCAGCTCCAGCGGCCAGCTCTTTATTTTGCACAAAGCCACACTCCTTACTCAACCAATCTGAACCAATCAGCAGCAGGACAGCACCCAATCTAGCTCTCTGTGTTGCCTTTTGACACTGAGAGACACATGACCTTCTCCATGGCAGCTTGCTTTTTTAACATGATAATCTCAGAGAGTTATCTTTTGGGCAGGTGAGGAAGGGCAAGCATTTACATATAGAAAACAGGTAATAGGCCATAGAAGTGACAATACCAAATATCCTGCCAGGTCTTGTCTCTGCCAGCACAGCAATTGACAATTGAAAATACAGGGTACACCTACATAGCCATTTCATACAATGTGTGTGAGTGTAGGTCATCCAGCAGACTGTCATGGCTAGTGGCCTTGCTATACTTTCTTACTAATTCTAAATACTTAGTGTGACATCTTTGTTTGATTTTTCTGTTTTCTGCCTATCAGCAAACAGTGGCCTTTTGGTTTTCTTTTCTGTCTCTGAGCTATTCCCAGTAGTCCTTGTTTTCTGATACTTACAATTATATTTGTTTGTGTTTGGTGTATGTATATATGTATGTGTGTTGTGTGTGTGTGTGTATGTGTGTGGTATGTGTGTGTTTGCTGTGTGTGTAGGGTGTGTGTGGTGTATGTGTGTAGTGTTGTGTATGTGTGTATGGTGTGTATGTGGTGTGTGTTTGGTGTGTGTGTGGTGTATGTGTTTGGTGTGTGTGTGTAGTGTGTATGTGTTTGTGTGGTATATGTGTGTCTCTGTGTGTTTGCTGTATATGTGTGGTTTGTTAGTGGTGTGTGTGTGTATGTGTGTGTAAATGATGTATATATGCTGTGTATGTGTATTTTTGTGGTGTGTATGTGGTATGTGTGTGTGTGTGTAATATGTATGTTTGTGTGGTGTGCGTGTGTTTGTGTGATATGTACCTTTTGTGGTGAGTGTGTTTGTTGTGTGTAGGGCGGGTAGGTCAGTCAGAGGACAGCTGCTAGGAGTCAGTGCTATTCTTGTTGGGGTTGAAGAACTAGGGCGTTAAGCTTGGCAGTGGCACCTATACCTGCTAAGCCTTCTCTCGGCCATTCCTGAGAGTTAATGCTGTGTAAACTCCTTTCCTCGAAAAATGGGATAGGGAGAGCCTCTGTGTGTCAGAGCTGCTCCTTCTTGTCAATGTTAGGTCCAAACCCTGCAGTGGCTGAGGTGCACAATTAACATATCAAAGTGGACCTGGCCCATCATTCCTCAATTCCTGTCTGTTAACAAGGTTTGCTGATATATCCTTGCCCGACCCTAAACTTCTCCTCCACCAGGGGCTGGGCTGCCCTTCTCTATATAATCCAACCATTTTGGTTACCTGGCCTCTTGTTTGGTCTACCCTTTACCCTCCTCGCCTCTTAGTCTGGCTCTTTTCAGTCTGGCTCTTCTTCCCTTCCCCTCCCCTCACATGGCCTGGCTCAGGGTCATGTTCACTCTGGACTCTCCCAGAAGGGGCTGTCTCTCATCCCTTTTATCTACAATATATCTTATCCTCCACCATACCTAGGAGCAGTCCTCTCTCTCTCTCCCTCTCTTTCTTTCTCTCTCTCTCCTTTCCTTTTTTCATTCAGTCACAGCCAGTGGCAATGGAAGGTCTGGCAATAGCTTTTAAACCCTACCTTAGTCCGGCTTGCAATGATCAGCCCCAGCTGATGCTCTGAATGGCAGTTTTTAAAAGACTCAGCCAGCTGGGCACAGTTGTGAATGCCTGTGATCCCAGCACTGGGGAGGCAGAGGCAGGTAGATCTCTGTGAGCTGGAGGCCAGCCTGGTCAACAAAACAAGTCCAGGACAGCCAAGGCTACAGAGAGAACCTCCCTCTCCAAAAACCAAACCAACCAAACAAAAACAAAACAAACAAACAACCCCTCAGAGACAACAGGACTAAACTAAGCTGGATTTCCAGACTCACAGAAACTACCACAGAAAAACCTGTAATTTCATAATAATTTGCACTATAATTTTTACTTCAGTAGTCGAAATGATAATACTGTTTAAATTCTCTCTCTTTCCCACCCCTTGAAATGTTAAACTGCCTCACAGCCCTGGAGACCCTCACTATCATGCTGAACAGAGATAGTGAACCTGTCACTCTTCTTGTTTTTTTTTTTTTAAAGGGAAAACTTTTAAGATGCTTTGGAGCATTTGTGTATTACTTTTTATCATAGCAGATGAAGGTATTTTAATTTTGGTGTGCGTGTGTGTGTGTGTGTGTGTGTGTGTGTGTGTGTGTGTGTGTAAGTGGACTAGAACGTGCATGTGTTGCATCGGTAGGTGTGCATCCTTGTGGAGGCCATGGAAGCCATAGTTGTCCTGCTCTGTCGACCTGCGCTTGGTTCCTTGGCTGAACCTGGAGTTAGGCTCGTGGCAGGCAAGTCCCAGGCTTCCTCCCACCTCTGCTTCTTCCTTTCTCTCTCTCTGATCAACCTTTTTTGCCTTTATTTTTTCATCTTACTTTTTGTTAATATGGAAAGAATTGGGTTTTGTTGTGTGACATGTTCCTGAACGTACATCATTCTCCTTTGATCTTATTCCCCTCACTCCCACCCCCATTTGCAGTTTCCCTCTCTCTCACTCCCTTCCTCTCCCTAAATTGCCCCTGCTTTCATGACGTATATATTTTATTACTTCCTCTTGTCCCTGACTCCTGTTCGGACTTCTTCCCCTTTCTGCATTTATGCTCCTCAAACACGCCCCTCGAAGCTGGTGAGAAAACACACATCTTATCTTTGAGAGTCGGCACTCCTTCACTTAACGTGGTAGTCTCTGGTTTCCCTGAATGCTACAGTTTCATTTTTCCTTTAATGCAGGAAAAAAAAAATCCACTTTATATATACACACCATGTTTTCTTTATACCTTTACATGTTGAAAGACACTGAGACAGGCTGTGCAAATGTTTGTGTACTTTGCTGACTTGGAATCCTTTGGGGCCTGGGTTGGAGTGCCATAACTGAATTAAGTGATAGTTCCTCTAGTGTCCTTTGGGACCTCCAAGACTGATTTCCACGGTGACAGCACCAGGAGCACCACTTTACATTCCTATCAGTTGTGCTTGTGAGTTTCCGTTTCTCCTCATCTACCCTCTTGAGCATTGCTGCTGTTGGTGGTTCTTTCAAAAATTGATAGGCTATATGTGTCTCACCGATTGAGGAGTGTGTCTTGTTCAATTTATCAGTCCAGTTTTTGATTAGATGACTTGGGCTTGGGGATTTAATGTTTGCAGCTCACTACAGATCCTAGACATTGTTTCCATGTTCAGTGTTGTCTTGTTTAGCTTTCTATCGCTGTGGTAGAACACCATGACCAAAAGCAATTTGAGGAGAAACGGGTTTATATCCTTAATGCTTTCTTACAGTCCATCAGCAAAGGAAGTTAAGGCAGGATTATTTCATCTTTGAAGAGCTGTCTGCAGTGGGTAGCAGATACATTCATTAGGCCAGCAGGAGTACTCATGGGCTTTTCATTATTCAGTGTTTGCTTAACCCACAATCGACCTTCCGATTCCAGGAAAGACGATGGGAATGGTAGGATGCTGACCCATTGAAATGCCACTGTGGGTGTTTAGTGCATATCTGTTATATAAATGTCACATTTTCTAGTGACTCTACGATTTTGTCTAACATCCCCATAATATTTCAGATTCCACTTTGGAAATTGTTGAGCAAATTATTTGTTTCAGCTGATTATCTTGAGCAAATTCTATTCTCCATAAAGTGTTACCACCCAAGCTCCTTTCCAAAAGAAAAAGTAAATCCTAGGTTTGGTTAGGTCTCTTCAGTTCATAGTTTGTCTCTTGATTCTTGATTCTTCTGTCCCAGTGAGAAAGTGGACAGCATTTAGAACTTTTTCCAAAGAATAGAAGGCTCTCCCTTCTTCCACACATCACAAGCTACAGACTGCTGCTAGTGTTCCTTTTCCTTTCTTGTAACTTTCAGTTACAAGAAAGTCTTCTGGAGCGGTATGTACTATTGTTTTGTTTAGCAAAACAAATAAAGCTTCATTTTAAAAAAAAGAAGGCTAAAGATTGTTTTCATGGAAACAAGTAAGCTGTAATTGGCGTCTAGAATTAAACTACATTTATTTTGATTGCTGTAGACAAGTCCAACATGGGAATGTAGAGGCCTTTTACTCACTGTTTCCATGAGGGACTCATGACCTTTAGAAAAGGCCTGGCATGAAAAAAAAAAGTCAGTGTTAATTTACTAAGATAGCAAGACTGTCGGCTGCTGAAAATAGTTGTACGGGGTAACACACGGCCTGACTCTCCAAGATCCCACGGTCTGAGTAGATCTGTGGGTATGAATGGATACTGTTGTCTCATACCTATATGAGAAGGTCAGGGTGTCAGACTTAGCAGCTAGTGAAAGCTCAAAGTCAAACCGTTGCGAGAGATTTTTAAAAGTTAGAACCATGTGGCTTCGAGCCACATCACATGAGTTCTTCATGACAAGAATCACAGAGGAAGCATGACATATGACCTCAGCCTTCTTGCCTAATCGTCGCATCATTTAAAAAGCTAAACCTGTGCTTCTGCTTGAATGAACGTTTATTCTAAAGACAAGTGCCTCACTGTCTTGCCGTAGGCTGGTCTTGAGCTCCTGTGCTCAAGTGATCCTCATGCTTCAGCATCCCAAGTGGCTGGCTGATCTTTGAGGGTTTTGGTATCGGGCTAGAGAGATGGCCCAGTGGTTAGGAGTACTTGTTGCTCTTGCAGAAGACTTGGGGTTGGTTCCTCGCACCCACACAGTAGCTCACAACCACCTGCAGCTCCACTTCCAGGGATCTGACCTCGTCCTCTGAACATTGCACACGAAGCACATAACTCCACGCGGGCAAAACGTGTACACATAAAACAAAGAAATCTTTAAAAGATTTTTGGGGCTTAGAAAAAAAAAAAAAAGCAAGACCTCTAAGTAAAATACACAGAATGGTCAAGCCTGCCTGAATCAAATTATCTCAGCGTTCTATCCTTAATAACCATCTGATTTCCTTTTGCTTTCCTAAGCAAAATGCCAGGTCTAATTAGAAACAATTACTGCCTACAGATGATGATTTTAGTTTCAGAAAGCCCCTCACTTTTGCTTTTTCACAGTTTGCATTCAATGACATATTAAGGCCCTAGGAGGTGTCTAATTTAGCTAACTTGACTTTTCTCGAACTACGACACATCTAACAAGAATGGATTTCCAAGTAGAGTTCTTCCTAGTGTTGATAATTATTGTTATATATGGGAAAGAGTAATGGTTTGACCGGTGTATGTTGCTAAGTCATTAATTGTGTGAAAATGATAACTTAAAAAAAAATCCATCTTTATATTAACCAGAGTACATTCACTAAATCCTCTTTAAAAGTGGGAGAAAAGAAAAATTACCCCAAATTCAGCAGCAAATAACTTGGAGTAAGTGTCTGACTACTGGGTTTTAAAATGAAAAATTTGTCTGCACATTCAATTTGAGTATAAAGTCTCTGAGGTTGGACAATTGTGTTCAAGCCAGCCCCTTGCCTCAGCTACTTTCTCTGTGGTCTGGAGGGGGCTAGGCTTGCTCTCCTTCTTTCCTCCCTTCCCATTCCTCTATCCCTTCTTTCCCTCCCTCCCTCATTTCCTTCCTTCTGCAACTCCCGCAATGTGCAGGGCCCTCTCCTGAGTACTGTAGTTGGCTAGGGTCAGGGGCAGCTCTTCTACTCTGCCTAGGTTCTGCAGAGCCCTCAGACATCAACATGTCCCTGGTCAGCAGCCCAGACCAGGGACATGCACCTGTCCTTTGGTGGTGACAGACCCCTGCTGATGCAGGGCTATGGCCCCAGACGTGGCCCCAGTGGCCGCACAGGCCAGGTCCCCACTGTGGTCCCAGCTCACATCACCAGCTACTTGCCCCCGTCTTTCTGTTTTCCTTTCTCTTTCATTTCTCTACTATTTGCTCCTCTTAGTGGTGCCAGGGTCTCTGACTGTCTGGTGTCATCTCAGGAGTGGTGTCCGGAGTGCTATGTCCCGCTCATGCATTACGGTGCCCAGCAGGGTCATCCTCGCCACGGTCTGCCCCGTTCCCCTAGGCCTGCCCAGTGCCCGACTGGTGGGCATCTCAGGCTAGCTTCCTATTCAGGCCCCGTGTCACCAGTCTGGTGACCATTTTGGGCTCACTGCTCCATGCGAGGGTCATCTGTCTGGGGCTCACTCCTGCCTGTGTCCTCAGTGCTGGGAGCTGTCAGAGCCTGCGCAGTGCTCACCTCAGGCTCACTTTTTGGTTACTATAGACTCAGGTGTTCATAGGTCGAAACAATAAGCATAGACACAACCTCTCCCCTCTCTGCCACCTACCGACACACGTGTGACACAGCAGCCACACCCTCTATGCTTCCTAGGATCAAGTTTCAGTCTCCACAGTGGATATCCAAGTTGTCCTCCCTGTTGAAGAGGCTGGCCTCTCTTCAAGGTATAATTTTTTTGCACCTTTGAGGAGAATCAGTCGGCTGCAGGTATGTGGGTTTATTTCTGGGTCCTAAATTCTATCCCATCAGTCTGCCTGCTGTCTGTGTTGTTTTGACATATAGTAGCATTATCTAGAGACTGGTATTGTAACATCACTAATTTTGCTCTTTTTTTTCTCAACTGCTTTGGCCATTCTGGGTATTTTGTGCTTCTTTATAAATTTTTTTTTTCTAATTCTATGAACAAATGTTACTGGTGTGTTGATGGAAATAAAACTGTGGTATGCTTTGAATGACATTTCCTCCGAAAACAAGAACACAATAAGGATATCTGATCTCTTTGCTCTTACTCATTATGTAAAACTAGAACTTGTAGCTACAGCAATTATCCAAGAGACGGAGACAGGTAGGAAAACAAATAGGTTCTTCCTCTTTCTAAAGGTGTGTGACTATATACATAGAAGAACCTAGAGAGTCCACCAAGAGACCATTTAAACCAATAAAGTTAGCAAAGTAGCAGGATATAAAATCAACATGAAAATGCAGTAGCTTTCAATTCACCAAGTGTGAACTTGCTGAGAAAAAATTCAAGAAGACAATTTTATTTACAATATAACATATATATCATATATATGATACATATTATGTTATAGAATTCCTATTACTAAGATTTACTATTAGTACATATTAATTATTATGGTGTTTTTTTTTTAACTCACCATTACATAAACCTATTGTTTATTCAGTTTATTGTGGAGCCTAACGTGCAAGACCAATGGCTTGATAATGAGGGAAGGAGAGACAAGGGAAGAAGATGGCTGAGGGCCTCCACTTTAGGTGGAAAGCACACAGGTCCACATGTAACTGTAGAAAAGGAAATCAGTGTTATATATGGTATATGGCTGAAGGGGAGAGGTGAGTTTTCCAGGGAAGATGGAGGGAGATGAGAGTCACTAGGAAGATACCATTTAAGATGACCTCTGAAGATGTGTTGTAAAAAACAGCAAGGAAAGTAGTATGATGTCCTCTTTTGAGGGAGCAGGCTCTGGTGACCAGTAAAAACCATTTGACATTCCACATTTTCTAGCAACTGAAGTCTTAAAGACCTTTAAAGAAATGGGCAGCAAGGGCCTCTGTGAGCTGTGGCTGGACAAAAGGATTTCTTTTTTCAGTGCGGATGCTTTTGGGATCTCTTAACATCCTCAAGATGACCACCCTACTTGTGTATTCCAGCTGGGTCCATTTAGATCCCAATGCTCTTTGGAACATGGATCCTTTTCACGTCGATGCTACGTTATATTTTCTCTTGACACCTTTCCACAAGGCTCACTTGTGTTCATTTGCACCCATGTGCTTACAGTGGGTCCAGGCCATCGCCGGGTTGCTGGTGTTGGCGAACAGTCCCCATGCTCTGTTTCAAGAGTGATTTCTTTTATTATTGGTTTACATTTTGCTACCAATAGCATGATATCACGTACCCCTGGGTCTGTACTGTTCTTTTTCATAACACATAATGAGTGTTAGAACCGGCTCCACAAATGCATTGCCTGAGCTTATTGCCTGAAGTGAGATGCTTTTAATATTTTCTCCACATGTGAACTCCGTGTTTCCCTTAGCCTTTCTTTGATTTCCATGTGGTTAATCTCCTACCCCTGCAGGAAGCCTGGATCTTCAGTGATTTGCCTTTTGAATTCAGTGAATACATCAATCACAATAAATGGTCTTTTCACCAGTCGTGTTGAGTTACAGTTATAAAAAACATACTCTCATTTTGTATCATTATTGGTGTTAATGACACTTTTCAGGACTTGGAAAACTGAGTTTTAGAGCTGCCACAAAGCAACAAGTTGTCCTATTAAATTGAAGATTGCCTGACTTGTGTCATGATGCTTGCTTTTAAGTTTTAAAAGCATGGAGTCAGTACAAAGCCTTTTAAAAATGTGTATGTGTGTGTGTTTTCTTAAGTCTCTATAAGATGAATATATTAAATAGGCATCTGTAAGTTATTTAGAATTCCCTGATAATATTTTTGATTAAACAAAACAAAACCTGTTGCAGGGTCTCTCACTGCATTAACTTCATAGTGATTCTCCTGCCTCAGCATCCTGAGTGCTGGGATTACTGGTGTGTGTCACCCTTCCTGGCTGATTTGCTACTGAATGTTTTCTATAAATAAGATCTAACTTCATAGGCATATACAGTTCTGAGTATACATAAGCAGAAGCTGAACTCTAAGCTGTTAATGTTGGTCACATACATTATTTTTCATTTACATTTTTGAATGTTTAATTCCATCTATCTTTATTTCCCTTCTAACTCCTTCTTTGCCCCCCTCTACTCCCTTTCAAATTCATGATCTCTTCTTCAATTGTTGTTTTACACACACACACACACACACACACACACACACACACACACTCCACACACCCTGCTGTTATGCCAGTATAGATGGGAAATTTCACAAGGTCTCACTGCTAGATGAAGAACTATTGGCAATCGATGGCTGCTGAAAGGGAGAATCCATTTCAGAGTCAAACCGCCTAATAGGTTATCCCATGCTCACACACACGTACGTGAGCCACTCTATTGTGTTCTGCTTCCTCTGTTTATGTTAACAAATGCTACAAGAATGGGATTTTAAGATTTGTATCCATGTCTCTCTGTGTACCGTCAACTTGTATGTGACAGAGAAGGATAAACTTGGCAGGTCTTGTATTTCTGTTTTCTAGGTAAAAGTATATTGGGCCAGAAGTACCCTGTGCTTCTAAGACACACTGGACCCAATCTTTCTGCCACAGGACATAGCATTGCCCCACAGCCCATTCCTATTGCTCACAACATTTGCAGACACCAGTGACATTTCTAAGGTTCCAGTTATACACTTGTTTTCATTTCTTTACTGCCCTACTTGACTATTGTAAGCATTTTAATACTTGCTTCAAAACTCTACAGTTTTGTGCGCTTTTTATTCTACAGTGAATTCTGGAAGTTAGAAATGCTGAAAACATTAGAAATTATCTCAGATGCTCTTGTTTCAGTATTTTTACTTGTGTAGCTTTTATAGTATCTCCAATATAATTTGAATCCTGGGGCTTATTCATTCATCCATCAACTGAGACAGGGTCTTTAAGAAACTTTTAATTTATTCTTTGAGAATTTTATACAATATATTTTGATCAAACTTAGGCCCAATGATTTCTCCAACTCCCCCCAAATCTCTCTACACTCTACTTCATATCTTCTTTTCTTTAATAACTCATTGACTCTGATTTGTTTTGTGCATATACTTCTGGGTCTACGGCCATCCGCTGGAACATTATTGATCTACTAGGTCCAAGGTACATTGCCCTAAAAGAAAACCAACTCTCCCTTCCCTAGGAGCCATCCATTGTCTACAGTTTCTCAGTTAGGGGTGTGGCTCATGAACCCGTTTTCACTCCATGTTAGAGTTTTGATTGGATTGTTCTTGTGCAGGGCACCACAGCTGCTATGAGTTTACACACAGTGGTCCCATTATGTCCAGCAAACACTGTTTTACCCCAGTTTGCTTTTGGACTTCTGGCTCTTACAATCTTTCTCCCACTCTTCTGTGATGGTCGCTGGGCCTTGGGTAGGGGCTGTGATATGGATGTCCCAGTGGGGCTGGGAAGTCTCCACTCACATAGTTTCTAAACTTTGCCATGGTTTATATAAGTTTGTGTCAAGAGCCATCTACTGCATAAAGCAACTTCTCAGATGAGGTCTGAAGGTGAGCTAATCTATGAGTGGAGAAAGACAAACTTAAAAGGCAGTTTCATACTATGCCCATTGTTACCCCCATAACGTTCACGCCACCGTTAACGATCATAGAGATCATGGCTAGGGAAGACATCTGATGACATTTCTCCCTGGGATCCCACACAGCACTGTTGGGACTATGAAAACCTATTAGAAGGGAGGAAGCTTCCTGGTTAGTACCCATTCGGTTCTGTGCCCTATGACCAATATATACAGTTTCTTCCCAACAGGGTCTTACAATGAACTTTGAGTGGGTGATCAAGAGCTGTGGCAATATCTTGCATTGTTTTGGTGCTCTCTGAGACACCTCTGATCAGCAACTCGAGGGAAGGTATCCAACATCTAGACTGGGCTTTTTATTTGGCAACCTATGGCTTCTGAGATGAGTATAATCTTCTATGTAGTCTAACTTCAATCAATCTATCTATCTATCTATCTATCTATCCATCCATCATTTATCTATCATCATTTAGGAAGCTTATACAATAGTAAAGTTTTCATATGGCATTTTCAAACATCCTCAGAGTTTGTTATTCCTCTCCCATCCCCCTTTCTCTACCCTACTCTCTGTGATCCCTTTCCCCACTAAAACCTCCCTTCCCATCATTCCCTTTTCCCTTTTCATATCTAACTTGTGTTCTACTATCCCCACCTTCCTCAAAAATCTTTCTTCCTGCCTTGGACCTAGTTTTCTGGATTCTCTAGGTGTTCCAAATTAAACACACAAGTCTAAAAATTTAACACTAAGATTCATATATGAGTGAGAACATGTCACATGACAAAGTTGTTTTCCTGGGTCTTGATTACTAGGTGTAGAATACCTTCCCTCGAGTTTGTGGTCAGAGGTGTTTCAGAGACTACTGAAACATTACTAGAGACTGCTGCAGCTCTTGGTTACCCACAAGTTGATAGTAAGATCCTGTTGTGGAAAACCACACATGATCATAGAGCACAGAAATCAAGTCGGTACTAACCAGGAAGTTTTCTCCTTTCTAAATTGTCTTCTCTCTTTTAAGTATACTGAGTGAGGACTCTGTATAATGTTTTCTAGGTTCATCCTGAATTTCTCTTATTTTTTTTTATAGCTGAATAAAATTCCTTATATTTATAGGTACCATTGTAGCTAACGTTTGCTACTCTGTGGATCTTTTTGCTTACCCTTTCTCTCTCCCCCCCCCCCCCCTTCACCACCTGTCACTAGCTAGGAGAAAGGATAGAGGGAAGAGAGAGACAGAGTTCCCTGAATCCAATTTCTTTTCTTTGTTTCTTCTTTAAGCAAGACTAGCAACAAACTGCAACAAATGCTCCCCCATGAAGTGGAAGTTTCTGAGTTCTTTGGAAACTCACTTGTGTCATGTGAACATGTTTTTGTTTGGGTCCCAAGTGTAGGGTGTGGGAATGTTTTTCCCCATCAGAAAATAGCCCTAGCCAGAAGGCAAGTGATGTTTGTCAGCTGGAAACTGGATCCTACCTTGTTGAGGGGTGTGGTTTTTGCTAGCTAGAGAACGTCCTTGTGTGGGCTCTGAGAAGGGATAAATAGAAGCCCAAAGACAGCAAGGCAACCTTTTTTTCATCTCTAAGCGTTTAAAGGTTCATATCCATGTGCTGGTTTTCTGAAGAGAGAAAAGCTCTTGAGAACTTTTCATACTGCCTTTGCAAAGTTTTGCTGCTTCAGCAGACTCCTGCTATTTGGGAGGAGTCTTGCTGCTTTGGCTGAATGGTCCCACCGCTTTTGCTGTTGTTTCTTGTTTGCTGCTGCTGCTGTGGTTTGCTGCTTTGCTGTTTGACTGGACTGCTGGTACACTGATGACTAAGACCGGTATATCCCCCAAAGAACCCAATGACCTTAGTCAGCAGGAAGTAGCTGAAAGAGGTCTACAGCCCTTTTCCCTACTAATCTACCTAAGATCAGGGAGGGGCTGGTTTCTAGCATTTTTATACCCTCTGAAAAGTTCCCAGAATTCCAAATGTCACACAATTACAGACACTATCTGTAGTTGGTAAAACTATGTCTCTCCTAGAGCACAAGGCTAATAAATCATAGTCTGAACAGTCCCAGATTCAATCATAGGGGACAATCTGAAGCAGGCCCTTATTCCCATACCTGGGATTAAAACAAAACATATTCTTATAATATTTTTGTGTTTTCTAAAAGAAATCAAAATTTCAGAATTCTCACTACACACCATATTTTCATTATCTGTGGACATCTATGCTGATATGACACCCTAAGTATTGCAAACAGAGGAGCTATGAACATAGATGAGCATGTGCCTTAGTTGTTTGCTTTCCACTGCTGTGGTAAATACCACCACCAAAAGCAACTGAGGGAAGAGAAGGCTTATTTTTGGGTTACACCTCTGTATCACAGTCCATCATCAAGGGAAGTGAGTGAAGAAACTTAAGGCAGGAGCCTGGAGGAAGGAACAAAATAGAGGCCACAGAAGCATGATGCTTATTGGGTAGCTCCTCATGGTTTATTTATTTATTTATTTATTTATTTATTTATTTATTTATTTATTT
>NW_026586463.1:7421946-7511409 GCF_907164565.1 Psammomys obesus
TTTATTTATTTATTTATTTATTTATTTATTTATTTATTTATTTATTTATTTATTTATTTTAGTTTTTATGCAACCCAGGGCTGTCTGTCCATGGATAGCAGTACCCACATTTCTCTGGGTGCTCCCACAATGAAATGCCCGGTCCGGCAGGCTAGTCCTTAGAGGCGTCTCCTCAGTTGGTGTTTCTTCTTTTCAGATGGCTGTAGCCTTCACCAAGTTGACAGAAACCTAATTAGCACAGCATGTGTCTCCGTAGTAGAAAATAGAGTCCTTTAGATTTGTGCGCAGGGTCATACTATAGACCTATTTCTACTTTCCTGAGGATCTATCACACTGGTTTCCCTAGTGGCTGCACCAATTTCGACTCCAACAGGTTGTGAGGGTTGCCTATTTGCCACAGTCTCACCAACATTGTTTTCTTAGTCTTGGCTATTCTGAATGGAATGAAATAAAAATCTCAAAGTAGTTTAATTTGCATTTTACTGACGGTGTTTTGAGTTCCTTGTATTTTTAGACTATGATCCTCCTCAGTCAAATTTATAGCTGGTGGAAATTTTCCCCCCACATTCCGTAGGCTGCTCCTTCATTAAGTGAACAGTTTCCTTTGCAGTAAAGAAGCTTCGTAGTTTATAAGGTCCCACTTACTGATTGTTGGTCTTCTTTCCAGGGTGACCAGAGCCCTGCTCAGAAAGTGCTTATTTGAATCCGTTCCTACACTTATTGACGTTTCAGAGTTTCTGGAGTAACATTGAGATCTTTGATCCATTTGCAATACATTTGTGTGCAAGGATCAAGTTGGGCTCAAATATTACATGTAGATATTATAAAAGGAAAAGATGCTCTGTTTTTTTCCTAATGTATGTTTTTGCTATCTTTGTAAAAATCCAGGTAGCTGTAGATACATGGCCTTATATCTGAGTCTTTAATTCTATTCCCTTGTATGTTTTGTGTCAATACCATGCTGCTTTACTGTTATAGCTTTATGGTACAACTTTAAACCTGGTATCATGATGTCTCTAGGACAATGTTGTTTTTTCAGGATTGTTTTGATTACTCAGAGTTTTTTTGTACATCCTTATGAAATTTAAGATTAAAAAAAAGTCTGTAAAGAATTATGATGGAATGTTTTTATTGTGAATTGCATTTAAATTGCTTTTGGTAGAATGGCCATTTTTATAATCTTAATTGTACCAATCCATGAGCACTGGAGGTCTTGCTGTGTTTTGGCATGTTCTTCAGTTTCTTTCTCTATTGTGAGATGGTGTTTTACATAGCCAGGTTGGCCTCAAACTCATGATGTGGCCAAAGATGATTTTGAACTCTTTACTGATCCTCCTGCTTCTTACTGCTGGATCCTGTGATTATAGGTGTGTGTTACTATGCCCAGTTTATTTGGTGCTTGGGACTGAACCCAGGGCTTTGTGTATGCTAGGCAAATTACTTACTGAGCCACAGGCTCAGCCTTCCAGCATAATTTAAATCTTGTTTTCAGGATTTAATCATCTCTACTTCTATATTTTCTTTCTTCTAAGACACGCTTTTTAAAAATCCATATTTCAGTATCTATGAAACTAAGATGCTTAATTCAGTGACTGTATTGGAGTTCATTGGCAGCAGTTTTACTTTTTCTTTTTCTTTCTTCTTAGTGTTGTAAAAGTTATCAGTGCCCTAGTTTTCATAAAGTGAAACATTTTATTCTTATCTTCTAAGGACAGATAATGTAAGGTTGTTTATGGTGTCAATGACCTGGAACATTTTATGAAGTAAACATTCCCGAACATTCTGAGCTTATGTCTTTTCTATTCCAATGTTTTCTTAGCCTACCTTCTAGCTCATTCATTCATTCATATATTCATTTATTTTCAAATATTAGTGGGAGCTGAAGATCTAACTGGAGTATAAGTGATTTTGAAATATGTACAGGCCTCTCCTGTGGTTTTATGTACATGATTTTATACCTGGTCTGGCCAAGACACCTTTTGATAGCGATGCTTGAAGAATGAGAAATTGAGGGACCAGGAGTAGATTCAGGGCTTTTATAACTAGCATGAAAGAAACTGCCTGTGTTCAGCTTTTTGTTATGCTAGGCTGTTTTAAACAGGGCTGGCAGTGTGGGAAACCCAACTTGAGCAAAAGAATAAATTTTTGTTTACCTTAGAAGCTGAGTAAAAACAATTGTATCAGCCTGGGCTTCATAGCAAGAGATGCTAGGCCGGGCTATGGAAAACCCTGTTTCAAAAAAATTGTAAAATTTCTTTCAGTGTATGGAGGGTTTGGTCACTCTTGGAAAGAGAAATTGGATTAGAGCTAGAAGAGGTCTTTTTTTGGCCTCATGGAAGAAGGTACTAGCCTTTTTTTCTTATTCACTAACTAACTAAACTAACTAACTAATTAATTAATGAGGCAACCCCCCCCCCCCCATAGCTATCAACCTGCCTTGGCATATCAACTTGCGGTAGGCCTAGGAGAATCTTTTCCTGTTGCGGCTAGACAAGGCAGCCCAGTTAGGGGAATGGGATCCAAAGGCAGGCAACTGGGGACTTGCGTTTTATAGTTTTTGCCATCTCAAGTAGGGACAACAGAAACATCAGAAAAATATGGAGAACTTAACTTAATGGTCGGTTCATATCTGGGCCATGATTCGTGCAGAGAAAACTAACCAGTGTCTGCAGAAAACCGGGTAAGACTTTAACTGTGCTCCCGAGTTTTGTATGTCCTGTCTTTTCCTACAGTCTCAGAGATGCTGGAAGGGCACCTCAGATGGACAGGACTCCTACTGTTTTGTTTGCACAGTGGTGGGAACGTGAAGACTCTGCTTTGTGTTCTGCCCCAACCACTGGTCCAAAAAGTGAAGTCACAACCAAGGGCAGATCAGCTGACAATATTCCCATGCTCTAGCTAACTGGACGTAGCCCATTCTAGGCCTTTTGTCTGCTCTGGGTCCCTGTTGAATACCCCTTGGTAAGCCACTGACTGGGACCCACCTGCCAGCTATCAGCCCGTTATGGAGTTGTCGCCAGCACTCCATTCCCTGTGCATACATCCTTTCCAGCCAGTACCTCCAACCCACTGCCTCACTGCATCCCAGATAGTCCTTCCTGCTCCCTGAGTGTAGACGGGCTCTGGAAAATCCTCCAGTCTACTGAGGACTGAACCCAGTTTCAGGGCGCCAGTCACATGCAGCTTTCCTTGAATTCCCGCAGCCTTACGGCATCACAAAACATTTTAGTTCATCTGATAGTTGTTTTTTTTTTTTTTTGTTTGTTTGTTTGTTTTGTTTTGTTTTTCCTGTTTGGTACATTTGCACAGTAAAATATTTCTGTTCAAGTCATCATGTGGACTCCACCCTTTGATTAAACATGGACCAGGCTGCTGCTGGTCCAGAGTTGTTTCTCTATCCGTTCTCCGATCCCAAAGATGGTGTCCAGGCACACGGAGTGAATTACTTTATTCTTTGCGAATTATTCTTTATTCTCTGAGGTTTAAGAGATGTTCTCTACTTCCCTCGGTGTCAGGTGGGTAGTTTGCTCAGCTGCTTTTCCTGGACACTTCTGAGATCTTTAGTATAAACATCAGAAAAGGAGACACATAAAGGCATTCCACCCATTGCCATGGAAGGTGCATAGACGTGCATGGAAAGAGTGATTTTGGAGTCGAGAAAACAGCACAGGTTTTTTTTCTCTGGGGGAGAACAAAAACAAAAACAAAACTACCATCCTAATGATGATCTGATGGGTTGACATTCTTTTTGTGGAATTCGTTGGGTCAACCAGTGCTGTCTCTATTGTCTGTCCATAGAGATGCCCAAGCATGGCCATTGCAGGCTGTTGACCAGAGTTAGTTGGCTGTCCTCTGGCACATAATTGCACTTTATCTTCCATACCATTTGCTAACTTTATTAAACCCCCAAAAATCTGTTCACAGCATTTGTATTGGATATCCATTCCTAAACTCATTTGTGCTTGCTTACATTAGCCTTTGAGTTCCTAATAGATTAAAACTTCATGGTTTCAAAAGCAACAATGAATGTTTGTTAAACTTTCTATGTGTCTCTGGGTCTAGGATTCTGTTCAGCTTAATTGGCATAACTGTCTTGTGGAATCTCTTGGCGATTTCGACCAAGTCAGTCACTGGGTAGTTTTGCAATCCCCTGAGCACTTGACTGGGGCTGATGGAAGTCATTCTACTATGATTCACTCTCCCAGTTGATAAGCTGATGGTGGCTCTCAAGCAGGAGGCCTTCGCCTCTTGCCACAGAGTCATCTCCATAAACTGGCTAAGTGCCATTATGACATGACAGTTGGCTCATCCCAAAGCGAGTCATCCTAGAGGGAACAATATAGAAGCCATGATGCCTTCTCTAACAGCATCATAAGTCACGTGTGGTCATTTCTGAGATGTTCTGTTAGCTATTCAACTCAAACCTAGTCAGCATGCCAGGCGACTAAAGGCAGATGTATTTCAGAGGAGGGCTGCCAGAGGCTGCCATGGCATCCGGCTAGAGCAGCAGTTACACCTCTGACTACCTCACAAAAACTCACCCAGAGACCACAAAAATCCCTATGAAAATATGAATGCAAAAATACTATTTCTATGAAAATTAAGATAAAAACTTAGTTGAAAACTTGGTGAAGGTGAATGGATGTAAAAAAGGCTGTTGAAGGAGCAAGCTGAGGGTAAAACAATGGTAAGAGATTAAGGCTGTTTTTGTGAAAATATGGACAGGCTCTGTTGCCAAGTGGCGTGAACTTTATATTTTACTGTAACGAAATGATTGGTAATGCAAAACGGCTTCGGGCTAACCGCAGCTTCAAGAGTTAGGAGGCAGAGTGAGCTTACCCCAGCGTGAGGCTGTGTGCTCATCAGTGTGAGTGACAACTTAACCCTGCTGTCCTAAAGGTAATGAGGGTGAATAGCACTTGATGGGGTAACATTTAAAGGGAAGGGCATCCCATAGGATTCTAGCATAGGATAGTTTCTGCAAAAGTGCTTTCTAAAAGAAAAGTATAGGTGAGATTTTATTTAACAGCTCAGAGGCATTTTATTTCGAAAAGCCAGCTTGTGCACAGGCTAATAGGAACTGAATGTACTTTTTTGTTTGGCTGATTTCAGAGCAGAGTCTATCAATGACCTTTTTTTATTATTATAATTTATTACACTTTATTCAATTTATACCCCAGCTGTGACCCCTCCCTCATCTCCTTCCAATTCCACCCTCCCTCCACTTTTCCTCCCTATGCCCCTCTCCTAACCCACTGATGTGGGGGTCCTCCTCCCCTTCTATTTGACCCTATCCTATCAGGCCAATCAGGACTGGTTGCATTGTCTTCTTCTGTGGCCTGGCAAGACTGTACCCCAAATGTTCAACATCCTTAGTCATCAAGGAAATGCAAATCAAAACAACCCTGATATTTCACCTTACACCCATCATAATGGCTAAGTTCAAAAACTCAAGTGACAACACATGCTGGAGAGGATGTGAAGAAAGGAGAACCCTCCTCCATTGCTGGTGGGAATGTAAACTTGTACAACCACTTTGGAAATCAATCTGGCGCTTTCTCAGAAAATTAGGAATAGTGCTTCCTCAAGATCCAACTATACCACTCCTAGGCATATATCCAAAGTATGCTCAACTATACAACAAGGACATTTGCTCAACCATGTTTGTAGCAGCTCTATATTTGTAATAGCCAGATCCTGGAAACAACCCAGATGTCCCTCAATGGAGGAATAGATACAGAAATTGTGGTACGTTTACACAATGGAATACTACTCAGCAATTAAAAACAAAGAAATCATGAAATTTGCAGGCAGATGGTGGGAAGATAATCTTGAGTGAGGTAACCCAGAAGCAGAAAGACACACATGGTATATACTCACTCATAAGTGGATATTAGCCATGTAATATAGGATAAACATACTAAAATCTCCTAAATACTAAAATACTCCTAAAGAAGCTAAACAACAAGGAAGACCCTAGGGAAGATGCTCAGTCCTCATTTAGAAGGACAAATGTGATAGACATTGGAAGTGGGAGAAGACAGGGAACAGGATAGAAGCCTACCACCGAGGGCCTCTGAAAGACTTCACTGATCAAGGTATCAAAGGAGATGCTGAGACTCATAGCCAAACTTTTGGGCAGAGTGCAGGGAAGCTTTGAAAGAGGGAAATAGAAAGACCTGGAGGGGACAGGAGCTCCAAAAGGAGACCAACAGAACCAAAAACACCTGGGCGTGCCCTGGGCGTTCTGCAAAGATTGATACCCCAACCAAAGACCCTTCATGGAGAGGACCTAAAACTTGGGCTCAGGTGTATCCCATAGACTCAGTATTCATGTAGGATCCCTAGTAAGGGGTGCAGGAACTTTCTCTGGCATGAACTCAGCGACAGACTCTCTCATCAATGACCTTCCTGTAGTTTCCTCTTCTCATCAGTAGGGCTAACCCCTACTGTTGCTGTCTTTTGTCATTTGGGGTTAAATCCTAGAAGGCCTACAAATCCAATGACAGCAATTACCCATCCAGCTCTGTTCAGTTCACTGCTGTGGCCCTGGTCTGTGCTGTGCAACTTCATATCCACCTCTGCCCTGGGGCCACATTCACCAGCTGCAAGAAAGCCTTTACGAGAAGCAGTGCAGCAAGCACAAACACGATAAATTTAGTTATTTCTTTTAGAGTCACCGTAATATCTATAGCGTCCTGCTAGAATAGAAATGTGTTTTCGATATTGGAAATCGACAGACTTTATAAAGAAAGTTTTTATCTCAAACCAAGTTGGTTGGTTTTTGGAATTTGGGCCTATACTGTCACATTGTTGCTTAAAAAGTGATTTCAGACAGTCATGGTTAATACTATTGTCTCTCAAGCATATCATACAGTGGGGCTTGTATTTGGACAGGGAACAATAACTTTGACTGGAATTCTACCAAGTTATGGTCCTCACTGGGGAAGGTGGGTGGGATTACCATTATTCCCAGGCTGAGAAACGGAATAGCTGGAAGGACCCTTTGGTAGCCCAGGCTGGCCTCTAACTCTCAACAATCCTCCTGTTGCAGCTTCATTAGTGCTAGGATTACAAGTGTGAGCCACCACACCCAGCTTGCTTCTGTGTGCTATTTGGAATTGCAGACTGAGCTGGAGCATTTGAGTCAGGTCTCTCCATGTGGTCCCAGTATTGGTGTCAATTAGGGCTTCCCTACAGCACATTGGATGCCTTCCAAACTCCTTAGCGCTGAGGAAACAGAGTAGATGGTAAGATGGTCATGCAGATTGCGAGATATTAGTGTAGCCATCCTGGACTATGCAATCCTCTCTGTACGTCCTCTCATGCTGACGGTGCAATGGCTTCCACATACGGTGAGCTTTAAGGACGGAGAGTCATGCTTTTACCATAGGACTTAATAGCAAAGTGAATTTTATTCATTTTTAGAAAGATGAAATATAATGGCATGTCTTATATAGCGGAATTTTTTTTTTTTTTTTTTTTTTACTGGAGTGAAATGTGTTAAGGAGAAGATAGCCCAAACAATAGTCCAACCTTGGAACTAGGTATGCTGGAGAAACGTGTAGGAGATTTACACAAGGCTTATCCCATTTCCTGGGGGTTTTCACTCATTAACTCAGTAGATGCTAATGATGGGCATATTTTTAACATTGTAGGCTGATGGTGAGTAATAGAAAACTGACCATGATTTGGTAAATTCTGTTAGTGGAAAGGAAAACTCCAGAGATTGCAGTGTGGGACACCAAGAAGTTTTGTATGTATTTTGTCATTTATCTTACCAGCTCTTTATCAGTGGTAATATTCCTCCCTTTCCTCTACCTTTTTGACTCACCTTTGCTATTTTATCTTATGCATTAATGGGTCCCAAATTAATGAACAAAATGAATTTTTCACAATAGTTTACTTCATATTTAGATCAGAGTCAGACTTTTAACTTTTTGGAAATTATAACCTCTTCTTACTTTATTATATATATATGTGTGTGTGTGTGTGTGTGTGTGTGTGTGTGTGTGTGTGTATGTATCACCTTCTGAGTCCATTTAGTGTTGCTAAATGGCCCAGTTATACATACATGTGTTTAAGGCTGACTGCTTGGGATTCATTCCTGAGAAGACTGATTCTCCCTTTCTGAGCAGCCATTGGCCACCTGTAGCTCTTCGTCTAGAGGTGGGGCCTTGTGAAATCTCCCCATCTGTACCAGCAGGTCAACTGGAGTTGTCACTGTGCAGATCTTGTTTAGGCAGCCACATTGTTGAGGTTTCGTGGATGCAGCTCTTTCTTTTTACCGAAGATTTTGACATGATTATAGAGCAGAACTGAACACTGGTGAATAAGACCATATGGCCACAAGGCCCAGAATATTCATGATCTGTCTCTTTATAGAAAAACTTCTGCTATAGGAAATCTTGAGTCTTAAAGTTAATCATGACTATAGTTTATTAATCATTTCTCAGACAATTGGAAGTGCTAATCATTTATAAGATGACAGAGTAGTGGGATATTTGGTTTGGTGATTGATTAGAAGATAAGTAATGAATAATGTATAAGTCACATATATTATAAATGAAGTGGATTGATCTTAAAAGAGGAACTAAATGAAGAGATATAATTAAATCCACAGCAAAACGTGGTGAACAAAGTCCTAAATTTGATCTTATGTTGAACAAGAAGCTGAAGCAACAGTCAACAACAGAATAATAATGATCAGGTAGAATGATTACTCTGTGAGAAATCATGTTTTGTTTCAAACGACAATTTTTACTAAGTATCTTAGATGACAATGAGTAATACTAGAAATGGCATATACATTTTATGATTTCTCATTTTACCTGATTTTAAAATCAAACATCAGTCTTGATTTATCAGACAAAAAACAAACAAACAAAAACAAAAACATCTGGATATTTAAATTTGGGGCCAGAGAAATGGCTCTACCAGGGAAGAAAGGCACTTGATTACCTGAGTTCTCTTCCCAGAAGGGAACTGATTCCTGCAAGTTGTCCTCTGGAACACACACACACACACACACACACACACACACACACACACACGCACACACATACATATGCAAATACAGGATGTTAAAAAAGCTTTCTGGGGGCCTTGAAGAGACTGATACCTCAACCAAGGACTATGCATGGAGAGGACCTAAAACCATGGCTCAGCTGTAGCTCATAGACTCAGTCTCTCAGGACTCCAAATGGGGTCCTTAGTAAGGGACTTTTTCTAGCATGAACTCAGTGGCAGGCTCTCTGATCACCTCCCCCTGAGAGGGGGGTGCAGCCTTGCCAGGCCACAGAGGAAGACAATACAATCATTCCTGAGGAGACCTGATAGACTAGGGTCAGATGGAAGAGGAGAAGGACCTCCCCTATCAGTGGACTTGGAGAGGACCATGGGAGAAGAAGAGGGAGGAGGGGCGGGATTGGGAGGGGACGAGGGAGGAGGCCACAGCTGGGATACAAAGTGAATGAATTGTAATAAGTGATAATAATAAAAAGTTAAAGAATATAAAAAACAAAAAACTTAAATTTTTTATTTATATGATATAATGTGTGTGGTGTGTGTGTGTGTAGTCATATATATATGTGTGTGTTTATGTTCAATGTGTGCAGATGCCCTCAGTTACTGGTGGCTGTGAGCTGCTGATGTGGGTTCTGGAAACTGAACTGAGGTCCTCTGGTAAAGCAGCAAGTCCTCTTAGCCACGGAGCTGCTCCGCCAGCTTCTCATAACGCCTCTTAAACAGCACTTACGACGGCTGAATAGTGGTGCATATGCTGCAGCCTATCAATGCGGACATTTAATTTATCTGGGTGAGTGTGTGGCACAGGAATAGCACAATAAAACTGATTCCTTCTGCTTCCAAAACCGTAAGATGAAAGCATTATAGTGCTCAGTGTGTGACACAAAGCTGAAATGAAAAGCGTGTATTTCAGCACTGTGGTATTTTAGAAACTTGCAAATAGAAAGATGTGATTGAGAAATGTAAACGTGCATGGTAACCTAAAACAAGATAATGGAAACGTTTGTTTGTTTTGGTGACCACAGAATACTACTTCAAGTTTGGCATTTTATTTATGTAGGTCAATTGTCAGGATGTGTTATGACGATAGCACAGACAATACAGTTTTAGGTAGGGTAAATACAGTTGTATTTATGAAGTTTAATTGAGCCACGAGTGTGACTGTTTTCCTCTTAATTATAAAGGGTCTGAGTGCTACCACGAGGTTCTGTCATGTGTGTGTGTGCACACAAGCTCACACTAGGTAGGCAGTAATGAGACTGAGTTTAATTTATAAATGGATAAACAATTAAATGAATTCCGTCTTTCTGAAGAGAGAAGTCAAGGAAAGTTAAAATGCACTCAGTTTCACAAAGCTTCCATTGTTCAAAACACTTTTCTCACTACTTCTGTTCTCAGGCTTGAAGGTCTGTGGTGTGTGTGTGTGTGTGCAGTGTGCATGCACAGTGTTTGTGTGCCTGCGTATGTATGTGAATGTTTGTGTCCAAGTGTGATATTAATCAGTACCATTACTTATTTCAAAATTCCTTTATCTCTCTGAGAATTCCAATCTCTCCTTGAAGGGTTATAGAAATCCCCACTACTGAGAACATCCTGAAGAATGGCCTCAGTGGGGCACACTGAAACCGGTTGGGAGACTAACACTGAAGAGGCTTAGGAACTCAATGGGAACCTTGGCAGAGGAGGGCACAGCTGAGGACACAATGCAAACAACTTGGTTCTGGATGTTCCCGCTAACATGGTCACCATTATCCTTGCTGGTACTGGTTGGCAATCTGTCATTTTCCTTAGATGCATCTTCCCTGTCAAGAGTGGTTGTGCAGCCATGTGCCACACAGCAGACACCAGGCTGTGGACATGTATACATCCTTTAGGACTCAATGTACCTAGAATCCTGGAGCTGGGTCTGACCATAAGCACGGAACTGGGCAAAGAGAGCATTGAGTCTTTAAACTGTGCTTTATTTGAGAGCTGGCAATCTGGGAAGGCTGAGGGTTGACATTCCTAAATGTGCCCAGCCCCTCTCCAACCATCAGGCCTTATAACAAACGGGAAGACAAGCAGCTAAGCATCCTGACATTTACGTGTATGTATCCCTGTGGGCAGGTCGGCGGTTCCTGGTGCTTCTCTCTGTATTACCACTGCACTGCACTGCTCCCATCTCTCTCAGCACGGCGGGATTTCCATCTTCTCTGGGCCTGCACACCCTTGGTTTCCTCTGGGGCATCACCAGGATCAAAGATCAAGTCGGAACACAGCCCATGTGGGTTTACACTGTGTAGGTGCAGATCCTCTGTGTACATTTGAAATACCAATGTACCCGTGTGATATATAATGTAAACGTGTTGCTTTAAAAAAAAAAAAAAAAAAAACCAAACACCTCAATTGTTTGATTTTAACCAATAAAAACTCAGGAGCCAGAGGCTGTGGTGAACACCTGCTAGCTCAGAGACGCATCGGAATCACCCAGCTGACCTTTCTACTCAGCTGATGGCCCAGAAGGGAAAAGCCTCTTCTCCTTCTCCACACTGTCTAAAATACCTTCTCTCAATTCCTCTCCTTTCTGCCCCTCGGCCTAGGGTTAACTGTATTTGATCCTGTGTAGAGAAAACTCTTGGATTAAAGGTGTGTGCTAGGGCTGAGCCACACCAAACAAGAATCCACTGTACCTAGTACCGGGGTCACACAGGTTGCACAACCAAAGGCTTCTCCTCAAACGTTGCTTACAAGTTTATTTAAATTAAATGTCAATAAGATGGACATAGTCTTTGAATTCCGGTTTCACTTAAAATGAGAACATATGGTCTACGTAATTTAAAGAATGACTACTTAAAAAGAGGCATTTCTTCCAAATGCCAAGTAGAGTGATCAGGGAACCCCTTCAGAGCGTTGCCCTCTGGCCCAGTGCTCCAGAGCAGCCCAGCAAGGGATAGAGCCGCAGCTACTTGGGAAATTCCGTTTCCTGTGTTCTCAGGTGGGAGAGATCCAGGAGAATTAAGAGCTGAAAGACACACTTACTCAGCATTCATCTCAAGTGTAACCTTTTGGCTAACTTGGCAAAGGAAGAAAAACAAAACCTACATTATTTAAAATTAAAAAGCAAGCTCAAAACAAAATCGAGAAAGCGGATGTTCTGCCCTGTTTTGCTGAGGGAACCAACGACCCTCAGCTCCGGGGGGGCCTTGTATCTGCTGACACTACCGCTGCAGTGAGCTGAGGGGAACCCGGGGGACACATTTCTCTTCATTTTCATCTCCACGTATGCGCAGGAATAAGACAGGGGAAAAGCACAAGCCAAATCTAGTCATGGCCGCCATGGGATAATTGGTGATAAAGTGCGGGCCCATCTTATTTTCGTTCTATCAAGTCCCTTTCTAATTGGGTGTCCTTGAGCTCAGCGCTAGCTTCTTCGCTTTCTCTTCTTGTTAAGATCCTCATTCAGGGGCAGGGCAAGGCTACCCAGGAGAGTGATCAAATGCGCAGGCAAGTATATTTTAGCGTTATCAGCTTATTACATTTTTCTCTTTTTTTGTCATTTCCTGCTGTGTGATGGGAAGTGCTGATTTCAGACCAATTTTGCAAACACAGAACTCCGCTTCTGTGAGAGCCCTGAAGTTCTTTCTTTGATAATTAGTCTCCCGCTCTGGTCAGAGCCATTAAAGCTCAGTATAAATTGCCAACACTTGAGGATGTGACAAGCGGAGCACCCGCCCTTGGGAGCTTCCACAGTTGCTTCTGAATTGCTGTTTTACCTTAGGTTTACTGAAATCATCTGGACTTGTTAGAACGCAAGTCTCAGAGTGTGAGATGCCGCTGACGCTGCGGAGGTGTTGCTGGAATCGGGAGTCAGCGGGGCTGAGGCATAGTCTGGGAATCTGCACATCCAACCAGCCTGGATGCTGGGATTTGGGTGTGAGAAGGCCCCCGACGGCTAAGACACTGAAGACTTGCTGCTCCGTGCAGCCATGTTGGGGTGGATAGTACTTTGGGCGATGATCGGCCGTGTTGAATCTGATCATACAGATGTGTTGGAACACAGTCCAAGAATGGAGTCCTATGAGGAGAATTCTGCTAGTGAGAAAACTCCAAGGGGGGGGGGGGTCGTCTGTTGACCTCAATTTCTTCGAGACACGGAAATGTTCTAGGAATGTGTTTTCACGCCCCTCTCAGGTGTAGTGGATAGGAGTGAGTTTACTTCAGATCATTTATTACAGCTGGTTATTGACCTTTGTTTACATGCCTCTATGGAAAAATGTGTTATTGCCGTGTGCGGCTTGTCCTTGTGGTTGTAAGCTTTACTCGGGTGGCTCTTCTTAACCCTCAGAGTACAGACTGTATAAATCATCTGAGGTCCTGAATTAAGTTGTCTGCTTGATGAGAGTTTAGTTGTCCTCATTTTCAGGCTTCGTTCTCCCAGGTCCCTTCGCCTCTAGAGCAGATTCATCTTTCTGGGCTTTCGGGATGTGGTGGGAACTCTGGGAGGTGGGGGCCTAGTTGGTCTGAGCCTTGCAAATATTGTATGTTGTTCCCTATTTTTCCATCCCTCTTCCATGACTTTCTGCCTCACCACAGGCCCAGAAATGACTGTCAAGTGACTAAACTGTAGTCTCTGAAGCTTCTAGGGGAAGTAAACCTTGCCTCCAAGGTTACTTTCATTTCTTTCCTTTTTATTTTAAAAATTTTTTATATTAATTACAGTTTACTCACTTTGTATTCCAGCTGTAGCCCCGTCCCTCATTCTTTCCCAATCCCACCCTCTCTACCTCATCTCCTCCCATGCCCCTCTCCAAGTCCAACAATAGGGGAGGTCCTCCTCCCCTTCCATCTGACCTTAGCCTATTAGGTCTCATCAGGACTGGCTGCATTGTCTTCCTCTGTAGCCTGGTAAGTCTGTTCCCCCCTGAGGGGTAGGTGATCAAAGAGCCAGCCACTGTTATCCTTACTAAAGAACCTACTTGGAGACTGAGCTGCCATGGGCTACATCTGTGCAGGGGTTCTAGGTTATATCCATGAATGGTCCTTGGTTGGAGTATCAGTCTCAGAAAAGACCCCTATGCCCAGATTTCTTGGTTCTGTTGCTTTCCTTGTGGAGCTCCTGTCCTCTCCAGGTCTTTCATCTCCCCCTTCTTTCATAAGATTCCCTGCACTCTGCTCAAAGTTTGGCTATGAGTCTCAGCCTCTGCTTTGATACCCTGCTGGGTAGAGTCTTTCAGTGGCCCTCTGTGGTAGGCTCCTGTCCTGTTTCTTAAGGTTACTTTCAAGCAGGTATTTTTTGTCACAGCAACCCAAAGTTGACAAACACACCAGATCATACAGAAGCTGCTGGTCCCGGAAAATACCTAGAGAGTCTCTGCTTGGGACAGCTGTCCTGAGATTGAGGCTCAAAGGGGTATGTAAAAACCCCAGGGAAAAGTCAGGCTTCCCTGGTTGAATTAATACTTGTTAAATATCACAGGATACATATGAGGGAGGTATTTAAAGTTTACCTAGAATTTTATTAGTAACTGTAAGACAACATTTCATTTTCAATGTAATTTTTATGATCCTACTCAGCGTAGTTTAACAAAATCCCCCTTTTGTGTAGAATATCAATCTAATTGTGTTTTGTTGACTGTAAAGTTGAACTTCATTGACAATTGTGAAATAGTCCGAAGCAACTATTTTGAGAGAGAGAGAGAGAGAGAGAGAGAGAGATAGAGATAGAGAGATTGATTTTAAAATAGAAAAGACATGAGTTTCAAAAAGAGTTCTAAGTATGTTGCAATAGCAAGAAGGACCTCACTGTTAAACTCCGTGAATAGAGCAGGCTTCGCTTACATTTTAAAACATTCTGTGTAAATGGCCAGAGCTGCTTTTATTAATACCCATGCCTTTCAGGATATATGTAGCCCTTCAGACTCGGGCCCAAGGGCTTGGCTTAGGCAGCCATCTTGGACTTGTATCTCAGCCCTGTCATTTAGGCGAATTATTCACGGGCTGTGAAGAGCCAGTGTTGGGTTTCACTGGTAACTCTATTCTGAATTTATTTCCATCTTTATCTCCTGCGCTCTCCTTTCTTTGACAGTAATTTGCTGTTTTTCTTTGTGCACCTTGAGATAAATGCCTCAGTCTGACTTAGGTTTTGCGTTTTCTGATGATGTGTTTATCAGGCCACACATACTCCTTTCAGACTGCATTAGAATCTTGGTGTGCATCCTTCTGACAAGGCAGCTCTTAACATACTCTATTTCGTTTATTTTTAACCTGTGTGTTTGATGAAGGTTTAATTTTTTAAAAACTGAACAGGCGAGAGTTCATGTTTTCATGGTTCAGATTCTTCTCTGCCGTTCTTACCCTGCTCCTTTCCTTTCTTGTCATCTTGTCCTGGCGCTGGGGATTGAACCCAGGCTCTGCATGTGCTAGGTGAGTGCTTTCCCTCGGACCTGCTCTCTTAACGCACTTCATATTCTTTCGTATTTGAAATAAAGGATCCAACGGCAGGACTACAGAAGCTAAAGCAGCCAAGTTCGTCGGCGCATCTACCAGTATCCGATAATAATAGCCTTTGCTATTCCCTTTCACATATTCCAGGGTTCAGAAAGGAAACAAACCAAAACCAAACCCCCCAAACCAAAACGAAACAAAACCAAACAATCCCTCCTCCCCCCCAGAAAACAACCCACATAGCTTACTTCTATAAACAACACTGTAGGCTGGGAAAGACCCTCCTGTGTTCAGCCATCATGAGGTCCCCGTAAGTTCGTATGTTCTCATCTTACTGCTTTAGCCCGGGGCCATCTTCAGGCTTGTCAATTTATTCTTTATTTCTAGGGCTCACCTCTCCATTGCTACAGCAGTATATTTAGCACCAGCCATGAGGAAGGTCCACTTTCATTTTTACCAAATGACCTTGAATCCTAAAATTTCAGATAGTCATTTTTACTTTTTATTTTAAAACAACGAATACACTTTTTACTTTATGTGTATATCCACTGAGGTGTTTTTTTTTTTTTTTAATCTTATGAAACTTTGCTAATGCTGCCTCTTACTATGGTGTTTTAATTGAAGACGTAATAAGATTATGTTTCCTGATATGACTATCGTTTTGATTAAAAAGATTTATAACATGTTAATTGTGCCATTCAAATGGCTCAAAGTAAAACTTTCTCATCTGGCCTTCCCAAAGCCAGAGTAGATAATATATACAGGATAGGGCTTGACTCTGAGTGCAAGGGAAAGTTGCATGGGTGACACAACACAGTGTACAATTATACTACAGTGTTTGGGGAAAGATGTTTGTACATTCCAAAACTCTATTTTAACCAGGTTCTCTTAAAATATTTCACTGTCATTTGGATAGTTACCTGGATGTTTACACAGGCAGCCAGTATTGAGAACCACTGTGGAACTGATTTAGAATATTCCATTTTCCCATCTCCCACTTGCTTTGATACCTTCTCCTCCAATAATCTTTTTCCTCCATGGCCATTTAAAAAGATGCAAGGCTTAAGCTGTAAAATTCTTTGGGAATCCCTGGAGAAGTTAAACATAGTGACTATATTTTTCAGTTATGTGTCCAGACAAATTGAAAACAGGAACTCAAACACAAAACTGCACATGCAATGGTTATGGTATTCACCATAGCACAGAAAGGTGGACACAACATCAAGAAACTAGCAGCAGCTTCAAAACATTGATACTCTATGCTTCTACTACTAAGAGCTGAGGTTGAAAACAACAAAGCTAGGAGCAGGGATCAAGGTGGCTAAGGCGACCTTGATAGTAAAATTGAAGACAGAAGACAAGTTTTTATGAGGAACGAAACTCCCTGTAACAGGACTTGGAACAAAAACAGAAGGAGGAAAGAAAATACAACTCTTAAATGAAAAGATACAGGCAATCAATGGCTGATGTATCCTCCAGGGATGAGCCCCCTGATAGAATTGCCAATCCGAAGTGATCAGCCTTGAACACCTGTGCATAAGAGCAGCCCTAAATGTACTCAGTAGGTTGTGTGTGTTTGTCTATGTAGGCATATATATATATATATATATATATATATATATATATATATATATATACCAGTAATTAAGTTGTCATGACTCCGAGGAGCGGTTGGAGGGGTAGGAAGAAAGGATGGGAATAATGTAAGCATAATACTTAGGGATGGAATGCTAGAAAATTAAATTTAAAAAAATACTATAAATGTTCCTGGATAGCAGAAATTTTGAGAAGCATTATTCCATAAAAGATCCAATATCCTACATATAACAATAAAGTTATATTAACTTTTATCTTAAAAATATGACAGAGAAGAGAAAGCTTAACTGGTGAAGTCAACAGAAAAGCCAAAGGCCAGTCATAGCTGAATTCCTACCAAGTCATTGATTTTGATAATTACTTGTCATCTTTTGTTAGAACTTGTGATGATGACACTTACTTCATTAAGTGATGCTTAATGATGTTTTCACAGTCATGACCCTATATTATTTACTGAGAATTAAGTAGAACATAGAACAAACAAAAGAAAGCCTTTCTAATTAGATATTTTGGAGAAAAATATCACTGTCATTTGACATGGTGATCAAAGGGTATTCAGTTACAACTACAGGGAAAAAGGTTTCTAGACTGTGTCCAGCAGTTAATCAGAGAAAATATTTTGTTGTTTATTAGTTTAGTTTTAAGTAGTTGTCGTCGTTAATCACTTTCTGGAAGCATGCATTTTCTTAAAGTTTGTTTGTTTGTTTGTTTTTTTTCAATTTAAAAAAAATATTTACTTGCTGGGCACGGTGGTGTAATGCCTGTGATCCCTCCTGAGTAGGAGGCAGATGCAGGCAGATCTCTGTGAGTTCAAGGCTATCCTGTTCTACAAAGTGAGTCCAGGACTGCCAGGGTTACACAGAGAAACCCTGTTTAAAAAAAAAAAAGTATTTACTGTATTTATTATTTTATATCTATATCTAATAGTACCTAAAATGCTCTTCCTCAAAAAAATATTCTATAAATACATTTATAGTAATTCCATAATAGTGTATTTAAATATATTAGGATTTATTGTATTCATTTAACACATTTTATATTTTATATTCTTCAGATAAAAACCAATGATTTTTATCTGATTTTAACTACCTACCCATTTTACATACAATGTAATATAAATGAGGTGAAATTTCTGAGACTACAATTCAGACTTAAACTTGCTCACGTAGCATCTAGGCTACAGTTCATTCAAGTAAACAGAAATTGCTTAGGCAATTTCCTCGGCCTCTATAAAATGTCATCACTGTGATTTAAATGTGAGATTAGCTAATGTAAGTAGCAATTAGAATTAGATTTAGCTTGTGTTTTTGGAGTCGTGATGGAAAACCCCTCCGGGGGGCTCTCGTTGCATCCAGAAGAAGGATGAGGAAGGAAGCAGGAGCATTTCTCCTGAGCTGCAATACTTCACGATGTCCTCGGGGACCAAAAAAATAGATGAGCAATGTGGAAAAGAGCGTATACAGGATTTAATTAGTTTCATGTTGCTGTTTTTTTTTTTTTTTCTTTTCAATAGTAGTAGCTGTACAGAAGCTCATAGTAAAATAGAACAGTTCTTACTATTCTTAGTAAGAAATGGTGATACATGTACTTATGTATACATATCAATAATAATGATGATGATATGTCATAATCATGATTCGACCTCCCTCAAACGTCCTCATTTTGAAGGGTCCACTCTTGTTTGACTCCCATCTAGCCTCCAGTTTTATTTGCCCACGTTCCTAAAGAATGGTGACACTGGCGACTGCTGAGGCTTGTGCTCCTGGCCATACTTGATGGCATTGACCGTCAGACTTCGGCCCTCAGCTTAAAGAATGGATTCCCATATGCAAAATTTGCTTAGATCTCAGCCACGCTAATCTTCACTCCTTGCACTGATGGGAGGATTAACACACCCTATGGCATCTCAGGTTTGCAGAGGAAGGTATCTCAAAGACCTGCAGACACCGCCTGCTTCAGAGGATAAAGGCCAGGGGAGAGGAAGGATGCTGGAGAGCTCAGGCCTCCATTTCCAGACAGGGAATCGGGACAGCCCTTGGCATTTCCCATCACGCATTGCTGCTTATGACCTTCCATGAGCTTGCCTTTACCATTGTTTTTTAATCATTGTACATTAAATCACACTGAACCAGGAATACCCTGCAGGCACTCTCATAGAACCGTTAGCTAGCCTGTTACAGAGGATCCGAGAAAATGGTCCACTAATCTCTCAGATGTTTCTCTAAACAAATCTTATTAAAAGCAAATACAATGCAGCTGAAATAAACATGCAGCAATTTTTTTTCAATAAAGGTTTTGTGACTCATTGGGCTAAATCTTGGTTGCGTTTAAGCACCAGTTGGAAACATTTTGTGAACTTGAGGAAGGATAAAAACCACCTTTTAGGGGGCTGGAGAGATAGAGCAGCAAGTTAAGAGCACTGTCTGCTGTTCCAGAGGTCCTGAGTTCAAGTCCCAGCAGCTTACAGCCAGTCTACCTTGGGATCTGATGCCCTCTTCTGGCTTGTAGGCATACATGCATACAGAGCACTCACATACACATAAAATAAAGAAATAAAATCTTTAAAAAAAAACACCTTTTAAAAACAATTTTATGGACTTATGATACACATACATTTATATATGTTTAAAGTATGCATGCACTCGCTTAGTATGCTCTTGGCTTTGTGCAAACACCACTACAATCTAATTATAGAACATGTGTCACTCAATAAGGGACGCTGTACTCATTGGAAGCACACTCTTATTTTTACTCTTCCTCCTCCCCTCTTTTTGTCTCTAGCCTTCGGCAGCCCACCGCCAACTGTCTGTAGACCTGCTTGCTCTTGACATCCATGTAAGGAATGCCAGCAAAATGTGATCTTTTGTGACAGTTTTGGTTTCTTTAATTGAACATGATGTTTTCAAGGTCCATCTTACTATTGGCGAACATTTCATTGTATGCACACAGCTACATTTTATGTATCTGCCTGAGTGGTTTTTTTTTTTTTTTTCACTTTTTGTCTATGAATAACGCTGCTGTAAACATTTATGAGTAAATTTTTGTGTGGCTTGTATTTCTTCTTGTGTGTGGGTGTTGTATATTTCAGGGTGATAGGACAGCTCTATGCTTAAAGTTTTGAGCAACTTTCAGGCTGTTTTACAGCCTCACCCACCGGCCACATATGAAGTTTCACACTCAGTGACTGCCTCATAAAATGCACATTTTAAGGCTTATTTATTTATTTAATTTTTTGTATATGAGGGCTCTATCTGCAGGTACACTTGCATGCCAGAAGAGGGCATCAGATCACATTACAGGTGATTGTGAGCCACCATGTGGTTCCTAGGAATTGAACTCAGGACCTCTGGAAGAGCAGACAGTGCTCTTTACCAGTGAGCCATCTCTCCAGCCCCTAAACACACACTTTATAATGATAATTTTTGGCAAAAATTTCGTGAACAATTATTACTAGCCACCTACTTTATGGGAAGTTCTGTGAGGTGCTTTAACTTCTTAATATTAGCACTTGTGAGACAAATTTGTAGGACAAACTTGAACTTTTTAAGGAGGATTGTTTCCCAAAGGATTCTGTTATCAATCACTGTCCAGAGAGGGAACAGAATGCCAACAATAACTTGACAGGGAAAATTTAGTACAAAGAAGTATTAACTAATAAATTATGACTAACTGCAAGAGTGCTTAAATTGAACACTAAAATCACAGCAATGTATTTCTGCATCCATTGGGAAGAATGTAGGCCTTGAGGACAATAATTACAATGTTTTCCAGGGCTTTGACAAAACCTTAGGGTCTTCTGTGATTTCACACTGTTGTGGCTTTTGTTGCTCTCCTCTCTGGGGTTGCAGCTCTCTGTAACTTTCCTATGGATGTACCAAGGAAGAGGGAATACATAGGTTTTCAATGAAATGAAGATTCCTGGCTAGTTTCTTTCTTTCTTTCTTTCTTTCTTTCTTTCTTTCTTTCTTTCTTTCTTTCTTTCTTTCTTTTTGTCAACTTGATACAAGATAGACTTATTTGGAGAGAGGAACTCAACTGAGGAAATGACTACATCAGATTGGCAGGTAGGCAGGTCTGTAGGGGTGAATTCTTGCTTCCTTCCTTCCTTCCTTCCTTCCTTCCTTCCTTCCTTCCTCCTTCCCTCCCTATCTATCTTCCTTCCTTCCTCTTTTTTTTTTGAGGGGAGAAAGAAGTTTATTTAGTTTACAATTCCAAGTTACAGTCCATCATTTTGGGGATGTCAAGGCAGGGGTACAAACAGCTAATAATGACAATCACATCCATGTTCAAAAACGGGGAGAAACACGTATACCCATTGCCTGCATGCTTGTGCTCAGCTGGCTTTTGTCACCCACCTGAAGTGGTGCTGACCACATTCAGTGTGGCTACAATTACCCCTGGACAGGCTGACCGTCCAATCTGAGCTAGGGAATCCCTCAACTGAGGCTGTCTTCCTACGTGGTTCTAGATTGCAACAAGTTGGCATTTAAAAACCACTACAAGCCTATGTCATTTTCTTGATTAGTGACTTACGTGGGAGGACCCAGACCAATGGGGGTCATGCCACCCTTGAGACACAGTCTGATATAAGAAAGCAGACTGAGCAAGCCATGGGGAGCAAGCTGATAAGCAGCATTCTTCCCTGGCCTCTGCTTTAGTCCCTGCCTCCAAATTCCTGCCCTGCTTAAGTTCCTGCCCAGACTTTCCTCAGTGATAGACTGTTACCTGAAACTAGAAGCTGAAATAAACTTTCCTCCCCAAGTTTCTTTTGGTTGTGGTGTTTTATAGCAGTGTTAGTAACCCTAAGACATCCATGAAAACTTTTTTTTTTTAAACTATTTTTATGTATATGTTTGTGTGTCTGTCTCTGTGGGTTTGTGCATGTGTGAGAATGTCCATGAAACCAGAGAAAGGCATTGGGTCCCTTGGAGCTAGCATTACAGGGGGATACAGTTACAGCTAGCTGGCATGGGTGCTGGGAACAGAGCTCTGGTCCTCTACAAGAGCAGCAAGCCTTTTTTTTTTTTTTTTTTTTTTTTTTTTTTTTTTTTTTTTTTTTTTTACTACTGAGCTTTCTCCCTAGGCCCTCTATGAAAAATAATAATGATTTAGGAGACTTGTGTCTTACATAACACAAAATGATGTTTGGAATATTAAGAATTTTTTTGGGTTGAGCTTATGAGACATTTGTTATTTGAGAAACTGAAAATGAGCATGTGTCATAGTCCCATCTTTTAGCCTTGCTTTAACTTTGTTTTAATGTGCCCTGAGTCTAGTTCCATCAACACTCCCCCAGCTTTCTGTCAACATTCATAGTAGCTCTCAAGATGCATGTGATGAATACATTTTCCCCCCTGTGTGTATTATATATCTGAGTCTCTGGAGCATGTCCAACTGGCTACAGAAGGTCGTTACATTTGTGGATGGTCTTAAAGAGAATGTGTGACGCCCTTTCCCAGAACAACTCCCCTGTATGATATCACAGGCATGTTGTTTGTTTTTCAAGGAAATTCTGTTCCCCTGGGGCAAATGGAGAGAAAGAGGCCTACTCCTATTGGTAAGGAAGACTCAGAGTTACTTGTGGGTATATGTTGGCTAGTTTCATTTAAACATAATGGGTTGTTGTCATTCAACATATCAGGGTTCCGCTCCTGTTTTGATATAGAGACCTTGGAGAGCAGTATAATGAAATGAAAAATTAGCTGCCCTACACTATTACATTTTATGACTGGTTTTTGACAAAATAAGCATTGTAGCTAGAGAGAGAGAGAGATCCTTCTGGAATTACTCCAGACATGGCTTGAGCAGAATGAGGAACAAAATCTTGTCCAATTTTGTCAGTGCGCAAAGTGACTCAGTGAAATTCACCTGTGCACCTTCTTTGTGATTGCCATCACGGCCTCGATAGTCAAGCACTGTGGCCACTGAACCCCCCCCCCCCCCAACTGCAGCACATATTTTTGCAACATAAATGTATTAAATGTAAGCACATGAGCTACTGTAATCAATTGCGTTGCTAGTGCATAACATAAAGAGGTTGTTAGTACCTTGTGATGGTTAGTTTTCACTGTCAAGGTGTTATAAGGTTACAGTGCCTGATGATTTAAAAAAAAAATATTTATTTGTTCACTTTACATCCTGATTGCAGCCTCCTCCCTCATCTCCTCTTGGCCTCACCTTCCCACCCTCTTTCTTCTATTCCCCATCCCCATCTCGTCAGAAAAGGGAGCCCCCACAAACCAACATAGCCTGCATCTGGACTAAGTGCATCCTCTTCCCCTGAGACCAGGCAAGGCAGCCCAGCTAGGGGAAAGTGGTGCAAAAGCAGGTAATAGAGCCCATGTCAGAGACAGCCCTCTTTCTGTCTGCTAGGGGCCCACATGAAGACTAGGCTGCCCATCCATTACACATGTGTAGGGAACCTAGGTCCAATCCATGCATGTTCTTTGGTTGCTCCTTCAGTCTCTTGTAAGCTCCCATGGGCCTAGGTGAGTTGTCTCTGCTGGTCTCAGGATAGCTAAAACAATTCTCTGCCTAGTGATTTTATAAAATACTGATCAAAGTGTTGCCATGAATCTATAATCAGCTGATTCAGAGGGAAAGTGGTTAGCCTGGCTAAATGTGTGTGGCTCTCAACCCAGTTCTAGCCTGACTTACAGATTTTCAGGCTCAAGACTGAAACTTTAACTAGTGGGAGTTTTCAGCCTGTTATGTTACTAATTTCAAACTGTCCAGTTCTTCTCAATTGTTTGAGCCAAATTTTAAAATGTCCTCTCTTCTCTTTCATTATATATACATGTACCTATATGTACAGAAACACATCCCTTCTTTTTTTCTCTGGAGAACTCTGATATACATCCCTTTTTTCACTAGTGTGGAACTCAGCATTGTTTGAGTTCAAGGACACAACTCACATGAGCCCAGAACCCCATGTTTTCAATGATATGGACTCCTTATCTGCCAGAGGCTGGTCCTTCATCTATAATATGACCAGGGAAAATGTAACACGTAGAGAGCAGCTACCAATTTGTACGGATGATTTTGGACGTCTTATTTTATTTACTTATATTTTGGAGTCAGGGTCTTGCTGCGTAGTCCAGGCTGGTGTTGATTAGGCTACATTGCTACCACACCTGGTTAGATTCGGAGCTCTGCAGAGAGCTTAGGTTCAATCCACTGGATAGCAGAAAGGTCTGTCAAGCAGTTCAGGGCTTCTGGGCAGGATTTTACAAGCCACTGGAGCCAGCCATGAGTCATTGGCCAGGGGAGGTTTTCAGTGAGGGCTCTCTTTCTGAGTGCTGCTTAAAGTCTTGGTAGGGTGGGTGTCTTTCTGTTTCCCACACATGCCTGTGGCTCCACCAGAGGTGCCAGAGGAAAAGCATGCTAGAGACAGCAAGACACATTCCTTATCCTGCTGTGCAGGCAGATTTGGAATGCTGAGGGTTAAGTACTGTGAGGCTATTGATCAGCTTTGGGAGCATTGCTTCGTAAGCATGGCGGCCTCTTTGGGGATGCCTCCTCTCCATCTAGCTTGACTCTGAACAAGACATGTGATGTCCTGCTGCATGCAAGGCTGCTTTGACCCCAAATGATCAGATGATTTAAGAAGTGAACCTGAGTCAAGGCAAAGACTGACACTTAAGTGCCGCTTTGGCCACGATGTTGTCTTCTGCTATGGCATACTGGCTACAAACCTGTATGAAAACAGGCTGAAACAAGTCAAAACGATTGTTCCTGATACATTTTTATCATACAGAAGGGCATTTTGATTTTTTACGTGTTTTTGTAATTCCTTGCCAGGTAGTAAGTTTTCTGCTGTGGTGGACATTGTGATTGGATAGCACTGAAGTAGACAGGCTCTTCGTAATGTCCATTTTGTTTCTTCGTTTAACTGGGGGAAAGTACTGTAACAACTAAATATTTCCTTCCTAGTGGGTATAAATGGCAGTACACAGACATTGCCCCTGAAAAATTTCTGCTGTTGCTAACCCCCATTCCACTGACATAGAAATATTCTCAGTCAGACTTGGCTCTACCGTTCTCTCATTCTACACCTTGAGTCCAACTGCTTGACGTGCGTCTGCCGTTGGGCATGACCCGTGTGTGATTCTCTGTGGTAGCTGTCTGTGAGATGACCAACCGCCCCTCTGATCCTGGTCCTCAGTTCTCATACGCTACTGCTGAGCCATTCCTGACTTTCCTCTGCATAGCATGTTTATGGTGGGCGACCGTGTGCGTGCCCCATGTCTGGGGCTGTGCCTTTGAGGTTTACTGTTTCCCTGCCTTGACAAGGGATGCAGGGTGCCACCGTATTCCCATCTTTGCTCTCCTCTGTCCCAGGGAACTCTTCTTTCTCCAGATGGTTGTACAGTGGCCCGAGACATTTCCTCTTTTGTTTGTCTGAAGATGTTTTGTGACCTTTCGGGGTTTACTTCTTACACATGACAACTCTCCAGAAATGAATGCCAGGACAACCGACAGGCCTAGTCTGCTTTCTACCTCTACCCACCCTTCCTTGAAGACAGTGAATGAAGACGTGATGTTTAAAGCAAACAACTGAGAAAAAAAACTTGAGGCAAAAATAAAATCTCAAAACTGTCTTTTTTTTTACCTTAGATCTTAAAATGCGTCCACTTGAAACGTTCACTAAGTTATTAAAGTTCTAACAGTTATACATTGCATATCTATACATACTCCATCACATGTTACATATTAAACCCCATTATCTGAAATAGGAAAATACATTGTAGCCACTTCCTCTTAAGCAGTTTCTCTTGAACTTTGGATATTTGAGTTAGATTCAGAATATGAAACACGCTCATCTCTTAAATGTGTCAGACATGCTAGATTTCTTGCTTTGCTCCCATGGAAAACAGTAAACACAACATAAAAACGTCCATTTCATTTTAGAGGTTAAGACTCTGTTTTGTGTACTTTATGCTAAGAAAATTCCCAAATTGTATAAACTTGCAGATTCTGGTGAGCTATGGTAAGGCAGGATGACATATTGGCTGTCACGTTCAAGAATTCAGACACAAAGGTGAAAGGCTTCTTGCGCTGGCTTGAATCTCTCCCCAAGTCCAACTTTCTGATCGATACATTTGAAAAACTCCCAAGGTGTTAGGCACAGAAGCTCTCTCAAGATATGTGAAACAATTCTGAATTCTTTCAGTCAGCCTGGTTGAGTATGGTGACTCGTAGGCCAGGTCAGAAAAGTCTCCAGGACTGAAGCAGAAGAAGACAAGGTAGGTTTTATTGTGAGTATGGCTGTTTCTCATTTCAGAAAAGGAAGAGAGTTTGTTATTTTGAGAATTGTTAAGTGGGAGAAGATCAGCATTTCATGCTACTAAAATAGAATCCTCCCGTCCCCATCTTCCTTATTCCTTGGCCCTAACTCTTTACAAAAGAAAAAAAAAAAACATTTCCTATACTCTTAATGGAATAATTTTAACTGTGGTTATGGTGAACATGGAAAATAACATTTTGTGGTGGCATGGAATCCTTGAAAAATCTATAACTTTCCTTTCTTCTATCTTCATTCTCTGTCTTTATCTGCCGAGGATGGCCAGAGGGTGCAGAAAGGATGTCTTGCGCCTTGCCTTTTGTTGCATGTGTCTGTGTTTTTGGAACAGCCGGACTGGAAGAAAGATAAAGTGCATGAGAGATGTTGGACGGAGGATGTGAGAGCGCTGCAGCCCCGGAGGTTGGTGCCCGCGGGCTAGGTATGTGTTCAACATCTTGGAGATGGGGCAGGGGCTCTAGGAGAGTCAGCTACTTTATGAGTGACAACCACCCGCTCTGTGGCAGAGCACCCAGGTTGGACAATCTAAGTCAGTGTTCTGAGACTATGATAGACCAAGTACCAGATGAGAGATTCGATCTCAAATGTATTCTACGATCCCCTGTGCTCTTGTATGTATTCGTGGATTAGGCAAATGGTAGCCTGCAGATGGTTGGACTTGGATTTTTCTGTACCCATAATGGGAAAATAGTTCATCCAAGTGGAATTAACTTTTTTTTTAAAAAAAAAAGCACAGAAAATGGAATTCCATGTCGTGGAATGGACCCACACTTGCATGTCCTTCAAAACAAACACAAATGAATCCTGCCTTCTCCACCTACTCTATACTGAGCATCAAATGGTGTGATCAGGGCAGGGCAAGACAATATGACTTTCTCTTTGGGACCAGAAGATTAAGTTCTGTTAAAAAAATTTTTTTAAGAAAATTTAATTGCCACATAATACAAGAAATGTTTGTTTATCCACTATTTTCTGTTAACTATTGTGCATATGGTTGGGGTGGGGTTAAAAGTCGTCTCTGCCCTTGAGGAAGCAAGAGAAATGGAAAGAGCTTATGATTAAATCAATAAAGCATTAATGATGCCAATAAAGGGTCTGATGGGTGTGGTCAGGGACAGTCTTGGGAGGTCCTTCCTCAGTACTGTAAAAGAATTAGTGTTTAACCATATCTCCTAAACACTGGGAAGAGATGGGCATCTTATGTTTGTCTCCATTATTAGACATGTTTATGTTTCTTTGAAGCTGGAAAATTGTTCATTGCAACAATCAGAAGACTTAGGAATAGATAATTTTAAAGTCTGGAGCTCAGAAGTTTGTTTTTCTGTTAGAAAATAGCCCAAAGTGCATTACTTGGGGGAAAACAACAGAAGAAAATGTCTGAAATCTTGAGGGCTCTCTTGAAGCAAACAAGCTCAGACTAAGTTCATCTTAGCTGAGAACAGAAATTCACTTTGGGCTAAGAAATCAATAAATGCCCATCAGTCTTTCCAAGGCAGCAACTCTGCCTATTTTAAGTGGAAAAAGTAACCACGCTTTACTATGTTAAGTCACTATATTAAGACTCTACCGCATTATTAGACGTTAAAACAAGGTCTCACTCACGCTGGCCTGTAACTCTTGATGCTTCTGCTTCAGTGCTTTATTACTGGAAAGGATCACAGGCCTACTACCAAGCCTGGTTAAGGAACTCCACACGGTGTTTAAGAATCATCAGAAGACGTCTTTACTATCTGGGACAAGAAACACAACGGAGGGGTCTCCATGCAATGGCTACCTTGGCGGAAGATAACATTCCAGAAATCCAGTAGCACGTAGGTACCTGATGTAGCCCTGTCTACACGGAGTTCCTGGGCAATCCTATACCTTTGCAGGATTGCCTTTCATCATCTGCGCACAAGGATATTGGAAAAGGAACTTTAAAGCTCGAACACAGGCACATACTGATGTAATGCCAGTGAGTCATTGTTCTAGTGATCATCCAGGAAGAGACCAAATTCAGCAAGAGAGAACAGGGCCATTTGAAGGATCCAGAGTGAGAGCACCTCTCAGTTTTTTCCTGGTGACTCTTAGCCAGAAGGCGAGGAAGCTCACTTTTCATGTGTGCATCAGGTACAGGCATATGTGTTGGGATACTGGGGTGTGCAGAGAGAAGGATGCTCCAGGAGACTTCTAAAAGTGTGTGTGTGTGTTTGTGACTTCTGAGCCATCCAAAGAGCCTCAGAAGCATCAACAATGCCTTCCTATTTTTGCATTTCCTCCATGATTGTATTTTCTCCAGTTATTCAACAGCCACAAATTGGGCCATATTTTCTAAGAGAAACAAGCAAAAAAATGTCTCATGGGATGTTTTATAGCAACATGTCTTCAGGTCTAATTACTATTTTTAGAAAATAGGGAAAGAGAACTTGCCTGCAGGAATTACTGAAGATACACATGTTGTCTTGGGAGAGGAGAAAATGTTGTCATTACCCCCACCCCCACAATTTTGCTATAAAGATAATGGAAAACTCAAGCTTTCTTGAAATATAGAAGTAGCAGTAGAGGTTTGGGCCCACACGATTACACACAAGCAAATTCTGATTTTCTATGCTAGTTGAGTCCCTATGGAGGTGAGAAGAGAATCAAGAAGGAAAGAGGGCTTAAACATAAAATGAATGGAAGACTCATTCCATCAAAGAAGTGTATGCCTTGTGCCATAAACCAAGACCCCCTGTCTCGGGAGCTCACAGGTCCCAGGAAGTAATCTAATACTGTTGTTTTGCTCTTGCTAAACTGACCTAATATCCACCTGCCCTCTAAACCCAAATCCCCATACCTACACATCGGCGCAGCTTTTAGCCGTCATCAGGGAAGCTCCTGACAGTTTGTCGAAGTGCAGAGAACATATATCTGCGTGGTCTTCAGTCGTAAATGGAGAATCTAGATCATACTCCCTCCCACGAGGCTCAGGGAACACTGAGGAACAGAAGAAGAGGTGGGAAGAATATAAGGGCAGAGTTTGCAGAGGATTAGGACATGAGTGCCGCAGTCATGAGTTCATAGGAGGCACGGTTGCTTGCACAAGACCTCCTGAGCAATTTCGAGGCACTCCACATTCTAGCACGGAGAGTGGAAGAGATGGCCTTGCAACCATGCATACATGGTAAGAACGAATTAAAACCAGTAAGTTATTGAAGAAGTCGGACACGACTTTGGGAGGGGCCTGGGAATGAGACTCTGAAGGAGTTAATAGAAGTAGTGGGGGGTGAATATGATCAAAACTAGAAAATGCGTAGATAAAAATGTGGACTTTGTTAGAAATCAATAAAATGTGATCGACAACATTAACAAAAAGTAAACTGAGTGAAAAGTAAACGGTTTCAAGAATGCAGTTATCAGCTGTTTTCATGGACTGAATGAACACCATGATGGTTATTCTGGCTTTAGTATGAATGAGTGTGTGTGTGTGTGTGTGTGTGTTTGGAGTGAATTCAAAAGGAAAAGGTAGGGAAAGGCATTTGGGAAGAGCAGACAACTTCATGAAGATTTGCTGGCCATTTAACCAGCTGAATTTCAAAGTGGACTCTAGGACCAGGAAGGGCTTTGTTGGGGGAACTGGGTGTAATTGTTTTCCAGGCTATCCAAGGACATCTTTCCTCTGAAATGCTTCAGGCCACAAGTGTTTGCTATTTCATAGTTGGACTTTATGAACACACATAAACCTACATTTAAATATGAAGTTCATGTGTTACATGTTCTTCTCCACCTTCACATTTCCTGAAGCTCATCTTCCATGACATTTTTGGTGTGCCTGCGTTTGGACTCTGACTGTAACGATACATGATGTCGGATGATGAATTTCTTACACGTATCGTCATGTTAATGCTCAGGCAAGTTTATATTCTGAAGCCTTTTAGATTCTGGTGTGTGGGTTAGGGATTCTAAACCTATAAAGAGTGAAGGTTCATTCAGGAAAACAACTTCTTTGTAAGTTTATGCTTCAGAGAAGGTTGATTAAACTCTTAAGCTTTAAGGTATGCTTGTGCCTGGACATAGTGTGATATTTCAATGCTTGAATGTGTGTAATGTTAGCAGGTCAGGCACATCCACCCCCTCCGGGGCCATTTCTTTGTGTATTTCTTATTTCTAGTATGTTACATCAGAGCGTCCAATGTGGTACAATCTGTGACAGTTCCTTCTTCCCCTGCTTTGTGCTCTGCATGTAGCAGAAGACCTAACAAGTGTCATTTGTTTAGACTGTTGCAGGCCAGCATCCCACAGAGAGAACGTGTTCTTCCTATAGCCTAATTTCCCTTCACTGTCTACCGTTGGCTTCCTGAGCATCCACGGAAGTAAAGCGAGCTGGCTGCTTCCCTGCTGTGTGGTGAACCTTGTGCCTTGGGAAAGAATTGCTTCCCAGGATGAGGCCGGGAAAGATGAAATCATTGCTTTGCGTCTGCGGTTGAGTTTCCAGAGAGGACTTTCACAGCGAGGAAGTGTGTATTTTTAGATTGTCATGTTCTGTTTCAACGTTGCGAACATTCGTTTTAGTGAGGGTGGGATGACCCAGATAGGGAAACTAGTTTTAAATGATCACCTTGCATTCCTGGCTCATCAAAATACCCGCAAGGCTGAGAATGGCAACTTTAGCTACTGGTGGACGGCAACTGGCAAGAGAAATCCCGAACCCATGGTTTGAGCATAGCCTGAGCGCAGAGTCCTGGTGAGACCTGTCTTCAGCCACACCTGCTCTAGCTCCGCCCTCTCACCAGGACGTGGCTCCTGCAACCTGGTCCTCTGTCGGTAGGGTGTGGGACAGAGCGAGGGGACTGCTCTCATGCCCGCATGGCGCGTCTTCCCTTTCCAAGACTTCAGGTCCATATTTTCTGAAGCGACAGTCAGGAAAGAGAATCTCTTTGTGTTTTCTGCAGCGATGTACGACGGTAGGGAACTGCCGTGTGGTGAGATTCTTAAGGGAATGCTGTTATTCCCTCTTTTACCCTTTCACTTCTGGGGGGACACATTCCAAAGTCATGGCTAGGGGCGGTGAAGTGGGGCCGACTAGAGTGGTGGACCTGGAATCCGGGTGGACGGGGACACGGCTTCGTCTGCTAGCGGGGACGTACTGAGCGCTACCAAAAATGCTCTGAGATAGAAATTGTAGTACCACACACATCCATGCGCCTATTCAGGGACGGCTTGTTGACTGGTTGAGGGTAATCTTGCAGTCTGGCAGGAGTTTAGTAGGGGGAGGAGGCATACATGAGTCTGAAGCGAATTACCTAATGAGCGCAGACTCGGAGAATGGGGGCTTACTGCAAAAGAGAACGCTGTGTGGATGCGAGCGGCAACGGAACTTGGTTTGGCTGGGTGAATGAGTGAAGGGGCGAGAAGCGGAACTTGTATGGGTTTTGACGGTTTTATATGCCTGTGAGCCATCCGGGGCTTTTCCTGAAATGTAGATTTCCATTCCGGGTCTGAAATCGGGGCAGGGGCTTGAGACGGTATGTCTAACAGGCTCCCACGTGATGCTGGACCACAGCGTGGGTACCAATGGGCAAGGGTAAAGTCGGGCACAGTTTCTGAGAGGCAGGAGCATGTGCTCGCAGAGCCAGTGCGTTGACTTCGGATCCCAATTAACCAGGCAGAGGCAAAGTGATCCCCCTACCCATCTTGCCATTAATTTTCAGATATGTAGACTGCCCTCGCAAGACATTCTCCTCCTATAAGCCTATTAGCGTTCACTTTAAAACTCACTTTTGTTTTTTTCCCCATTAATTTATTTATTTAATCACTTTACAGCCTGACCGAAGCCCCTTCCCTCCTCTCCTCCCAGACCCACCATCTTACCCCCTCCCTTCATTTCCCCCATGGGTCCCAAGCCACCCTGACACCTCTAGTAGCATCAGGACGAAGCACATCCTCTCCCACTGAGGTCCAGCTAGGGGAAAGGGATCGAAAGGCAGGCAATGGAGTCAGAGACAGCTCCTTCTCTAACCGTAAAACTCACTTTCGTAAACAATGGAACTTGCATTTAAGATAGCTGACTAAAGAGATTGAAGATATGTCCTCTACCTTTCTCCATAAAATTTTTCGGAATGAATGAGGGAGAGGCTAAAAAATATTGATTTCACCTTTGACAAACTCCAAATACTAACTCTCAAAGGATAACGTCTGGAGAGGGCTGCAATAAAGATCAAATATGGGTTTAGAAAGACCCAGAAAAGATGCATTTGTGTGTTGACGTCTCAGAGGTAGGTGGTTGAGAGCTGTGTCGGTGAGCTGCACATGCGTAGAGCAAACCAGCCACTTTTTAGGAAGCCCAGGAAAAGCATGCTTTTCTGTAAGCCAACACATTGGCTTGCCGCAAGCTTCCTGGGCTCCATCTGACCTCACAGAAAAGCCGTCTGCTGGCGAGATGGCATGGAGGATGACAGATCCACAGCAGCCCATGTCTGTTGGCTAGAAACGAGAAATCGCCATGGTTTACGTTAATTCTGTCCTATGGTTGTCTTCCAGAGCCAGAGAAAAGTGATGGCCTGGAACACAAGCCATCTCTGAGGGCCAGGAAGGACGCATGGCACCTAAGGATGAGTAATGAAGTGGGAGCGGTCCCAGGTTCTACGTAAGACACCATGACACAAGAGAACAAGAAGCATAGAGGAAGGGAATCTTCTTGAGTGAAATTTATGAAATCCTTACCAGAGAAACTGCTACGAAGAAGTTAAAATTATTACAAAATTAATGCTCATGAAATATGAAAAATGAACAGATCAATTATAAACTCTGGGAAGACAACAGGATCACTATGGAGGGAGACAAAACAGAAAGTCATTAAAATGGCAGAACTAGGCTGAGGGTTGTGCCGGAAGAATCATTTAAGGAAGATATTTGCTACACTTAGTTTTTTGTAGTGTTCCTTTTTAGTTGCTGTGGTGGTAAAGACACATGACCTAAATTTGTCATCATAACTGTTTGAAGTATGTGATTTGGTGGCAGTTAAACATATGTGCAGTGTTGTGTGTAGTTGTCATCATCCAGAAGAGACACCCTGTGCCCTTAGCACGACGCTTCTCCATCTCCCCAGCCTTGAGCCTGAGACCCTCTCTGAATTTGCCAAAGCAGGTGCTTCATGTAGGTGCACTAATGTGACGTTTGTCTTTTTGTTTCTGCTTCTTTTATTTAGTGCTATGTTCTCAAAAGTGTTCCGTGAGGTAGACTCTGTCAGATCTTTCCTCATTCTAACACCGGAGCAATATATATATGCATAATATATGTATAATACACCTGCAACTCTGGGTGTATGCGTGTGTGTTTGTGATGTTTGTATGTGCATGCATGTGTATGTGTGTGGTGTGTGGTGTGTGCGTGTGCAAGCATGTGCGTGTGTGTGTGCACGTGCACATGTGTGTTGTGCTGAGACTTGAACCCGCAGCCTTTTGCAGAAGCTCTACTACTGAGCAAATACTCAGTCCTGCCTCTGCCACGCGCTACTTACCCATCTTGCATTTGTAGACACCTGGATTGCACCTACTTTTTAGTTACTGTATATTTAGTTACTGAATAATTGTGAGACACATTAGTTGTAAAAATGAAGAAAGCAGAAGTAGACGATACAACATTGAAGAAATAAGCCCAGATAGAGGAATTCAGAGTTGATTATGGGAGGGTAATTTGTTCAACGATATTTAGATAAATGTAGGAATATGGATAAAATATGTAGTTCTTAGATGGGATAGGATTCAAAGGCTGGCCACAGGAGATCTTGAAAATAAAATATTAATTGAAAGAAAGAGGAGAGAGGAAGAGAGAGAGAGAGAAAGAAAGAGAGAGAGAAAGGAATTTTATTTTCCCTACAATTATTAGGTGCAGGTGTTTATACACGTGAGCTCTTCCAAACCATGATAAATCAACCATGCTAATCACAGCAGTAATTTTTAAACTTGAAGGAGAAGAAAATCTTCTGGTTTCTTTACATGAAATTTAAATTATATTGCTGACAGAGTCTACCAAAGAACAAATAAAGCTAAAAAGAGAGAGAAAACCACAGAGCAATGTTTCCTGATTTTATCAATACAATGATCTTCCACAAAATGTCAGCGAGCACTCAGATTTCAGAATATCAGTAAAGAAACAATTTCTTGTGTAATTTGTAAATTTTATACCATTTGTGGTATTGTCTCTTCAGCAGGACCAAGTCAATGAGAGTCATTTCAAGAAAGGAGAGATCATTTAATTTTAGGAAAGGTGCTGAAATAGTTCATGGTACTGATATCTAAATAGGCAAGCCACACAGTCACATCATGGTTACAGAAAGTATTTATTGGAAACATGAAATTCACTATTGATTAAGGGGGAAAAAGAATAGCTCATAAAACAGAACTGAATTTGTAATTTCATGATTAAAAAATATTTTGTCTTATGCCAAAAGCAGCTCATGTTGATGGGGCAAACAATGGAGGCCTTCACAGCTAATGAGGGAAAACACCGCACTAACATTATTTAACAGAGATTTGATATCTGCCTAGGAGTGGTAGAGCTGAGTCTTGAGGAAGCGCTATTCTTAATTGTCTGAGAAAACACCAGATTGATTTCCAAAGTGGTTGTACAAGTTTACATTCCCACCGGCAATGCAGGAGGGTTCCCCTTTCTCCACAGCCTCTCCAGCACGTGCTGTCACTTGAGTTCTTGATCTTAGCCATTCTGTTGGGTGTAAGGTGAAATATCAGGGTTGTTTTGATTTGCATTTCCCTGATGACTAAGGATGTTGAGCATTTAAGTGTTTCCCTGCCACTCGATATTTCTCTATTGAGAATTCTCTGTTTAGCTCTTTTCCCTATTTTTTTAATTGGATTACTTGATTTGTTGGTGTTTAACTTTTTGAGTTCTTATATATTCCTGATGATCAATCCTCATTCGGAAAGGCAATGGGATAGACATCAGAAGAGGGAGAAAACAGGGAACAGGACAGGAGCCACCACAGAGGGCCTCTGAAAGACTCTATCCAGCAGTGTATTGAAGCAGATGCTGAGACTCATAGCCAAACTTTGAGCACAGTGCAGGGAATCTTATGAGAGAAGGGGAAGATGAAAGATCTGGAGAGGACAGGAGTTCCACAAGAAGAGCAACAGAACCAAAAAATATCTGGGCACAGGGGTCTTTTCTGAGACTGATACTCCAACCAAGAACCAAGCATGGAGATAGCCTAGAACCCCTGCACAGATATAGCCCATGGCAGCTCAGTGTCCAAGTGGGTTCCCTAGTAAGGGGAACAGGGGCTGTCTCTGACATGAACTCAGTGGCTTCCTCTTTGATCACCTCCCAGGTGATCCTCCAAGGGGGGGAGCAGCCTTACCAGGCCACAGAGGAAGATAATGCAGCCAGTCCTGATGAGACCTGGTAGGCTAGTGTCAGATGGAAGGGGAGGAGGAACTCCACTATCATTGAACTAGAGGAGGGGCTAGGAGAAGAAGAAGAAGAAGAAGAAGAAGAAGAAGAAGAAGAAGAAGAAGAAGAAGAAGAAGAAGAAGAAGAAGAAGAAGAAGAAGAAGAAGAAGGGTGGGTGGGGTTGGGAGGGGACAACCTGGGATACAAAGTGAATAAATTGTAATTAAAAAATCCAGTGATTTGAGGTGTTGGCCAATTTTCTTTTAGGTAAGAGAACAAACAAACAAACAAAAAAGAAGTGGTAAAATAAACATATTGGAGATAATATAACTGTGCTTGGAAGATTCCAGAGAACTAATTGGAAGGTCACTGCTAGTGCTATAGGCAAGAGAACAGAGTAGGGTGGCCAGATGCAAAAATCAATAGCCTTAATCCATGTAGACACCGGTAGATGGTTTGACACAATAAAGACCACATGGCCAAGAGGCTGGTGCTGCTGTTCACATGGGAATATCCCACTCAGAGCAGCAGTAATGAATGTTACAAGGTAAATTATTATAGCTTGATACTGGTGCAGAGAACTATACCAAGTTAAAGAAGATACAGTTCACTTGTTTTTGGAGTCCACACCAGAAAAAAAACAAAAAAAAAAACGGTTGTTGGATACAAATTTTGCACAAACACACAAAAGCACAATTGTTGTGTATGGGAGGGCTTGAGAAACACTCAAGACATCAATCGTCCAGAGTCTGGAAGATAGGAAGAGAGCAGTGCTATTGTCGCCATAGTTTCCTATGTAATTTGCATATTTTGTAACATTTGTGTCTCTTTAGAAAAGCAATTCACCATTTTATATTTTGTAAATCCAGTTTAAAATATAAACAAGGTTAAAAACAAAAAGCAAAAAAACCCAAGAGACTGAGGGTGAGTGTAGAATGGTTTGCTCAAATTACAAGGGACCTGAACACCGGGCTGCCTGCTTGGAAGCTCCCAGGGTTGAAATACGTTGGGAAGGCTCTGGAGATGAAAGGCAGAATGAACTGGGAAATGGCTTTTCACCGGTTCCCAAGGTTTGACCTGTGTGGCACTTTCTGTCTTCCTGCCAGCAGAGGGGTTGGAGGTGGAAACTTTAACCATTTCCTTTCCGCTAGGCTGAAGCTGATATTTCCTTGATGAAATCAGAGGTTGCCAACCGATTTGCTGTTCATGTGAATAGAATAGGCTTGAAAATACAGCTGCATAGAAGTTCTGTTCAAAAGGTATAGGAAAATATAGCCAGCGTCACTAATCATGAGGGAATTGCGGATCAGTACATACATTAGAATGGCTAATACATAAAACAAGTAAGCGATAACAAATATCGGCAAGGACACAAAGAAAAGTGGACCTTTAGGTGCTGTTGATGGGATGGCAGGTTGGTTCAGCCGTCCTGGAAGGTAGGGAAAGAGCAGTGCTATTGTCACTTGTTTCTTGTGTAATTTGCAGGTTTTGTAACATTTGTGTTTCTTTAAAAAAGCAATTCACTATTGCTATTCACTACTGCAATTTTGTAGCAATCATTTTTACTATGTATATAGGACTCTAAACAGGTAACAACTTGAATATATGTAATAAAAATAAGATAGTAAGTCCCTACCCTTTTTTGGAACTAGGTACCCCCCCCCCATCACATGTAGGAACCCTGAAGTTCCCTGGCCCACACCTAGTTCATTTGCCAGGTGTTTAGAATACTTTCTTCAGTGAAAACAGCTTGGTTTATTGGTTAGCACGGGTAGTATCACAGTATGTTTAACTTGTGTTTCAGAAGGCAAACATGGATGTGTTTACATTTTCCTTTGCAAGTTTTCCCACTGGTAAAGCCTTTGACATGGAACAGGAGAAATGCTAAACAGAATAAATTCCAACCCCAGAGTTCCCTCCTGACAGATGCGTTTTGGGAGAAATGTTACAAAGTCTGAATCTCGGAAACCTGGGTCATCTTCAAGCCTGGGCTGAAAGTCCACTAAGAGCACAGGTCTGTAGCATGTCCCAAAGTCGCTGCGGGTGCTGGGAAGGAGTGAGGAATGCAGTGGATAGGACCCTACCTGACAAAATGCCCTATCACAGTCCCTGAACTGAAACCTAAACTGAGAAGGACACTCAAGGGGCCACTCCCGGGGAAGGGGAAGCAGGACACTCCCGGGGAAGCAGCCTGGCTGCTGACCTGAGGGATAGCCGGAGGATGCCAAGGTCTTAGGTACTCATAGAGACTTCCAGTTTGTTCTAACCACAAAGCAGAAACAATAAGGTCTCACTTCTAAAGTGGGTGACGTCCTGATTATAAATAGAAATGTGTTCGAGTTAAAAAGAAATTGCAACTGGATTTCACTCTTAAACACACCCACACCCACACATACACACACATAAACATGTATATGTATACACATGTATATCACACATACATGTACACACACAGGTAGGTATATGTGTGTGTGATATTTAGCCTCTAGTAGGAAAAGGTGCAGAAATAAGAAATCCAACACAGTTAATTTACTGTGCACTATATTTAGCAGCAGGAACGTTTCAGCTCAGACAGTATTTTGCTTACGCGCCTTTCTTGTTGAAATCTTAAAACTGCCCCCATCCCTGGATTCCCCACAGCAAGTTATTTCAAGCCCACACAGTCGTGTCTCTCCCCTCCCCTGTATCTCCTCTTCATCAGCAAGGTTTGCGCTCCTAAGACTCTGCCAACTAGATGTGTTCAAGAAAAAGTCACTTGAGTCTTATTCTGTCCCTTAGTAAAATTAGGGGTGTGGAGTAAGCTGGGTTCTGGATCACTTGGAGTATATCAGTATTGGAATAAAGGGGTCACAGACTTAGAAATTAGTCAGCAGATAAACATGACATTGAGAGCAACCTGAATCGGGCGGGCTGTTTCACCGCCCCTGAGGGATGGAGAGCTGTGGTGAGCAAGCATATTCAGCGCTCACATTGTTACCACATGATCAGGGGAAGAAATATGTATCTTTCAGGAGCTAAATAAAATTCTTTTTAAAGTTACCATTGCATCCAACATTTTTTTTTTTCTTCACGGTACTAAATTTATTTCACAATTCCAAATAGCATTAGAGGAAGGCACAGGATCCTTGTGACTATTCAAACGCTGCAGCTTTTCCTTCGGAGTGAGTTAAGCATTTCTAAGACACTCTCCAGTTCGTCATATGACTGGGAGCATGTGGCCCTCCTCAGCCCAGGAAGCCATTTAGAACAAACTTACTTATCTGCTTTGTCCAGGCCAGGCTTACTTCCCCGCATCTGAAGTCCTCTCCTCTGACATCTGACAAGCTGGGAGTCTCCTCACCTCCCTGCCAGGATGAATTATTCCATCTGGACCGGAGAGCTTCAAGCAGCATGGGATCTTCTTTATCCATAAGGTATGAAGCAAAATACTGTTGACAGTAGCCAGGTGGTAGCTGTGACAGTGGCAGTAAAAACAAAGGTAACGTTTTCTGATAATGCTGGCAGCTAACATTTGTTATAAGCTCCTTTTATTCTTTAAAGACTTCATTTCATTATCTTTGTAACTCTTGAGAGCAACCCTAGGATATGGGTGTAGAATTATCAATGCAGGTTTCCAGAAAGAGAAACCGAGGCTTGGAGAAGGTCCTAAAACTTGTTCAAAGTAGTAGCTGTTAAAGGCAGGATTTAATCGTAGGCTGTTGGACTTTCCATAACCCATACTTCTAACCACTGCTCCTACCCTTGTGTATTCCAATATTGCTGTTATCTGCATCTGTCCCGCCTTTCTCATAAAAAAGAAAAAAAAACCGGTTCTATTTTCATCTCTTCTTTTATAGCACGTGTGAACTATAAGGCAGGCTGGAGAGAGGCAGTAATTCATCAACCCCAAGGAAGAGCAAACCTTTCAGATAACTTCTAACCGGTGTGATCATGAAATTTGTAACTGATCTGGTTATATTAACTAGAAAGTAGCGTGACTCGTACCAGCTTAGTGAGAGGGCTGTTGAGCAGGCCATGGCAGGAGAGCTAAGGTTTTTCATCATTACTGTTGTTGTTGTTTATACTGTGCACATGCACACACCTCTGTGTCTGTGATTGCTGGCGGACACATACCTCAGTGTGCATGTGAAAGTCAGGGGATGGCCTTGGACATTGGTCCTCACCTCCCACCTGGTTGGAGACAAGGTGTCTTTGTTGTTTTTGGACAACATGAGTTTCCAGGAATTTCCAGAGGTTCCACTATCTCTGCCTGGCATCTCTTAGGGGCACTGGGATTACAGACCCTTGTGCAACTTTACCTGGGTTCTGGGTACTCAAATTCTGGGCTTTGTGCTCATGTGGCAAACACTTTAACTCACTGAGCCACCTCTCAGTTCCATGTGTAAAGCTGAAAAGTTTTGCTCAGGTTTTTCTCTTTCCCACTTTCTGATTGTATTTTTTGAGTACTTCAGTTGACTAGTAGGAATTCTGAATAAGAGCTCTGGGTCGCCCTTTTAGACTTATGCTAAGAGCTGATAAGGACTTTGGAGGGATTCCCAGAGAGATAATCAGCATTCTAGGGTTGCCGTATTTGGATATATCACTTCATTTTAATTTGTCTAGTGATCTTTGGCTTCCTGTCTCATGCCAAAAAGCAAGTGATTAGTTTTCCATAAAGAGTCGTTTATGGCTTACTGCTTAATTCTGGGCTCTACGATGGAAGACAGTTATCAACCAAATCATGGTCAGGCGCCCTTTCAAGCTCAGGTCAGTGTCTTAGGCTAGTATCACCAACGGTTTATTTTTAGTTACTTGCTGTTTCTAAAAGGGTTTATTTACTTTATTTTGTGTTTGTGAGTATATACATGGATGTATGCAGGTGTATCACATGTATGCAAGGGCCAAGAGAGGTCCCCTGCAACTGGACTTTCGGAGAGATGTGAGCTGCTCAGTGGGTGCTCAGAACCAAGTGCCATTTCTCTGCAAGAGCAGCCAGGGCTCTTAGCCACCGAGCCACCCATCCAGTCCTCACAGACACTTGATGCAGTCGAATGACCGATGAGCATGTCTTGGTGATGGCACTATTGATACTTCTGGAGCATTAATCTTAGATACCTCCATAGTTACATTCTCAATGTTGAGTGGTTTTGAGGGTATCTCCCAGGATGGGGAATTTTTAGTATAAATCTCCCTGAGATGTGAAATACACAGAATGCCAGCAGGTACCCACTCTTCTTCCCATCAAGGCATTGTTGTGCATTTCCTCTTTCCTCCCTGGGCCAGGAAGAAGCAGCATGGTGATGTCCCATTCCTTCCCCATCCATTGTCTCTCATTGAGAACACATGGACAATTTCTCCTTCTAGTTCTCTTTTGTCATCCCCCTAGCTTTCCCCGTCTCTTACGGTGAGTGTGGCAAAGGGAGGGCAGCGCAGGATACATGTGGGAGTTAAAAGTGAAGTTTCCTGTCTCTCACTACAGACACCTGCCCACTACTCACCCCCTGCCTTTGCCCCGACTCAGGTAATGCCGAGTAAAGCTTATGCTGAAAGCGGGAATGGCAGCACTGCCCTAGGGAAGCCAACAGGACCACCCTGAATAGAGTCCAACTCCAAGTGAGTGCCCCCCGGCACGAGGTCTGACCAGTTTCTTTGTTTGAGCTCCGGGTTTCTTAGCTTCTGGTCTCTTTAAGCATCTCTCCCCAAAAAAAGTAAGGCTTATCTTCACACCACGCTGGTTTTAATGTGCTAATTTATCTGGCAAAGAGAAAAGGAAACCTCCAGTAGCTTCTGAAGAGTGAAATTAAAATCGGATTTCTTATACTGGTGTTTAAGGTCTTCTGTAATCTCACCCCAGCCTTTGTCTTGGATGCTTGCCCCTTTCTCCTAATGCAACTCCCCAGTGCATTGTAGCCACCCGGCCAACAAGCACTGTCATGTTTTGAAAAAGGCATCCAGAGGACATTTGGAGAAGACAGCCTTACTGTTATCTAGCAGTGTTGCGGACATAGCATGCTTTGGTATAGTTATTTTTCTAAAGCTATGTCACCTTGAGGTAAAAATTGAGTCTTCGTGTCTATATTCATAGAAGAGTGAGCACAGTAGGCCCCAGACTTGTCCTTTGGAGTGCTTGTTTACAAGACTGGGCTGGCGGCTGGGGACTTGTTTCCCGGAGTGCTCTCAGCAGCAGTTCGTGCCTCTGTGGGTCACTGTGCATCAACTCTTGTACAAACCACTGTTGTGCTTAAACACCCGATTTCCTTCTGGGAGCCTTGGATTGCCTTAAAGTGCTAGCTAGGCAGAGGGTGTCTATGTGACTAGCTCCATTAAAAGCCCATGGCACTGATTTCTAAAGAGCTAGGCTGAAACATCATATACAAGTCACTGAGCTTACTGGTTGGGATCTGTGTGATCCTTCATAGAAGGGCGGAACATCAGGAAGTCTGCACATGGGATCCTTCATACTTGCCTGTGTTCCAGCCCATTAGGACCTGCTTATTATATCCATGCAACAAATCAGCTAAGTCCAACCCTGAGCTGAGTCCTTCTACTGAATGTAGAAATGGAGGAGTAGTGAGCACATGATATCCCAAGCAATTCTTAAAGTAGCTACCCAACACACACACACACACACACACACACATACACACACACACACACACATGCATACATTGTGTGTGGGTATGTATGCACATATTTGAATTATAAAAGCTTTCTTAAACAATGTAAATAATAAACTTGCAGACTTTGTTTCTTTACTATTTCCTTTATATTTTGGCACCCTTATACTGCACCTAAATCAGGCCAATATCTACCATGGATACAAACTTTGAGGTGTTCTTTTACTGCCCTAGTTCTGATGTGTGTGTTGTGTGTGTGTGTGTGTGTGTGTGTGTGTGTGTGTGTGTGTGTAAGACCAAGCTACATACTGCAACATATGTGGAGAGGCCCTGGGTTAGGCCCATGCAGGTTCCCTGGTTGTTGGTGGTTCAGTCTGTGTGAGCCCCTATGGGCCCAGATTAGTTGATTCTGTGGGTTTTCTTGTGGTGTCCTTGACCCTGCTGGCTCCCACAATCCTTCCTCCCATTCTTCTGAGGAATTCTCCAAGCTCTGCCTAATGTCTGGCTGTGGGTCTCTGCATCTGTTTCTATTAGTTGCTGGGTGAAGTCTCTCTGATGACAACTGGGCTAGACGCCAATCTATGAGTATAACAGAGTATCATTAGGAATCATTTCATTGACTTTTTCTTTTTCCCATTTGTGTTTGGTTCTCTCAGGGGTCTCTGGGCTATTCAGCCTCTGGTTCCTGGACTTCTAGGTAGTGTCAAGGGTGGACCCCCTCTCATGGTATGGGTCTCAAGATGGACAAGTCATTGGCTGGCCACTCCCACAATTTCTGTGCCACCCAGCACATCTTGTAGGCAGGACAAATTGTATTCTGAAGGTTTTGTGGCTGGGTTGTTGTCCCATTCCCTCCACTGGGAATCTCTACATGTGCAATTCTTCATGCCCACACCAGAGGGGGCTAATTTGTACATGTGAGTTTCTGATCTCTGGGGCGAATGCAGGACCATAAGGAGCAACCCTTCTCTCATCCCTCCTGGGGGCAGCTTTTCCAATAAGTTTGTCTTGCATCTCACAGCCTTGATCTCATTGGCCTGTTTATCTAGAGGTGCTGAGGAAGGACAAGTAATTCATTTTTCTCCTTTTGTGATTATTAGTTTCAGCTGCTGTTTTTTTAACCCCTTTTAGCTGCTGTTTCCTTGATTTTCCCTAGAACTATTTAGCATCAATAACAGATTTTTTTTTTCAAATATGTTACCACTTACTAATAGAGAAATACTATCCATCATCCATTAACGAAAGAGGGCATACGCTTGTCTAGTTAGCGTCAGACTCTCAGATGACTTGCCCGAGGTCACACACCTAGTTGATGGTATAATTGCCATGATCTTGGAATTCCTACTATTATGTGTTAATTATTTTATTTGTATCCTGTGCCAATCTTTCTGGTACAGAATATAAGTTTATTGAGTATAGGCATTTTTGACCCCTAATAGATAACAGATGAAAGGCTGAAAGGATTTGTTGGATAAAATGATTAGATGAGGTATTAGTCAGGGTTTCCAGAGAAACAGAACCCATGAGAATATATAGATGTGCAAGAGAAGATTTATTGTGGGAATTCGCTCATGTGATTATGGAGGTTGAGAATTCTCACAATATGCTGTCTGCAAGTTGAAGAGCCAGAAAAGCTGCTGCTGACATCAAATCTAAGTCTGAAGGCCTGCAAACCAGGCGAGGGACTGTTATAACTCCCCAACTGATGCCTCAGGCCTGAGAAACCAGAGGGCTGCTGGTTGAAGTCCTGAGGTGTGAAGGCCTAAGGACCAAGCACTTCAAAGTCCTAGGACAGGAGATGGACACCTCAGCTTCAGGTCCTCTGCTGTGAAGATGGACATTTTAGCTTGAGGTTCTCTTTCTCTTTGTTTACTCTGAGCCCCCAGTGAATGGAATGATGGTTTCCCTACTTCTTCAGCTGCTTTGATTTAAGTGCTGATCTCTTCCAGACATACCGCATAGACACACCTGAGTCTCTGAGTCTCCTTTAGCACTACTAATCTGACGTAGGAAATTGATCATTAGCACTGACAGTAATGACAAAGGAAAAATGAACCTCTAGGGTTTCTGCCTGGATCCACATGAAATTTTTTTTCCATATTATAACATATAATATGAACAAAACATTTTCATCATTTATGAACACATATTAAGCATGACACATTCTGTTGGGCACTACATTAAACATGATTAATGGGGTGGTGCATGCCTTTAATTCCAGCACTCAGGAGGCAGCAGCAGGAAGATCTCTGAGTTTGGGGCCACAGGGAGAGTTCCAGGACAGCCAGGGCTACACAGAGAAACCCTGTCTCAAACAAAAGAGAAACAACAACAAATCTACAACAAAAAACTGTACTGGTTCAAATATGATGAAGACCAAGTACCTGTCATGAAGATAGAGACCATAAAATAGATATCCTAGTGACTGTAACAAGGTAGGACTTAAATGCTCTTAGGGAGATCATATGTTGTTTAAAGAAAATCTAAAGATGGAAGTAAGCTCTATAAGTGAGATGATGTTTGGCTTCAATAGTGGAGAATCGAAATTCCAGAGGGAAAATGAAGAAAAGCAGGGGATAGGAACACGAGTCACTTTTGGGAACCTACAAAATGCCTCACTGAGTTGTGGCCTGTGAAATGAAGTGTGCGTGGGTGAGGGGCATGGAACACAGTACAATGAGAAAATCAAGTTCTCAGGCAGTTTTGCCTGCTCGAGTTCGGGGCTTGGTTCTTCAGCGTGAACTTCAGCAGTGATAAGGTTGTCTGTCAGCAGATGAGCTAGGTTTAAGGGATGCCCAGAAGAGATTTTTTAACAGCTCAGCAACAAGGAAGGGGTGGCAGGCCAATCAGGATGACAGTTGACATGGATAGATGGTTCAGCGAGACAGGACAAAACAACACAGAAATAACAAGACCGAGTAGAGCCAGCGACGGGGCTACCACCCGTTACACACATTGTATCCTTATTCCAGCCTATTCAAACTTTCCATGTACATATTTATACTTACATACATATACATGTAAATATGTAAATACATTTCCATATACATATGCCACTCATCAGTGAGCCCCTGGGGGAAAGGGCTTATCTAATCTTCGTCTGCACAAAAGGCATGGCAGATGCTCTGTGAATGGCTGTTTCCAGAGTGATCACAAGTTAGCAGAGGCACCTGGGCCATTGGATCTGAGTGCTTCTTTTTGGACCTGTTGATGTGACCTAATTTTTTTTTTTTGGAAGGCATTTCAAAAAAAATAAATTACAGAAAGAACTGGAGAGTGATTACGGTTTGAGGTATAAGGAAAGGGATGCGGAAGACTAGGTTGGATACAGAGAGAATGCACACACTGTATCCCTGCATTGAACCGGAAAGAAAAGAAAATCTTCCTCACATCTATCCGGCAACCTTGTGATGTGGAGTAAGTCCTTAAAGAGCGGAAAGGACTGAGGTGGCAGTGTGGACTTGTTTGCTCTCGGAAGCCAATGGCAAACCAGAGCTGAGAGTGAAGGCCCGTAGCATTAGCACTTGGGAGGCTGAGACGGGAAGATTAGGAGTTCAAGTCCAGCCTGGGTTTCATAGTAAGACCTCTCAAACAAACACACAAACACCTTGAGAAAGGAAGTAGCAGGAGTTGGTTGCTGCAGGGAAAGGCTGGCTTGTCTCCTGACTCAGTTGGTGGGTTCTGTCTTGACTCAGTTTTCCCTTTAGTGAAATAAGGTTAATAATAGTCTTAATAAATGTGCAATACAACTATGCACACAACTCAGAGTAGAGCGTGAATACAATAAGAACTTTATAAGCATCAATTCTTATTCAAGCCTACGAGGACCAGCCACCTTATCTATATTATTAGCCCTTTCATTCCTTAGCAACTGGGTAGGGAGGTGTTATCTTCATCCCACTAGAGAAAACTGAAGCGCAGAGAGATTCTGCAACTCATCAGACTCCAATAGCTCTTAAGAGATAAAGCTTATGCTAAGAGAAAGTCTTACCCCATTCATTTGACCACAGGCTCATTCACTTTCTACTATAACACATCATCCTTACATATACAGCTTAGGAACCGCTTTCGAGGAAGTTGGAGATGATCAGTAGGTACGAAGGGGTATTGCAGGAAGGCAATGCTAGAAAGACAGCTGCTGCTAGGAAAATTCACCTGGCAGCCCCGGGAAAGCAGGCAGGAAGGGCAGGAGTATGGAGAACCCAGCCCACAGAGGCTGGGTACTCGAACCAGATTGGAGGATTGGCTGACTGTGTGGCTGATGAAAACCAGGTGGAAGTGATGATCTATGAAGAGATGCAGCTAGCAGCAGGTACAGCACAAAACTCAGCGTTTCCCCTGCAGTCAAATCAGGCACTGTGCAGGCACAACAGGAAGTTGGAAAGGGGGATGGCCTTTCGAGTGCCCTCAATGGCACTACCGCTTTCCCTAGAGAACAGAGTTATTAGGTACAGTGGCCGTTTGCCTTTGAGGGGACTCAGTGGGCTTCGCTTTGCAGTCTGTCAGCCGATGGTGCCTAAATACTCACCCCACCACCCGTACCCCCATCCCTGGCCTTGTGGTAGAATGTTTTCTGTGCACCATTTAAGGGGAGAGTTAGGTCTCCACCTCACTGGATTTCTTATCTCCATAACAATGTGGTGAGAATTTACATTTTCGAAGTTAGAAAAATCAGTTCCGTCGACTTCCTGCTTTCTGTTTCCGGGCTCTGACTGTCACTTCCCATTCCCATGGGTTCCAGCAGAGCACACAAAGCTGAAAATTCTTCTGGAGTTGATTTGCCAAGGGGGTAAAGTAAGTTCATGGTTTGGGGTTCTCCATCCAGTTGCTTTCCTTTCTTTTAATTCTAGGGATGAAAGGCGTAGAACTTTTGCTTTTATCCTGTAGGTCCCAAATTCCAAGTCTATATAATGCATATTTCTATGCACCTGATTTCAAAAACGTGCTCCTCAGGTTAAGACCGTGGCCAGATGTTGAGGTCTCAGTGGCGCCTCCCTTGGTCAGTTGTTAGGGCTATTATGTACGAGCCATCATCCCCTGTGGGTTTTCTGTCTAAAGCCACACTGTGCCTGTCCGTGGAAGGGGTGTCTTTCAGTGTGTTTCTTGTCCAACCTGCCCCTTCTCACTTCGTTTTCTCTGTATAGTTTAAAATAACCTCCAGGTTCTCGATGTCACTTGTTTCCTTCACAGCACACTGCGAGAGGAGGATGGTCTAGTTTCCCCTTTATAGAAAGTGACACTGAGGTTTTAGCGACGTTTAGTGACGTAGCCGAGATCGCTCAGGTAATAACATCAGGGAGAGGGAGTCTCTATCTAGTCTTCCGTCTTCACACAGCTTGTACTTCCTTCTCTTCATACTGTGTGGATTTTCTGGTAAGATGCTGGCAGGAAGCAAGGAAATAGTGGTTGGGCTGGGAAGCTCGGGCAGATTCCGTGCTATTGAATTTGGTGCCCAGATGAATAAAACCAAATTGCCGTGCAGATTTTTCAGTGTAGAAGCACCCCACCCCCTTTTGGGCACGGATTGGAGTGTGAAGTGTCTTTTGAGGCAATCATTAATTGCAGTCATGGAGACAAACTAAAGTGTTATGTGTGGGCCCAGCCATGTTGCGTGCTGTTTTTGGGTGGTACATGTGTTTTGCTGGAGGTCAGGACACAGGCATGTCACCTCAATCTTGAAAAGGCAAATGGAGGTGGGGAGCCAGGTGTGAGTTTGTGTTAACATGAGTATCTGGTCGGGATAAAGAGATCAGAATTAGTAGCCGCTGAGAAGACATCAGTGGTGGAACTCCAATTATTAGGAATCGGGGATCGGGTGTGGAAACCTTGGCTGTTGCTCTGTCTCACAAGTTTATGAAGTGAATGGCTCTGTCTGTACTCTGGAGAGAACCCTCAGATGCTAGAGCAGGCTTTAGGACCAGACATACAATCATGCTGTTGTCCTGATGGGCAGTAAATGTCAAGGGTCCTTTGATGTTAGGACCCAAGACCAACAGGTATTTTCTTGATTGTCTGTGGGAAGTTCTCCACCCAGCAGTGGCTGCTCTTCCTGAATCAGGCCACTCCCTCCACAGCCCCAAAGCAGAAGTGGCAGGTGGGTGGTGAGCTGGGAGTTGGCTGAGGCCACAATTCCCTGGCTGCTAGTCTAGGTGCTGTTAGATCCTGACCTTTCTTTCTGGGCTTACAAAAGAGTAGATGAAGGGGAAATTAAATATTAGGGAAAGGAGGGTTTGGCAAACACAGGCACAGAGGACAGACGTCTCTTTCTAGAGTGAGCATCATACAGAGGATTTTGAGATTTGGCATCACCAAAGCCACAGCCCTAAAGAAGAGGCTTAAACAAGGAAACTTAGATTTGGACTTGACTATGGTCTAGATATGGAGGTTAGGATTCGTGTAACTGGCCAATGTAGGAGCAAACACTGATGGAAACTGAGTGCTTGGGACACCAACGACAACTTGGAGGTCAAGGATTAAAAAGCGGAAGAGGAAAGGACATGGATTTGCAGTGCTCAGAGGCAGAAAGGCACCATGGTCCAGCACTCACTCAGAGTGTGCGTGCACCTCTGTACACAGCCCCCAAATAGCTATGCAGTGTTTATTGCATCTTGTTCTTTGTTTGCTTAAGATGGGTGGTGGAATGCTTGTAAATTGGATATTATTTTTAAAAACACAAGGGAATCCCCACTTCATACTCATGGGAATTACCCTTTAACAGCAAAGAATTTCTTAAGGAGTAGTTGCTCTTTCAGTGGTTGGCTCTGAATCTCCAGATTTTAAAGAATTTCTATGACGATAGTAGGGGCTAAGATTATACTCTTTTACTGATTCTGGAATGTTTTCTCTTTTTGAGACAAGGACCTACTCTATATGGCAGGCTGGCCTTGAATTTCCCAAACCTCCTGCCTCTGCCTCTAGAGTGCTGAGATTACAGGATGCACTAGAACACTTAGCTTTAGATTTTTATTCCCCTGCTAAGTGTTTCAGTTGCAAAATTCATAATTGAAGTTAGTAACTGTTTCTCAGTTATTTGTAAATTTCAGATATACTGAAATCCAGGGATGCTATTTTATTTGTAGAATTTAAAGAAAAGCACCAAGTTATTTTCTTCAAGGTTCCATTCTTTTTCAGGACAAGGCTTGTTCAAAAGCACCTCTGGAGGTGGTTAGCAAAGGAAAAATCTTCCCAACAGAGGTGCTCAGCCACTAAGTCTGGCTTTTGGAAAAAGGAACATTATTCTTTTTGCTAAGTGGGACACTGTGAGCTCAGTCATGTACACCAGGAAAATAATTGGTGTGTTTTAGTTTGCCTTGTGCCAGATTTCATGCTTGTTGAAAGGTGATTGGCCTCAAACCAGCATATTTAAAGGTCAACTGGTTGTTCTGAAACTGTAGAATTTTAACTCTTTCATTCTCATGAGCTTTAGCCAAATGGCCATGTTAGGAAGAGACAGAGCTCACTGGGTGTTAACTTTAGGAATATTTTGTTCTTGAAACATTTTTTTTGTGTGTGTGACATTCTCTGGGCTCCCTGTGGCTACAAACATCTGAAAAATGAGTTATCTGCTGGCTTTTAGAAAAGAGCAGGAGCTGCAGGGACTGGATTCTTTCATAGCTACGACATTCAGATGGGGCTCTAATGTGATTGTGGCCATCACATGGATGTCACGATGGGTTGGAAGTCCTATCCCTTTGTTAGGAGAGCTTCAACAAAGCTGGCCCTGTCTCTTTCTTCTTTGTTCTTACACCTTTGAGTAACCTTTTCAGTTACTTAAATATTTTGGAGGAGAAACTTTCAAGTGTTCAATATCAAACCCAGTTGTTTGACATTAGCTCTGGGGGTGTTGGCTCACTGAGGGTGAGGTTTCCATGATTTTCCTTAACCCCACTGACTGGATACCTGGGGTCAGCAGCTCTTACTGTTTAATCTCCAGAATACCTCTCATCTCTTTCTGCTAGGTTTCCCAAAACAAGGTTGAAGACTGGCCCATCTCAAATATGATGGGTGGGTTTTAGTCACCCATTGAAGCAGTTTCTTGTGTTTTTGGTTAGTGTCCTAGTGAGCTCCTAAACATTCACTGGCCAGCACTCTGCTATGAGGACTGGTTTGGAAGTTCTAAACACGGTGTCTTTCTTGCGGAAAAAAAAAATCTTTTGGAGGTGACCCACAAATGCCACACAGTAGTCAACAAAAAAAGACAGGTGGATCTGAATATTTTAATAAGCTGACAGTGGAGCACTCTCCCCTTTCCTTGTTACTTCATAGTCTGTTCTTGGTTCCTTCTCTTCTTCCCACATTCCTCACAAATTTCAGCTATTGACTATGTGTTAATTGCTTAAAAAAAAAATCCAGTGCCTCATTAACGTCATCTGAAAAATGGCGTTGACATTACCCATGTGATTATCATTGTGAAGAGCAGGTGACTTGATGCTTGTGAAATTCCTTGCACAGAATGGGTCTTCGGTAAATATTAACTCTTATTTAAAAATCATTTTCTCATAAATTTTACTTCTTTCCACACTGCATACCATAGATTTTGTGTGGTGGCTTAAAATGGCCCCTATAGGCTATGGCACTATTAGAACGTGTTGTCTTGTTGGCATACATGTGGTCTTCTTGGAGGAAGTGTGTCACTGAGGGTGGGTTTTGAGGTGTCAAGTGCTCTCTCTTCTTGCTGCCTGCTGATCCAGATCTAGAATTCTCAGCTCCTTCTCCAGCCATGTCTGCATGCAGCTTCTTGCCAAAACAATGGAATAAACCTCTGAACCTGCGAGGCAGCCCCAATTAAATGTTTTCCTTATTAAGAGCTGCCATGGTCATGGTGTTCCTTCATAGACATTCCCCAGTAAGACATCCAGCCTGCAAGGTTTCCTCTTGGTGGTGTTGCACAAACCTATGAGTTTGGTGTAAAGTTGGTCTCCTTCTCATGCCTTAAAACTCAAGTTCTGTTCTTGTTGTTTTCCCATGGGAAACTAGTTGAGACTGGCTATGGAATGTCCTGCTCCAGATAGTAGAGAGAACATTGGTCAAGGAGGCACCTCAGGGTAGAAATGGAAGACCCAGGATGCACTTGTGTCAAGTGACTCTCAGCCCACTAACAGGAGCAACTGGAAGGGTAGAGTGAATGTCACACAAAGGAACACAGCTCAGCATGGCGTATAGGAAGGAACTCTTTCATGCAAGCCAAAAGGAGATCTGGATAAAGGACAGCTTTCCCTCATCCTTGCTCATGGCTTCTGTAAGGCCTCTGGCCCCAATCAGTGTGTGTTGTGTCCAGTACCCTAATGGTCACTTCCAAACACACTCTGTCAGGTGTCCTGACCTCCACTGTTACACTGTCTTTTTCACATTCTTCTCCAGTTAACTCATTCATGATCCACAGCTCTTTCTTAAGTTGATTCTTTAATTATGAATCTTTCATCACTGACTTTCATTCAAATTATATTTAATCATTCATTGACACTTACAAACTAGTGTTTACATCTGAGCTAAATTAAAATGCTATTGCTAAAAATACTTGTAAACAGATGTGAGTCAATTTACTTTGTCATTATTGGAAAAAAGCTGCAAAATCAAGGAAGTAGAGATTTCTTTTGATTCTTAATTCCATAATCTTTAGAACATCGTGGCAGAAAGATGAGAGAAGATAGAGAAGATTTCTTTTTCTAGTAGACATGAGGGATGGAGGGAAAAAGAGGAAGGGAGGCAAGATAGAATCTTCAAAGACTCCTCCCAGTGTGCTATACATAGATACATCTCTGAGTAACCACCACCTTCCAATAACACCATCAAATCAAGGCTCTGTCAGTGGATTAATACATTGATGAGGCGTGAACTCTCATGATCCAATCATTCCCCTATAGGCCCATCAGCTGAGCCTTTAGGGGAAGGGGCTTCATATACAAACCTCAATAAACAGTAAGTGCCACATGTTATTGTAGCAGGTTATAACCATCGTGATTATGTTGGTAGTCTTCAGAATAGTTTAACAAATGTTCTTGACTTTACTCAACAGTAAGAAATATATTCTGCATTATAGTTTATATATATGTTCATATATTTATACAAATACATATACACACATGTATAGCACACACAACTCTCAGGAAATAATGCTGTATTGTACAAGATGTCCTTTAACTAATTCTTATTCCGTTTTATTAAAAATATCACAAAACACAATTTGCAGTTTGATAAACTCTTATCTCTAGGACAATTTACATCCCTTGAACTGTTGTGTGGTGTCCGCAATACACATAATACACACAATATACAAGCCAATGTGTGGCCACTTCTGATTGTATTTTGAGGAACTGTTTTCCCATTTCTTTATTTAGAAATAAAGTAACCAAAGGAAAGCTCAGTTCAGAACCATCATGTCATCTGTAGAGCACAATCTCATCTTCCCTTTATGTTCTCTCCTACTAAAGATTAAGTTTTTATATTTTCAAACAAACCAGTTTAATGGTTGCTAACACTATGGAGTAGGGTAGATAATAACAGACTGTGGAGCGCTGAGATCAAAATGAGACATCTCTATTCTCCTTGTCCCCAAGGCCCAGGATCATTCAGATGAGGGAGGCGTTGGCAAGATTTTAAGAGTGGGAGGTGGTGGCTATCTGCATCCCAGCTCTATTTGCAGGATACAGCAGCGTGGTGCGCACATGAGCTGATGGAGGCTAGGTAGGACTGCATGCATAAGACTTGTTGGAGATTGAGATTGTAAGAGAGAGTGGGGTGAAGAGGGGGATCAGGACAGCATGTGAGAGGGAGATTCCAAGAAAAGGCCAGACAGGCTGGGGAAGGGAAAAAGGCAGAAGACACAGGTGAATCCCAGCAAGAAGTGTAGCCAAGAAGCAAAACTGAAGGCAGAGGAAGTTCGAAGGAATGAGGGTAATTCATAGTTATGCTTATTCATAAAAGAGAGAGAGAAAGGATATGAATCAATATGAGAATTTCTTTTTTTTATAATTTTTATTTTTTTATATTAATCACAGGTTTTTTACTTTGTATCCCAGCTGTAGCCCCCTCCCTCATTCCCTCCCAATCTCACCCTCCCTCATCTCCTCCCTGCCCCTTTCCAAGTCCACTGATAGGGAGGTCCTCCTCCCCTTCCATCTGACCCTAGCTTATCAGGTATCTTCAGGACTGGCTGCAATGTCCTCCTCTGTGGCCTAGCAAGGTTGCTCCTCCCTCAGGGGAGGGGAGGTCAAAGAGCCAGCCATTGAGTTCCTGTCAGAAGTAGTCCCTGTTCCCCTTATTAGGGAACCCACTTGGATACTGAGCAAAAATTTCTAAGAGTTTTAGCATTTCAAGGTGGACTCAGAGGCTAAAAAATGATGTAATGGTGGCTAACTGAAGAGGAAAAAAAATCAATATATTTTATTTGTGTATGTTGTGTATCATAACATTTCATGTATTTGCATGATAAGCTTTTCATGGCATTTTCTTATGTTCATCTAATGTCTGTTGATCATATTCATTCTCATCACTCTCTTTCACCCCTCTTTCTCCCCACCCTCATTTTCTAATATTCTTCTTCTACTTTCAGGTCTTTTTAAAAATGTCTTCAGCATTGCCCACCTGAGGGAAACCACACAGTTCCTAGCTTTTCTAATTCTGGCTGTATTTCTTTTTAAGTGCTGGTCTCCAGTTCTATCCATTTGTCTGGCAGCTGCAGCTTTTGGTCCTTGGATAGAGCTGAACAGAGCCTGTTGCCTTTCTCTGCATCACTGTCTCTTTGTCTTTGTCAGCTTCCCTGTTGTTGATTTTTTTTTTCTTTCATTTGTGGTGTTCTTTGTGTTTAGAATGAAGTTGTTTCCCACAGCTTTTTCTGACTGGCAGAGATACATAGAAGCTTTTGATCTGATGCCTTACCTAGGAGCCCTAGTCATTCTTTATTCACAGATTTCATACCAAGGAACACATCTCTTTGCTAAAGTTTGTTCATAACACTGAAGGAAGCACTGCCAGGCTTTTGCAGTCATTTGTGGGTAAGAGCCATGAAAAACTTGAATTGTAAAATACCCCCCAACTCCCCTTCCCCCCGCTGTGGCTGAACAAGGTGATGTGCAGATTCTGGGTTCTGTTCTTCTCTGTAAGAGTGTCATTTTCATGGTGTAGTTGGTGCTGTGACTTTGAATTTTTTTTTTGTTGTTGTTTTTGGTTATTGTCTCCGTTAAATGCCTATTAGGTACAGTGCTGGAGCACCCATAAGTACAAGAAGATGTCCCTTTAGGAGAATGTGTGTTCTGGGTAAGTTTCTTTCATCTGTGAGTTACCGAGCTATTGATAGTGTGTTCAGCATTAGCAAACTGTCCATGTATGTTAAATGAAGTTTCTCTAGAGAGGCATACCCAGAAAACAGGGCTTATTTGTGGAATCATTGATGTAAGTTGTGATCAGAAGCTCACAGGAACCTAACTTTATGTTTCTACTGAGAACAATGGACCAGTGTTCACTAATTTAGAAGTCTCAGCAACTTTTAGAATATATAAACCACTGCGGGCAGGAATCAACGGTGTAAATGTTTTATTTAAGCTAGAATGATGGACAATGCATACAAGTGTGTAGACAATTTGTGGAGTTATAGTCAACTCAAGCAGCAGTGATCTCCTTTTATTTAATTAAAGACACACTGCTCTCCTCTGTGTAGAACTAAATTATAAACAAATTTATTTTGGTTTAGAACCCTTTTGGTGCATTTTAGCAGACATCTTTGGATAAATATGTTGAATAAATTGGGCATGTCTGAGTTACACAGTTTATTCTGTTAAAGTACTCCTAATCTATGACGTAAGGTGAGAGATGAATGCAGTAAAGTACATTGAAAATCATTTGTATTCTGTGGCAGATATTAAACAGACAGAGTTGATGCAAGGCCTGGTTATTCTTGGACATCCATGGATAAAGGCAATAAGCATACACTTTCCATAGGACAGGGAGCTACATCATGCCAGTCAAGGCTGGGTTATCCAGGATTTGCAGAAGGAAGGGCTTTCAGAGCTCCAGCAAGGAGGAAGAAATAAGTCTGCAGGCCTGGAACTGTCAAGCAAGCACAACGGCTCTACCCTAATCCCTTCTCACCAACCCACGATCCATGCTTCTATGCTTGAACTCACTGTTGGAGCCCCAGCTTACACACCAGATCACATTGAGAATTTTACCCAGGTCAGATATGCAGAAATAAGTTGGAGTTATTCCACAATGGACTCCAACCGTTTCTTTTTTCATTTATGGATACTTTAGCAGGAATAATTTCATACATTTTATGTGATTCTCAAAGAAACTCATCACTCCAACAGAGCAAAAGAACATCTGTGTGTGTTCAGAGGCTAATTACAGGTTAATTTTGTATTTGACATTGTATTTTGTAGCCAATTTAGCTGAGGACTTCAAAAACTTGTAGCCTAAGGAGTATTGAAAGAAAAGGATTTTTTAAAACCAGACACAAAACTTTCCTTTCAATGATATATTCCAAGGAGGCGATTACAGAGTTATTAGAAATGGAAGTAATTTAATATTATGCAGAAAGATACAGAACTTTCATTTTTATGTGAAAATTAGAAATTAATGTAAACTTCTAAAATGTAGTTTTCAAACATTTCTTAGCTTTGGTTAATGAGACCATTGATATTTATTTTATTTCCTTATTCTTTTTCTGCTTTTAATTTTAAATTATCATACGTATTTTGAACTAACTTCTTGTTTTTTGAGATTATAATATAATCACACCATTTCCCCCTTTCATTTCCTTAGTCTGAAACCTTCCATGTTGCCTCCTCATTTCAAATTCATGGCCTTCATGACCTCTTTTAACCTTGTGGTTGTTGGCGTGTGTGTGTGTGTGTGTGTGTGTGTGTGTGTATGTGTGTGTATATTCATAAACACATAAATCCAACTTGCTCAGTCTGTTTACTGGTACCATATTACTTGTACGTATATGTTTTTCACGGCCGACCATCCATTTAGTATTGGATATCTAAGTGATGTGCTCTTCCCTGGGAATGAGCATTCCTCTGGATCTCAGTCTACCTCAGTTGCTTGTAGTTCTTTGTCTGAGGTTGGGCCCTCCTGAGCTTTCCCCTTTCCTTGTTATCATGTCTGTTCGCACAACTGCCACTTGACTAAACCAATATAGTCCGTAACTGCATTCTAACCACGTGTCCTTATGCACACAGGCAAGTGTAGTTTTTACCCCTCGTCGGGGAAACTTCTCTTTGCAACAGAGACCGTTACAGAAAACCACAACCGACCAGAATGCAGAGTTGTGGAGCCCTGTCCTAGCTGATATACCTACAACACAGCTCCCACACCTAATACTCAGGGATCATTGCTGAAGGGTGGGTGGAAAGAGGGTAAGAGCCAGAGGATCAGGGAGTTGGCTCTGAGACTGTGTCTCCTGAAAGTGTCAGCAGTTACACTGTGAAGCCTTATCAACAGTGCTGCTTAGACATGGTTGGAACAAGCATGACACCATATGTTTTCACAATCAGAAAAATGGTGAACCAAACTGTATCTCACTGGAATTATGCCTTACGTAGAGGAAAAATGTTTGTATTTTTTCTAATCTTTTCATTAATTTTCCCATATGATAAATATATTTTCATTATATTCTTTCTTGTCTCCCTACTCCTCCCAAAACCTTGTCACCTCCTATCTACCCACTTCATGCCCTCCCATCTGTCTTCCTCTAAAACAAAACAACAACAAAAATTAAAGTCAAGACACACTACAAAAAAGCATGAAAGCAAAACAAAACTTCTGGGCATGGGGCCTACCCTGGAGTATGGTTGATATACTTATGAAGAAATAACATTTTTCTTCTCCCTGAAGTTACCATTTGCAAATAGCTTATTGGTTATGGATGAGACTTTGCTTCTTCTTTCCTTTCTCCATGTTGGGATTTTGTCTGGCTTGAGCTTTTACAGGCTTCAGCATGCTGTCACAGTCTTTGTGAGTTCAGATGTGGGTCAGCCCTGCAGTGTTTGGAAAGGGCTGTTGTTTCCCTGAAGCTGTCCATCACCTTCAGTTTTTTACAACCTTTCTGTCTCCTTTTCGACATCAGCCCATGAACCTTTATGAGAGGGGTTTGACGATGACATCTCATTAGGGCTGAGGGCTCTGAAGTTCCTCATCTCTGAATATTATCCAGCTGTGAGTCTATTTTAATTTCTATCTATTGAGAGCCGAAGATTCCCTGGTGAAGGCTGAGCAAGCACCCATCTATGGATATAGTAATATGTCATTAGAAGTTATCTTACTGTTATGTGCTTTAGTTGAGTAAGAGTAGCAGCTTTCCTCTAGGGCCAATGACCTACCTGTGGTCTCAGATTCTTGGCCACTTTAGCACTGTCAGGTATAGGTTCTCTCTCATAGAATAGCCCTTAAATTCAATCAAAAAGTGGTTTGTTATTCCCATACTATCTGTGCAACTGTTGTACCAGTATATGCTGCAGATGGGTACAGGTATAGGCAGTAAGGTTTGTGACTGGGTAATATTGATGGCTATTTTTTTTTTCTGCAAAAGCATGCAAAGTACCGTCCAATGGCATGGGTGCTAGAAGTAGCTGCAAAGCTTCTAGTTGGGCTCCAGCTCCATTCTCCATGGTCGGTAACATAAATGATGTCTTCACCAATAGTACATAACTTTCAGTCGGTGATGGGTGATCAATAGCCTGTGATGTCTGGGGAGAAGTGTCTATGGGGCCACTTTGGCCAACAACTTAAAGAGATGTAACCCATTCCTAGCACTGGAAGTTTTACTTGGTGGCACAAGATGTTTCATTGGGGGCCCTGTTTCCCCCATTAGGTGGTGACTCCCATTAAATAGTGTCTACATTTCAAAATGTCTTGTTATTCATATACAATGAAAAGTGTTACTTCACACTAATTTTAAAGCGCCTTTCTTCCCAGCTTAAATGTTTGAGCTCAGCTTCTTTTCCTTTGTTTTTCTGGAAACCTAATTTCTGCCTGCTTTTTAATGGCAGCATATTCTCTTTCATACTCTGGATGTGGCTTGCATGGTTTGGTTCTTCAGACATCTGCACCAGTCCTTGCTTAGTCATACTGGCTTTTTATTTTGCAGAGGAAGAATTCATTAAAAAAAACCTCTCCCAAACCTCAGAGCCTTGGTAATACACATGGATTATTTTTACAACCTCATTATATTTGTGAGTATATATGTGTATGTGTGTCCACATATGTATGCATGTATGGATATATATACATATGTGAAGGAGATAATGTGTGTGAGTTGTTGTTTGTGTACATGTATGCGTGTGTAAGTGCCCATTCTGGTTCTTTTAGGTTGGGCATCTCATCTGTTTGCTCTGCAGGAGCAGGCACACAGTCATGCTCACTGCCTTTACTTGTCTTTTTAGTCCCCTCTCAGAGAATGCTGTCGAGGCCTCCGACTGTATCATGGATGACTAGCCTACAAGCTAGTAACTATACTTCGAAATCTTGATGAAAATGATGCAGATTGAGCAGGTGCTGGGAGCTTTCCAGCTGGGCCAGAGATAGGCAGGTTGGCATCTAATCACCCCAAAGCCTGCCCCTTAACAAACACAGACATATAAAGGTGGTAGTGGAAGTCCATCCACGTGCTGTATGTATGAGTGCAGACTGCATTGAAATGCCACCTTGAGCAAAGTGCTAAGGGCCAAATCAGGAGACTCTCTAGATTAAAAAAAAAAAATCACTATCTGGATTTATAGGATGCATATTTTTGAGTGTTCACTGGGATTCAAAGTAGGGATGTATAATTGAAGTACCATGGTTACTTTATTTCCCTAAATGTAAGGTCTGGCTTTGAAGTCAGCTCCAGGGCATTTCCATCATCACTGAGCCTTGAAGATCTGCCGGCTGAATCAAGGGTATGATGAAAAGCACAAGACAAATATGACACTGGCATGCAACAGGCAGACACCCGTGACTGAGTTACAGTGCTGAGCTCAGCAGCCCGCAGTGAAGAAAAATTTACACCGAGGGGCTCTTTGTGGCTGAGAGTTCTTCATTGGCCATCCAGAACACAAAATGAGCAGACAGAGCTATAACCAGCTAGAATGAAAGCATCTCCCTTTGTTATTTTCTTAAAATTCAAACTGACGTGAAGTATGTGCTTCATAAGGCTTTCCTGGTAGAAGCACGCAGGCAAAGGTGCCGCGGTGGCTGCTGGGGCTTCCGCATTGCAGGAGGGTGCATGACGTCAGTGCTCTAAGAGTGAGGCTCTAAAAACTGTAAGACCATTGATATTCTTTCTCTTGCTGCTCCACTCTCTCCTTTCTGCGTCATCTTACAGTTTGTCCTTTCCTTTTCTCCTTTCAGTTGTCATAAGTCTCTTCCCTGAGAAATCCTTTCAGGAAGGATCAGTCAAACATACTTTAGTGCAATATAAAGTTCACATTATTCCATTTACAGCTGACTTTGGCACTAAATGCCTTCAACCAGCAGGTGTGTGGAGCACTGTATGAGCACTGGGGAGGTCTCGTGTATGCAGTCTGTTCTTCAAACAGTTACCGGCATAAAGAAAACAAAGTAAATAGGAAGAAACTCTTCTGCTATTGGAAATCCGGCCTCTTGCTTAAAAACATGATTCCCTCTTTTTCTTTTCAAGATGAATTTAAGTTTACAAGTGACAGTCACTTCTCCATGAACTTCAATTTCAAACAGACATGAGAAGGAAGATGCCAAGTTGTTGGAAAAGACAGTGAGAATGATTATGTATTAGACTTGCGGTATTTTGATCAAGGGTTCGGTAGATTCAGATTCATTTAGATGCTTTTCCTTTGGCTTCCTGACTTCTATGCAGACGAGGCTGTTTTATCACCTGATATCTCTAGAGAGAATGGACAGAGATGAAACAAGGCCTAAAGGCAAAGACAGAACTTTCTTTAAAAAGTTGCCTTTCACAAACCTTGCTAAAAGCATACCTAAGAACACCAAAACCCAAACCAAACCAAACCAAACCAAACCAAACCAGAAACTAACCAAAGAAACTACAACTCTCCCAAAACTCTGAAAGAACTAGAAAAGTAGGATGTGATTATACCAAATTAATATGCAAGATTTTATACCAAATCAATATGCAAAACAGGAGTAAAACAATCCTCAAAGAAGCTATATTAGATCTTTCTTAAGTTTCAAAGTATTAAAAAAGGAAACAAAAAAGCTGTCAAAGAACTTAGTAGTCCCCATGGTAATGTGGAAAGCTATAGGACATGTTTGGCTAACATTGATAGATTAGCTAGAATGCTCCCGTTCCCTTCAAGTTTTAAATATCAGAAGTTCTTCCCTGGTTGGCTCAGATTTGTTTTTCTTTCTGAACTTAGATTATCTCTACACCATGCTGATGTCCCCTTCCATTGTTCACTATGTGGCTTGTCACTATGACTAGATATTAAGCTTTCTTAGGTCAAAAATCGTATCTTTGGAATTTCTTCTCTAGTTTCACTAGAATCATTGCATTTATAGATGATGTTCAATGAATGTTGCTTGGCTCATTGAATACTTTGAGTTTAAAAGTATACATGTTATCTATATTACAAATACTTATCTATATACTGATACACACATCAATAGGTATATATAATTTCTGATATATGCCCACTATAGACAGATAGATAGGTGTATTATATATAGAGAGAGATGGACATAGATATAAGATATAATATATATGATGTATATATTATATATACATTATGTGTATATTATATATTGTTTTATCTATGTATGATAACTGTAAGTCTCAGCTTTTTTCAAAATGGCTTTCTTTCTGTAACATATGGAGACCATTACAGAGACCCAGAATTGGTCAAAATGCAGAGAATAAGAATAAGTGAATACGGGATGCCTAACTCAAACTGATATATCTGTGATACAACATTCATGCTGAAGTCTCAGAGAAAATTGCAGAAGAGAGGAAAGAGAGGCTGTAAGGGCCAGTGGCCCAGTATGCCTGCTGTCTGATAGAATCTTGTAGGCAAGATGTGGAAAATGCATCCACGAACTCTTCAATAGTATTAGTGCACAAACAAGACCAGCATAATGACAACACCAGTTGGCATGCTGACACGAATGCTGGAAATCCCACATGGTCTCATCCCTAGATAAAGGGCTCCAAGGGATCAGTGTTGCAGAGAGAGGGAGAATTAGTTTCACTCAGGAAGGAGCTTCCACACAGTATTTCTAACCCCCACTGGCCAGCCCTGGACACATGTGCACATGGGCAATGTTAAATGAACTCAGTAGGCCGTGTGTCTCTGTATGTGTATGTATATGTGTGTGTACATGTAAAAATAATTATTAAAAACAGAGATCATGAGTTTAGAAAAGGAGACAGGAGGAGTTTGAGGCAGATAGGAGTTATATAGATACAGTGTCTGAGATAATGTTCTCAAAAACTTTAAAAAGCATTAATGGAAAAAAAATTCATCTCTGCATCTACGATTAGTACTTATATGGTATATTCTGAGAAAGCTGTAGAAGCCCAGATAAGACAAGAAGCAGGAGGAAAATTTGTAGATATGAGAATACGAATGGAGAAGACATTTAGCTATGTCTTGACATGAGTAATAATGTTGATAACAGTAATAATACCATATCCTTCCATTTCTGTAGATTCTTGAGTCTTTGTCATATAATAAAGGACAGGTAGATAAACAGAGAGACAGAAATAAAACAGCATAGTAAGTAAATGCAGATATAAAAACAACAGTTTCAGGGAAAGACAATGAAAACAGTCAAGATTAAAATATGGAAAGAGCACTTACTGTCAACTGGGAATAGTTACTGGATAAATAGCACACCGGGCAGAGAATCAAATAAATATTTACAGTGTTGGCGTACTTGTAGCTGTCTATAGATCATGCCATGTTTTGACTTGTTTTCTGCCGTGTGAGTTGGGGAGAGAGCATACTGGGTTCTCTCATACTCTTCCGTTTTCATTGACTGGAGTTGTTGACACGAATATGAATGTCTTTGTTCCATATGCTGCGTCTATATGAATAAGAGGAATGGAAGCGTAAGGTGCACCCTTAATCTTTCAGTGATTTCAGAAGAGTCACAACATGCTGGCTGTGGAGAGTGCCCTTACCCTGTGCTTCTCCAAGGCCAGAATCTGAGGTTTCAGGTCTAATATGGCTGTCAATGCATTTAGTAACTTAGAGGCAAGTTCCGTTTGCACACATGGACTCACGCATACATGCACAACACTGAGCAAGATCAAGCCAACCCAAATGCAGCACAGACAAGGAAGAGGCTGAAGGCCTACCCCTGTCTTAAGATCTATTGGTGCTTGATGGCTGCCAGTTTTCTTCAGGGAGCAGGCCCTGGTAGGTTATCAGTGTTCCAGCACATGGTCCGTAGTCACGCTCATATAGGCAGCACTCAGTGAATATAAATAAAGAGCATGTGAAGAGAGAGGCGGAAATGGTAGGGAAGATAGGAGAGAAATTATAATGGCTGATTTGATCAAAGCTCATTCTATACCTGTATGAATATTAAATACAATATTTTTTAAAACTCTAAAGAGAAAACCCCATGTTACAGAATTCGTGTTTGCTGTAGAACTGGAGAAATGCATGTGAAAATGTTCTGCTTATCTCGTCATGGGCCAGCAAAAGTCTTAAACTCTTTAAATCTCTACTTTGGGGTAATGGACTGCTGGTTTGACATGACACTAGAACTATAGCTTCCTCTAACATCTGCTTGTGTTACTGTGGGCCAGCCTCTTCAGCATGGATTTCTGGCAGCAGATGGGCAGTGGCTGATAGCTCGCTGCTTCTCTAGTGTTATTGCTCTGGTGCAGGTCTCTGGGAAGCTTAAATCTTAGCTCCGTTTTGCTAAGCTCTTACCAAGGTCTAGGAAGCTGGGATTCCCAGATGTTGACAGCAGATCCTATTACAGCTTCTGGGTCTAGGGTATCTCCTGTGTTTCTTGTTACTGCTGCCCTGAACATTCTCTGGACCTCCTCAGCTGCCTCCATTCACTGAGGTACCGCTCACCATCATCCTGGAGGTGGCTGCTATTCATTTTGAGGTTGCTTCCCTTGCTGCCATTGTTGTTTCTGCCTCTCTGCTACTGCTGCCACTCCAGCTGTTGTTGCCAGGACTGGCACCATGGCTGTCACTACCACCGTCATCTCCACAGCTATTGTTGGATCTTTCTTCATGTTACATCTAACTCCACTGGTGATGACGGTCAAAGGAAGCACTAGAAGTCGACCCAGGAGATGTCTTTGTATTGGTGCCAGTGTTAATAGTATCAAGGGGAGGATGGTATTTAGCACAGGCTGTCTCCCAGTAGGCTCACAATGCACCTGAGTTTATAGGCAGAAAAGGCTGTTTACATCACTCACAGAAGACCTTCATTCAAATGAAGGACTGTCCTGGTACCAGGCATGGGCTTGTCCCCTTTGCACGAGACTCGTATGTCTTCTCTTAGGTCACAAGGGGAAGCGCTGTGTTTCTGGGCTGTGTACAAACTGTTGCTAGATCATCTAGCTCTTACTGAGACTTGTGAAGGTGACAAGTCCAGGACAACCTGTTTGAGAAAACTGTGATTTAGACAGCGCACAACTTACAAAGCGGAGCTGTACTTCAGCAGCAAGCAACTGTGGTTGCCATGCAGCTTCTATGAGGCATGTGTGGAGGAGTATTTAAAGTGACTGGCCCTGGCAGGGTAGCTCAGCTGGTAAGTCAGTGAAAGTCTTCGCTCAATAAAGCTGTCAATTAGGATGTCAAATTGCCCCTGCTCTGGAATCTTAGTTTATCTTAAGGAAAAAAAATATCATTACAAAGACATTTAAATATAGACATATATGTATATAAATATAGCAGTGACTTTTAATATTGTTTAATTCCTGCCTGACACCCCAGGGAAATGGGTTTTCTTTGTCTCAGGGGGTTGAACTATTCTTCAGGCTCTGTTTTGTTTAAGAATGATACTTGCTTCAGTTGAAGGGTAGATGATCCACCTACTCAGACATGTCAGTATTAGTAAAAACTTGAAAGCAGGTCACAGAAAGATTGAGTGATAAAGTGTGAGGTAAAAAGTCAAGAAATACTCAGAAGGCTTTGGCTGTTCCCGAGTGAGAAGAGGAATTCTTCCTAATTAAATAATGTTTCTATTGAAGGCAATATTGTAGAAACAGAGTTTTAATTTAGCAATCTTTTGCTGTTGAACACATGATCAAGTTGTTTTTTTTTCCCATGATCTAGAGATTAACCCCTGATCTGCAATAATTATGCTCTTTACACTGCACATTTTTAAGTAGTGCAAGAAACTCCTGTGTGAGAGTGGAGACAGTATTCTAGCCATAGCAGCAGTAGTGATTGTCGTGACTGGAAAATTGCTTTATCTCTTCCAACCTAAGTGCCACAACTGTAGGAAGGGAAAAACGATATCAACCCTGTCTTAGAATGATGATCATTCCCATTCCTGAATGTCTGACCTGCGTCAGCTACTTGCTGTGCCTGTGGCATACATTATAAGTTTCTCATCTGTTCTCATGACAGGAATAATGTCATTGTCCATGTTTTATAGCTGTGAAAGCTCTGGCTCAGAATACTTCAGAAATCTACTCACATTCACTGAGCAAAAATGTGGCTATAGCAGACTAAACAGAAAACCAAAAACAAACAAACAAACAAAAAAAAACCAACACCAATTTATGTCTGGTGGGGTATGCTGGGGAGTGCACATGCCATGGGCATGTATGTGGAGGTCAGAGGGCAACTTGTGGGAAATGCTTCTCTCCTTCTATCACGTAGGCCTTGGGGACTGAATTCGCATTGCCAGGCTTAGCAGTAAGTACTTTAACTCACGGAGCCATCTCTCCAGAGCCGTAGCAGTGTATAAAACGCCATATGTATGCTCACAGAGTCCCTGCTTAGTTCGCCACAAAACTTTGAAAGTCATTAAAAAAAAATCACACACGAGAACATTTTGAAAACTTCAAAATTTTCTGAAAATGCATGTTGTTCTTGTCACCATCCTGATGGATGTGAATTAGGTAGCATGTATTCATTGGATTCCTTATAATAAATACTTAACACTGAGCCAGATTTTTACAATATCTGTGAAATTAGGGATTGTCCCTTATGTTTATTATATAAGGTGTATCTTAAATATACCCAAGTAAAAGTCTCTGCCATGTTTAGGATCAGGTGTTCATTTCTATTTCATTGTTATTAGAGAAAAGGAATAATGAAACAAAGTTCCTAATTAAAATTGAGTTAAGGTTTTAAGAAATAAAAACCAATTGCATATAACACAGCCTTCATGTAACACTATCCAAAACATGAGTGTTGTTATAAAAAGTTTAGAGGAGATGAGAGAAATATCCTACAAGCCAGCATCTCTCTGCTGAAGGTTCATGTATCAACAGTTTAACGTCCCCATCTGGCTCTTGTCTGTTTAATTTTAGAGTCTATAATGACCAACAGTATTGCTAAAGCTTACTTGACAGGTTTACCCTTGATTCAGAGGCATAAAACTTTCTGTGAGAAGATGGCTGGGAACCTCCTGAACTTCCCTAAAATAAGAACCAAGTTTTGGAAAAACAAATTTCTCTTGTAGGGAAGCATCCTGTTTCTATAGACAACATAAGATATCCATCTTATGTCTCTTCCCAAGGAAGAAGCTATGGGGGTCTGGGTATCAGGAAGCCACGGGCTGGCCAACCATAGCAGGTTAACATTCAAGAAAGTCTTTTCCCTTGATATTTTCTAAGAACTGCCAACACTTCAATGAAAACCAATAAGGCTCTTCAGAGGAATCAGCTGAACCCAGAAATGAGCTGTGCTGTCTGCTTCCTTGTTCTTAAAGGTCCAATAAAAAGATCCAAAGTAGAAAGGACTTTGAGATTAAAGGCATGCATAACACACATGCATCTTCTGGCATAGAACAATTCTCGCTGCTGAATCCAAGCCCATTTTCCTAAGTATACCTTCCAGCCGTTCTTGAACACTTGTGTGTTCTGTTCTGTGGCCCATGTAGATACCTAAAGAGTTCAGAACAGGATGCATTCAAATTGAGAAAAGGTGGAGGGAATTTGATCCTCAAGGCTTATTCAAACATCTTTGATGGGTGGAATATAGTTCTGTTTATGTTGGAGCCAGCATGAGTCTTTTTTTTAAATTTTTTATTAATTACACTTTATTCATTTTGTATCCCCCATAAGCCCCTCCCTCCTCCCCTCCCGATCCCACCCTCCCTCCCCTTTCTGCATGCATGCCACTCCCCAAGTCCACTGATAGGGGAGGTTCTCCTCTCCTTTCTGATCTTAGTCTATCAGTTCTCATCAAAAGTGGCTGCATTGTCCTCTACTGTGGCCTGGTAAGGCTGCTCCCCCCTCAGGGGGAGGTGATCAACGAGCAGGCCAATCAGGTTATGTCAGAGGCAGTCCCTCTTCCCATTACTATGTAACCCACTTGGACACTGAACTGCCATGGGCTACACCTGTGCAGGGGTTCCAGGTCATCTCCACGAATAGTCCTTGGTTGGAGTATGAGTCTCTGGGAAGTTCCCTGTGTTCAAATTATCTTGTTCTGTTGCTCTGCTTGTGGAGTTCCCGTCCCCTCCAGCTCTTACTATTTCCCACTTCTTACATAAAATTCCATTCACTCTGCCCATCAGTTGGCCATCAGGCTCAGCATCTGCTTTGACAGTCTATACTGCAGAAGCTTTCAGAGGCCCTCTGTGGCAGGTTTCAAGGTTGTTTCCTGTTTTCTTCTGGCTTTTAGAGGCCCTCTGTAGCAGGTTCCGAGGTTGTTTCCTATTTTCTTTTTCTTCTGATGTCCATCCTCTTTGCCTTTCAGGATGGGGATTGAACATTTTAGTTAGGGTCCTCTCTTTTGCTTAGTTTGCCAGCATGAGTCTTAACAGAGTGAGAAACAATGCCATCAGTAGCTTACTTGCTATTTATTTGGGGCCTCTTGAATTGTACGAATGTTGGAGATACTCATTCATATATATTTTTTAAATTTTGGGTAAGATGGGGTGGTATAACTATTGTCCTGTTCTTGTGTCAGGGATTTGGCCATATTTGGGTCTATGGACTCTCTGGAGGACCCACTACATAACCAGAACTCACATTTTCTTTCCTTAGAGCTTGAATTCGGTTGAACCTTTACAGACAAGGTAGGCTAAACAAAATTAATTATGCAAGTGATATTTACAGGGAAAATGATGTGTACCTGGCTCACATTGCAATGTGTGTTTGGTTGTTGATTCTGAATAGAGAAAGTAGGAACCTTACACTGTCCCTGAAGCTTTCTTTCCACAGCTAGCCAGAACCATGCCAGAAATGAAGATGCTTGTGGTAGGGCTTGCCCACCTCTGTGCAAACTCCTGGGCTTAGGGTAAAGGTATTCTTGACAGAACATTTTTTTCTTATGAACCCTCCCACTTTGGGAGGTTGAATTAATGTCTTAATCTCTGGAGACTCAACTTGGGCTCTGCCTAACCTCTGGCCAGCTTCTTCTGGTAGAATGAACCATGCTCTGGCAGTCAGGGCATTGCTTTCTGCCAGCTGATTTTATACAGATTGCATAATGTGTGCCGCCTTCATCATCCTCAGAGTGAGGGCATCTCAGGTAAGTTTCTTGTCTACCTCTGTTTGGTGTATTGTTGTACAGGTGTTTGTGTGTGTGTTTATGTGTGTGAGTGTGGGTGTCTTCATGTTGCCCATGCTTCAGCTCCCCTTTCTAGGGATGTTTATCCAAGGTGTTGTTGGCCTCTCTTCCTATCCAAATTTCTCTGCACATAAAAAAAAAAAAGATTAAGTTTGAATGGGTCATTGTTTCTTATAAGATAAACAGCAGCTGATAAAGGCAAGGATGACCTACTTGTGAAGCAGACAAGCAAGGAGGAGTTTACGGCTTTGTTCTTTAGACTTAACCAGTTTTTCTTCTTGGAATGTGTTTTATGGAACCTGACCAGTCATGCTGGCAATATGTTCCCAAAGCCTTTTTGGCTGTAGATCAAAGTCTCTACTATTCCAGCACATGAACTATTGAGAACCCAGACAATAAGAGCATAGTAAGGAGACAGAGAAAGTATGCGTAAAGAATTTTGGCTTTAGACTCTGGTATAAAGGTAGAAAAAGAACAGGGATAATGAATTGGGGGAATAACTACAAGGGGCCGATGCATAGGAAAAGATGCCCCAAAGTACAAATAAAAGTAATGATGCTGAAAGCTCTCACCCTCCTCCTATCATTTTTTTTCTTTTACAGGAATGTAAATAGTTGTCCAAACATGGTGTGTCTCTTAGTTTGAGGAAATTGGCTTTTTTTTTTTTTTTCAGTTACCAGGTACAGCCTTTTTGATAAGGATAGCCCTGTAAAATATATAGCCTCTTTGCTCAACTGCTCTTAGTTTAGGACTTATCTCTAGGAGATAACTACACAACATATACACAAAAACCACAATATATGATGTGTTTGCAGAAGTGCATTCGTGGAGGAAAACCAGAAGCAATATTTATCAAGAGCAGGTTGGTATACTATAATAAGGCTAAAACCTCCTGCAAAATCCCACGTAGTCCACAAAACCCATAGTGTAGTGCTTTAGATACTGTCATGGGAAATTTTTCAGCGATGCAAAGCAGGGTGTTAGAGAGGATCACATTCTTCCATTCCTCTAAGGTGATGTCACTAGAAATGTGATGTGTCAACTTCAGTCCTAACAGGGAAAACTGGAGCACCTTCTACAGCCTTTCAGATTTAATTCCCGCTCTGTACCCTGTCCACTCTGTCCTTAGAGAGACTTGCATAAACTCTCTTATTCTTGGTGAAGATGAAGAGACTAAAACCAACCTCTTTGAGGCTTACTGTGGGAATCAAGCACCTGGCGTGGAGTAAATAAAAAGTACTTTGATTTCTTGTTCATTCAGAGTCTCAATTTTCTTTCCATTATATAAGTGCAAACAGCTGTGTTCTTATGCTCATGATTCAAAGGGAGAAAGCTAAGTGGATTTTGAACAGTTTCCATTTATTTTAACTCAGAAAGAACAGCAGTTCCAAATATATGGATTAGTATTTTCCTAAGGCTACAGCCCACCAGAAAATAGCCATATTGAATCATTGTTTTCTGTAGCCAGGAGAGGCGACTGAGTGAGTACCTGTCGCTGATGGACAGCCTAACCTAACACTGCATTCTTGCCATCCTTGGGCGCTTTAGGACCAAGGGGTTCCGCACAGATCCACTGTTCACCTCTTGGTTTGGAGGAACAGAGCTTTTGTTCTTTATGCTCCTCCATACCAGAGCTTTGTCCTATGCCCAGCAGCACATAAAATAAAGAAGTCCTCATGGGCCATCCCACTTCATGTGAGAGTTGTTTCAAGTGCCTTTAGCCACCTGCAGAGGGCCTACATCATCCACAGAAGGATATGGGCATCCTCAGAGGGGCACAACAGCCAACCAGGGATAAGACTCAGTGTTGTCCTACTGTACTGAAGTTAGTAGGCTCAGCCACGTACCTGGAATCTCTCAGCCATTTAGCTCTAAAGAACAATCAAATGGCACACCCCCCCCCCCCGTTTTTCCTTTCTGTATCTGAGGTTGAAAATAAAATGGCAGTATTTTGAATGTTTTTACTTTGAAAAGTTCTAGCCCATGGAAATTAATTTAAGTAATTGTGCATAATCTTTTTGGAACTGTTGACAGTGTAGAATGAGGGATAAGTGGGACTCGAGGATTTTCACCAACATTTAAAGGATCATTAGAAGGACACGAATTAGACCGTCAGCGTCCTATGTTCCTCCTCTCATTTCTCTCTTGCACAAAACAACCCCTGGCTTGTTCCCATACCACCACACCCATGTGTAATTTTTGTTTAGCAATAGGTCAAGTCTAAGGTGAATCTGAGAAGCTGGAATTGGTTCTGATTCCTAGCAGTGATTACTGGTAAGTATTGAGGACATAATAATGCTTCAAACTTTGTGTTCCATGGCTTGCACATGTTGTCGTGATATTTCTCAAGGGTGCTCCAGAAATGGCTAGCTTTACAAGCATGCTTGGGGACTGGGCAAAGAGATTGCAGGTTCCCAAGCTCTGTTCCCTAGACTCATGGTATTGCCATCCTGGCGTGGGAACCAGGGATCTGCCATTTCATCAAATACCTTTTGGTAATCCACATGCTCATGACGTTTAAAGGCTCCTATTACTGTCTAGTGTATATGCGATCCAAATGTAACCTTTTTTTTTTTTTTTCAGTTTTCTGATTTCTGGGCTGACATTTCAATGACACATATATAGAGGGAAAAAAAAGTCCCATGAACTGTTAGACAGGGAGCAGACACGTCTGTTTCAGTTGCTGATGTGCTTCTATAGCTAAGTTACCTTTTAGGAGATGCATATGGTACCTGATGTTATTACCTAAGTGAGAAATAAGTGAGAAAGCTGCTCCTGTTGAATGGTGCTACACACTGTGGAGTGAAAGACTCACAGGCCACAAGAAAGTTTCTGATATTGCGGTGGGATTCTCTGGCCCAGAAAGCCCTGTCGGCCGATGGTGTGTCTTTTTGTCATGTCTGACCCTGTTAGAATGAAATGCCACTTGAAAGTTAGCATTTTATTGTATTTTCACAGGCTGGCTTAATCTGCTGCTCTGGGGATGGCACACATTGATTTGATGAGAGGAGCAGAGAAGGCCATTCTTAGGCTTTTTTTTTTTTTCTTTTTCTTTTTGGTGGAGGAAGCTGGGAACATAGGGAGATTATATTTGGGGGAATAAATTGATCAGGAGAGGGTCTAAGACAAACTTCTCTTTGATCCTAATTATGGATTTCTGTATTAGTTAGGTCTGTATCCCTGACACAAGTTATTTTGTTAGTAAAGGGAGACTTATTTTCAACATTTGAATTCAAGATCATACAGCCCCAGAGAGAACACTCGTCATCACTTTGGCTGCACCTAAGAACCTTCCACCGAATGACATTCTTAAAGGCCCTTAGCACCGGTACCTTGCGGATTAAGCTATTTCATATGGACCCCTGGAGAAAATGCATCTAACTATAACAGTTTTTCTCCAGTATTCCCGTGTCCTAGAAATGTTTAGCCTTTCACACAATCCTCTCCCTCAGTGGGCATCCGGGGTAGGGAGTCTATGACTCTGGACTGTAACAGTATTGCAGATGGTAATGCCTCGGGGGTCACAACTGGGCTTTGAGGGCAGACTCCTTGCTCTGACCCAACAGAGGGGAAGTGAGTAATAATTGTCTGCTTCTGAGTCCTAGACACCGCTGGCCCTGGACTGTGCTCAGCCAAGGTCAGGATCATGAGAATAAATGAGATTCATTTCAGTTTATTCTGCTCTCTGCCAGGCCCCACCCAAAGTTTTAAACACGCGGTTATTTCTAGCAAAAACACCGAGCTTCCCAGCATTTCTTTATCAGCCTATGACAGACCAAAGGTGATTTTCCAACTGCAGCAAAGAATTTGTTTATAGATCTACTGTTCTCACCATAATTTGGGCATTTCTTCATACTCTTTTTGAGTTTTTATTTCCCTAAATTGAAAACGACTCTCTGTGTTCATTTTCTTTCAGCACTAAATTCTGTCCTGGGAGGTACCCATGCCTTCATCTATGTAGCATGGAGTAGCCATCTTATATAAAGAGGGAGAGGACAGGAGTGGGTGCCCAGTGAAGGAATTCATTGTCAGTCAGCTCACTCCTGGGATGAGTAGAGGGTCTGCCTTTCCAGAAGTTGATTTCAGGAGCTCGAAGCTGGTAGATGTGGCTGGGAGTAGAGAGAGGTAATTGTGTAGGCCTACTGTGAGTCGATAACTGAATGAATGAATGAATGGATGGATGAATGAGTGAATGAATGAAGTCCACGCTGCTTCCTGAGGGAGGCTGCTCCTTTTCTAAGTTGACTGACCTGTTTTCCTTCCATTTCTCAGTGAGTATACGAAAATCTTAGTTAATAGTCTTCTGCCTCTGCTTTTAAAAGACTATTAACTAATCTCTCATTAGAGGGAGAAAAGGGATAATTAGCTTCAATGTTCTCTCATATTTAAGCTGGGGATTCAGTATGAATTGGAACGTGGATCATGTATTCTGGGTAATCAGCACAACTGTTCAGGGTAGACACTCCCCACCCGCATTCAAATCTTTTTTGGTTAGGATGCCATGAATGAAGATTAATAGCTCCATTATTATTTTCTCTTCATGCAAGACTTTTTAACTTGTGTGAACTATGTACCAAGTGTTCTATGAATCATGTCCGCTTCAATTGCCACTTCTTTATCATGTCCCACGTAAGTGTCCTTATGAAATGCACCAAATGTAGGGTTGGGTTCAAAGTTCAAGTGCAACCAGGCAGAAAAGTGACAATAGGGACTTACCATCTCACTGCTTTGATCTCAGAGATGTCATGTGATAATCGCAGATCCGTACCCATACACCTGGATGTTGACTAATACACCTTCATTTTGTATATGGTGCACAGCACACAGAGATCTTAATAATGAAGACAATGAAATGATCATTCCTTTTCAAAATGCTGTTCGGTACTCTGCCCCAACTCTCCGTGAAAGACCAGAGCCGGGATTTGAACCTAGACAATCTGGCTATTGAGTTTTTGCCTTCCCCTTCCATGTGGTGGTTCTTGAAGCCTTGGTGCAAGTAAAGACATGGTTTGAGCAATATATGTTAGTAACACACACGCAATGTTTTCTCTTATTAAATCGCCAATTTGCATATTTTATTTCATAACGCTTCAGAGAGGCAAAGAGCGTGGAGGACCACAGAAGAATGGATTTCTCTCCTTCTTGTCAAATCTTCTTATGCAGAAGAAATCTGACTTCATGTTTAAGTGTAAAAAGATGGCAGTTTTCATTAAGCTTAAACGTGATCTATCATGTAATATATTTTGAAATCCTTTTCATATACAGTATTAGTATAGTTCCATATGTTCACATTCTTAGAAAAGACTGAATTAAAAATGATTTTGTTAAACTTAAGTGTAATGTATTTTAGAAATTTGCCACATAGGTTATTAGTGTGGTTTCACACACTTGTGTTCTTAGGAGAGACTGAATTAAAAATCAATACTGGGGCTGGGATTGTGGCTCAATAGTAGAGTGCTTGCCTAGCATGGGGTCCTGGGTTTAATCACCTTTTCTCAAAAAAAAAAAAAAAAGAAAGAAAGAAAAAGAAAAAGAAAGAAAATGAGAAAACAAAGACAAACAGTAAAAACAAAGCCCCCTTTCAAAAGTCCCATCATATGGTGATTGTAAATTTGATTTGAAAACTCTATGCCTAGGTAAAGTGTTTTGTTATATAAATCAAGAACATGAGTCAGTTCACACAGTGACCACAGACTTGTATCTTTAGTATTTATGCTTTTAATTTAAATTACAACATTTCTTGCTATGGCAAGGCAAGTCTTGTCACCATTTTCTTTTCAAGCAAATTTTTGTTTTGAGTTTATAAAATAAGGTGCTGGCTGTCAGCTATTTCCTACCAGGGAACAGGTTCTGATGTCTAGGTTTCTTGGTAATGAGTTAAGCATTCTGAAAATGATACATTTGTTTGTCCCTGTCACATAGGATGGAGTTAATGTCCAGCTGGTTTTAATTGGCTTGATGGGCCAACATGGTGGATCTGAATATATCAGTCACTTGTGAGTAACTTCTTTGGCTCTATAAACAACAATGCCAGACAGATTAGCTCATGAACCCATAAATCATTCCTGGCCCAAGTTTTGGGACATTTTCTGTCAGCTGTAGCTGCTCTGATATTTGAGATTTGCTGATGCTCTTAGGTCAGAAGAGAATTTATATTCTCGAAATATTCTTTGGTTTTTAGAATTGTCTTAATCTAGACTTGAGATCAACGAAATATGAACAAGAACAGAATTCAGCTGTGAGGGGGGCCCTTGCTTACTACAGCTTTTCAAGACCTGATGTAATAGCTATCAGAGATGAAGCGTTGTTGATAACAGGGAAAAGTCTCTCAAGCCTCCTAACACAAGGCCTGATGGTTTAGGAGTGATGTCTGCATAGCTGACTCTGACATGTTGGGCTATCAAGAGAAAATGATAGTACTGGAATATGTACTTCATTTTCTCCTTTCTGGATTTGTTTTTAATGGGCTGCAGGAAGAAAAACATGATTATACATTTGGCTCAAACTGAATCATGCTTCATACTAAGACATCTTTTGTTGTCTAATGTTGAGTCCCCTAACTGTATCATAGCTCCAGTTACCACATCTGTAAATGCCCTGGAAATGCCCAGGAAATTGCCCTGTTACAGGAGCCCTCTCAAGGTACCATGGTTATTACAGCTCTGGGAAGGGAAGGCTGTGGAGATACTTTTGAAATTTTTGAACATTTTGAATATTTTTGAACATCACTGATTAATCGACGAGCCACTTGGAATTAGGTCAGTCACAACTTGTAATATCTGTGATGGTCAGGGAGCTAGGCATTGGTTATATGTTGTCAGAGTAGAATGTACAACTGCAGTAAGAGCTCCGCTCCTGGACTTGCTGGATGGCTGTTGGCCACTGTCTTGACCGGTGGGACAATGTTCTGCCGAGTTGAAGGTGGCGAGCTCTTCCAGTTGGAAATTTCTGGATGAAAAAAAAACATGCAATGACTTCCATGTCTCAGTTTGCCACCAGGTATGTCTAGCCTTCTGCCTGTGGGACTGCATGCATGCTGGGATAGCTATGAATGGGGCCCAACACAAGACTGTCAATGTACTTAAAACAGCGTAAAACTGTTGACAGTTTACTTGGTAACTCAATTGTGTCATTTTTGAGTATGAATTTTTGAGCAATGTCAAAAGGTTGAACAGACCTGGTGACAAGGCTTGGTTTTGTCTGATGAAATGGGGGTTTGAAATGAAGGGTTCAAGATGGATTTAATGAGATTTTAGTACCAGGTAAAATCAGGGTGTTTGAATCAAAGATACAACAATATTTAGAGAATGTTTTGCTGGGTCAGTGGTGGGCACCCCTTTAATGCCAGCACTCTGGAGGCAGAGACAGGTAGACCTCTTGACTTTGAGGCCAGCGTGGTCTACAGAGTGAGTTCCAGGACAGCCAGGGCTAAACCGAGAAACTCTGTCTCAAAAACCAAAACCACCACCACCAACAACAGAAGAGTATGTTTCTTCATTTCAAACTAATTGATTTATATCTCTTTGAGTTAAAAGGACAACACTTTTAACACCCCTACTTACAGATTTCCATTCTCACATGATCACCATAGGCAGAAGCACTTCAAAAAATCTAATGAAATAAAAAATAATAATTTAAACAGAGTGAAACATTCACTTTTGGCTAGTCACAAATTGGACAAGTCAAAGAATAAATCCTGGGAGGAAATTGTTCATGGAAATTTTGTTTTATTCTCTGTATTCTGTCACTTCTTTCCAGCTGTCACATCTCAAGTTGAATTCATTCAGTTATCTATAACAAACCAAAAGTATTCAAGTGTCTCTTCCATTAATATCCTTTATATTTGGTCATCAACGATGTGATCTTCTCTCTCTCTTTTTAAGAGGTTATTAAATCAAAACATAAGTGGAACAGTTTTATCATTTCTCTTGCCACTTTGAAAAAATAATTATTGATTTAATGATTTGAAAGGTGTTTTTTTTTGCAAGAATCTCTGTTGCTTCTAATATTACATTTGCTATAAATGTTTTAAAATTATTTATTTATTATTAATACATACAGTAGTCTGTATTCTGCCTGCATGTGTGCCTGCACTTCAGAAGAGGGCACCAGATCTCACTATAGATGGTTATGAGCCACCATGTGGTTGCTGGGAATTGAACTCAGGACCCTTAGATGAATAGCCAGTGCTCTTAACCTCTGAGCCATCTCTCCAGCCCTGCTGTGAATTTTTTGAGGCTGGGCGTATGCCCTTGTTACCAGGAAAAGGATGTTAAGTGTCTAAATGCTGTGGGCTGTGTGCATCTTCTTTTCTTTTCTTTTTTGAATTTAAATTCTTTTTCCTCATCTGTGTAGTAATTTCAAAAGTTTCCATAGGTTCTTTAACAAATAAGAAAGGTACAAGTATGGCATAGTGAATATTGAGTGTAATTAATAGTTGGAGCTTAGTGGTAAGTAAGGCAGATATTACAGAGGGAGGCAGTAATACTCGCCTCCGGAAGACATCTCTTTTGTTGTCTAATGTTGAGTCCCCTAACTGTGTCATAGTTCCCCGATTCTGCTTCTGAATATTCTCAGCTTCAACCCTCTCTCCACGGAACGTTCTTGCGGCCCAAGAGCCGGAGGCCAGAGGAGCCAGGCAGCAGCGGTTTATCTTCCCTGCTCGCTCTGTTATTTCCTCTGTTACAGAAGCATGTGGTCGGGCCTCTCCCCTCCCCGTCGGCCCGGTTGACCCGCATTCTCAGGAGTCCGTGAACAGGCTGAGAAAGCTGTCCTGGAAAACGTCCTATTTCCCTACCCCAACACGCATCATTTCAGGGGCATACCCTTGCCTGGATGCAGTAACAACGGCCCCCGAAACACACGGGACAGAGAAAAAGCAAAGAAAATACTTAGCGGGTATCATTTGCTCCCAGCGTTATTCCTGCTAACAATAAAAGGGAAGCTGAAGGTTAGTTACCTCAGGGTTTGGCTGCAGGCTCGCCCTTTGGTGTCTGGGTTGCTGTCTGGTCCTTCAATGCCGGCACTGGCAGAGACTGGCACGCCGGGAGATCTCGCTCCAGCTTGTGCCAGATTTCACCTGTCGTCCCCCCCCTCCCCCAGCACCCCCGACCCCCGTCTCCAGGCACAGTGAGTGTGGAGTGTCTCCTCTGCTGTGCTCCAGCACAGCCCTTCAGCTGTCCAGAGCCAGTTAGACCTGTTATGAGCAGCTAACTGATTGGCTGGGTCCGGGCTCAGTTTCATAGATTATAGTCCGGCGGTTGGGAAGCACCGGCCTATAGCTGCTGTAGTCCTGAGGCTTGCCAGTTCCTGTCTTAACGCATGTGTTGTTGTAACTGAGTCCTAGCACGGCCTTGGATGTGTCTGTCCTTAATAGCTGACATTGCATCTTCAAGACTGTGTGAGTAATCCAGACTTTTTTTTTTTTTCTCCCTCCCCAAAGCTCAGAAAATTAATTACATGCCCTGGGAGGGAGTGATTGTAAGGAGAAAATACCGAACTAGCAGATGATTCATTTTCAAGGTGATTTGCTGTATGTATCAAGTTCAGTGCAATGAATCTTAAAGCTTCTAGGACCTTTGCAGGGCTATTCTTGCCTTTTTTTTCCCCCAGGGCGAATCACAGCTAAGCTGCATTTGAAGGCGGCTGTTGGAGGCATTTGCTAGCCCTGCTTGTTTTATGGGGGTCTATAAAACGATAAAGTCTAAGACCAGGAGGCTGAAACAGAGTGTGCAGTGATCTCAAAGCAGATGTCTGGAGACCCGAGTCAGGCAGGCTGCAAGGTTTCCTCCTCGCTCTTCCAAAACTGTGAGCGGCAGGGAAAACCCTCCTCTGGGGACATAGGTAGATAACAGAACGCCGGGCAGGGGGGGACGAGAAAGGGTGGCTGGAGTGTTTCTTCCTTCTCTGCAATCTGAAGTTAATTTAAGACGCACACCACGACTAACTAACAGAATTAGATATGTGCAAGAATGCTGTTTGGTGGGTCTGTTTATTTGGTGGAAGGCTGAACGGAAAACTAGCAGCGCGTTTTCAAACGCTGGGCGAGAAGCAGCTTAAACACCCACGGAACCCTAAAGGAGGAAAGTCTGCGGATTGGATTTTGTGGTTGGAGCAGGTCAAATGATCCCAGGAAGCCTTCGTTAGTTTTGTGAAGTTACTGGGGTAACTTCTCTTGCTAACAAGGTTTAGGGTAAGCTGGAGACAAGGGAAACTAGGAGGCTCCAAGCCTCGGACCTCGCCTGCAGCTCCTGCTTGGGCACTGAAGTCACACCGAGCATGAACTGGTAAATGTAAGCAGTTCGTGTTTTACTTTGAAATCACTGTTGATCTCTCATGGCCTTTAACACACACACACACACACACACGCACACACACACGCACACGCACACACGCACGCACGCAGGCACACAGGCACACACACACAATGTTGATAATAGGACATTGCTTATGTAGTTAGTGCCTATGAAAATGTTGAAAATGTTTATCTTCTCAAATGATCATATACATACATACATATATATATATTTCTAAAACAGCTCAAAGTGAGGATATTTCTTGTAGCTTTGAATGGCTTTCCAGGTTTCTTTTGTTCCATGTTTTTTTTTTTTTCCGCCTTAAACTTGTAGATTCAAATCCATGATTTTGTGTTGCATATGTCTCAAGCATCAATAATTTGAAGAGTTTTTTTTTTTAAGCACTCTGAGTTCGCATGGCAAATAGAAACTCCTAACAGCTATTGTAATTACTTGCCAACTCCTATACAAATAGCATTTCTAGACTCAGAGCAGTTTAATTTTGATTGTATATATTTAAACAGCTGACATGATTAGCTGACATCGTGGTTTTGAAATTTTTAATTTTAGATTAAATTTGTTGTTAATTTTTTTTTTTAATTTCTGAACCTCCACCTATTTTAGATCCTACCAGGGGATGAAATTCACCAAAAGACAAGTTGCCAACATAGAATTCTTGTCCGTATCAACCAGATGTACATAAGATAGTTTTAAAATGCAAATCTAATATAGTCTGTATAAATGCGCTTACTTTGTGAAGAAATGCTACATTGAGTCCTGTTACTGTGGCAAAACAGAGAGTTCATTCATTAAAATAGCCAGGGATGCTAGGGAAGATAGTTGACTCATGTTTACTTATCCATTCCTGATTAGTTGTATCAGTGGGACCAGGTCAGACTAGCATCTGTGACAGGGAACCATCCCTTCCCCAGGTGTTTGTGGCCATCTAAGAATGGGGAGTGATGGGGGGAGCTGCCTCAGTGGGAATGGGTTTTGAATCCCCGCGTCTCCCCTTCTCAACCTAGGGTCACAGTATATCTTTTATAGCAGCTTTTAAGAGATATTTCTTTTACTTTTAAGAATATAATATAATTTCATAGTTTCCTCTTCTGTTTCCTCACTCCAAACCCCTCCATATACCCCTCATTTCTCTCTTTCAAATTCATGCCTTCTTTTTTCATTAATTGTTATTACATATATATACATATATATGTATATATATTCCTAAATGTTACCTGTTTAATCTGTGTAATGTTTCTTGTATGATTGTTTTCAAGGCTGAGCATTTGGTGTTGGGAAATCAATTGATGTGTTTTTCCCTGGGTACTTAGAACAAAGACCATTACAAAAAATTATGGCAGCTTTGGTGTCCTTACCTTTTTTTGCCTTTAGTCTTTACATTACCTTGCTTGGGCTCTTGCTAGGATAAATCAAATAAGTTTTGCTTAATTATCAAACATTTATTTGTTGTGTATACAACTTACAGAGTGTTTAGAACCAAGAGTCAGAGTGATCCTGGTGGGTCTGTCTGGAGGTGTTTGCATCTTGGCACTTCAAGATCCTAGAATCTAAGACCGTCATGATTTCAGTTCTCCTAGGCATGTCTGGGTCCCAGCCCTTTTGTAAAGGGCAAGAAATTAACTAAAGGAATTCTGAGTTGCCAGGGGCCCAGGGGACAGTAGGCTGTGGGAAAAAGAAATATCTCTTCAAAAGCAATTGATCTTTCTTCTCTGTGTTCTTTCTAAAGTCATGTGTTTTTTTTGGCTGACTGTGGAACTTCTTTTGCAGAGAGGTTTCTATAAAACTATGCATGTCTGCCATAGACAGATGGATTTGACAAAAGATGTATCCAAGAAGGAATGTATTACATCATGAACTTGCTTAGTGGCATTTGGAAACTATTAACACTACCTACTAGTGCAATGACATAAATCCACATTGAAAAAAAAATATTATTTCTTGATTGAACTACATTTTCCAGTGTTAGTTAAAATTTTGTCTTTGGAAAATCTTGCTCGTCCTTGTGACATCCCCCCACCCCCCGTGGTATACAGAGGGCTAATCTGACTGCTTGCTTTTGCATGAGGGTTTAATGATTTCTAGTGAGTGCTGTCCTAACCGTGAGCACGCCTTGAAGAAAGCAGAGCGAGTCAAATGCCGTGCACAGCTCCCCTTCACAAGGTGATGTGTGCTATGAAATGATAAATACTTCTAACCTGGAACATCGTACCCCTGCCCTCTGTTTCTACCCTCTGGTCTAAGAGGGGCTCTCACTTAACTTCTAGACAATCAGCTAGCTCGTCTTTATGATGCCAGTAGGTGACACAGTTCGCAGTTATACTGATGACCAGGCCAAACTGTCTTCCTCTGATTTCAAGAAATACTACTCTTGGTTATCAGTGGGAGCGCACCCAGCTCATATGTTTCTAAGCCCCAGCCTCTGCCTGTATTATCAAAACAGGATTAATATTCTGGAATTTGAATGGATTGTTGACTTTCAACAGGGCAATGGGAAAGGACTTGTAAGAGAGCTTTGTAATGTGTGATTTGTAATACAAGGCACAACCACACATGGTCACTATAGCAGCTCATTGCATCAGGGTCGATGTCTTTTTCCCTCTGAAAGCATAGTCTCAGGAATGAGGAATACCTTCAAAGCAAGTCTTCCTTGGGTACGGAAAAGTTATAAAGGCTATGGGGCTTCAGACCTTATCTGTCCACCACTTGAGTATTAAAATCACAAGGACCTTTGCTGTGATAAGAAAATGTGGACACGAATGTGCAAACATAGTTAGTTAATGTGGTACCAGGTAAATGTCACCAGGTAAATTGCAATGATTATCAGTATGTTAATAGAAGCTGTTCATAGTTTATCACCCTTAAAATGGAAATTCTCAAACACACTTCTTATTAACTAACTTTCTACGCTACATCCATTTCTCCCACACATAATGGATTTATTTGGTAAATGCGTGCGATGAATTTTCTTTTGCTTAGGCAAAACGCTATGTCAACACTTAGGTAAGCATCCTTTGCAGCCTGAGCTTAGAACTGTTAATGACGTAGTTTTAGAGGACATCATTTCCTCACAGGAAAAACTAAGTCTGAAAGCTCCAAATGTCCTTGACTTTATTTATTTTTTATTTACATTTTGAATATTTACTCCAATAAAATTTTCATGTAGGTTTTAAAGCAAGACTTGCTTCTGGCTCTTTCTATTCTATCTGATTTAGAAAGCTCAGTCAGCAGTTTTGAAGCCCCAATTTCTAGTTGGTTCTACCTTGGAAAGTTATCATTCTTTTTTGAACACTAGCTATAACTGTGTTCTATATTTCAGTGGCATGAGGGAACTTTCTAGAAACAAAGAGATTTTATTAATAGTAGTTTGAAAAAAAAAATGGACCTGGGTTTCACATCGTCTTGGCTTCCTTGTGCGATTGGTGATGAGATGAGGTTTTGTTCATTAATTAAAAAGTTTAGAAAAGTTTTAAAAAAAGTGCTAACTTTTCAGTATTACCAAATTCAGCAATGATCAATAGCTAAAAGCACAAAATGAACCCTTTTGTGGTTCCATTATTTTATGATTCCAATTACTAATGGTCTAACACGGTCTGAAAAATTTGAATGAGAATTCCAAAAATAAACAGTTTGTCCATTTTCAAATGCACACATACCAAAAATAGTGTGATGTCATGCCCTGCTCTACCCCAGCATGTGGTTATCCTATGTCCAGTGACCCATACTCTATGTGTGTCCTTCCCAGCTGACAGTCAATAGTCCACCTGCTTCTAGGATATCTGGGAAGATGTTACAATGCTTCTGTTCAAATAATATCTATTTGACCTAATGGAGGTCCCAAAGTGGGAGAAGAGTGTTGTTGGAAATTTGGCTATGGCAAAGAGAAGCCATAAGGTGCTTCCTTGAAGTGAAAAGGTAAAAGTTTGTTACGTAATGAGATAAGCAAATGGCATGCTGAGGCTGCTGAGGCCTACAAGAACAAATGAACGAATCCCCAGTCTGTGAAATTCTGGAGACAAGAAATGAAATTGTGTTATGTTTATTATCACATCTTATACTTCGAAAGTTATGGTCACTGTGCATGGCACATGCTTAATAAAGACCGAAATGGTGTTATATTTTGCATGCATGTATAGAAAAAAGAACACTGTGCAACAAGATTTAGCCTCTATTTCATTCCAGTCACCCAGGCGTCATGGAGATTCAGTGTGTCTCGTACGGATGGGGTGAGGGACTATTCGTTATAACCGAGGCTAGAACAATAGACATGCTACATAAAATTGCATTTGTGTATTCTGTAGCTATGATAATAATGATTTGTGGGCATGGTATTTAATAAAATACAGGTGGACAAACTGGGAGGTATTTAATAATGATCTAAAAATCGACAGGAAAGGAATAAAAATTGTCATTCCAGAAAAATTCCATTTTTATTATTTATATTTGATTAGTTTCTGCACATCAGCTATGGTAGCATTAGCTACTATAACATTTGCAATCTCAGTGGCTTTGCCTGGAAATTTCTCATTCCTCTCAAGCCCAGAGTGGGTATTACCCACCTCACATGGAATCTTCGTAAAGATTTAATTTAATTTTGGATGGTTTCCTACCTCGTGCACAGTGTATCGTGGTCATATTTCTCTCAACCATTTTATTATTTGTTCTCACATGACCACTCGTTCCTTTTTTTGGTCTCAGCTGGTCCTCTTTTCTCATGTGTTGTGTACATGCATTAGTGTGCCTGTGTGTGCATGTATGCAGGTGTGTATATGAGCGTGTTTATGTGTGTGTGCATGCGCATACCTGTTGTAAATTAAGGTTATTTCTATGCCTGTTCTAGCTCCAGATATGACACGGAGACCTGTTACAGTTATAATAAGCCTCGAGCACCATAACTGGGCAGATACCGCTTTATTCTAACTGGACTGTGCTAGCCTGGCTCCCCAGACATGTTCCCATGCTCCTTCCCAGCCAGTCTCTCCTTGGCCGCTCCTGCTCTTGCTCCTGATTCTGCCCCATCCTTGTCCTTACAGCCATTCCTTATGGTGCATTGCTCCTCATGGCCCAGTGACCTCCTCCCCCTCCTCTCCTCCTCTTCCCCCTCCTCTTTCTCCTCTTCCTCCTTCACCCCTCCTCGTTCTCCTCCTCTTCCTTCTCCTCCTCCTTCTCCTTCTCCTCTCCCTCCTCCTTCTCCCCCTTCTTTTCCTCCTCCTTCTCCTTCTCCTCCTCCTCCTCCTCCTTCTCCCTCTTCTCCTTCTCCTCCTCCTCCCTCCTCCTCTTCTTCCCTCTCCACCCACCCTGGGACCCTGGAAACAGATGTCCTGCCTACAGACTGCTCTGTCCAGTCAGAGGCTCTTCAGCTTCTTTATTAACCAATCAGAGGTGACTGGGAAATAATTTTTACACACTATGGAGACAGGAGATTCTCAGAAGCAATGACCAGAATCAGCTAGAATTGAGCTCACTGCTGGGTCAGCAATGAACAGTTGTTATGTACAGAGACACACCTTAATACAACATGAATGAAGGTCACCTCTACGTGAGCACGTGTGTGGGCATGTGCACTTGTGTATGTGAACATATTCGAGTGTGTGTCTGAGCATGTGCATTCATATACATGTATGTGTGTGTTTGTGCATGTGTGTGTGTGTGTGTGTAAGGTATATGTGCATCTGTGTGTGTGTGTGTGTGTGTGTGTGTGTGTGCATGTGTATCTGTGGGCACGGGTGGGTGCTTGTCTACTTCTGTGTGTGTGCATATGTGTGTGTGTACATGCATGTGTGAGTGAGCACGTGTTTTTTGTGTGTTTGCATGTGAGCATTGTGAGTGTGGGCATGAGTACATTTGTATGTGTGATTATACATGTGGGTGCATATATATGTATTTGTGCATGTGTATGCACCTGAGTGAGTGTGGTATATGTTTTTGTGAATGCTTTTGTACGTGTATGTGAATACAAGTGTGTGTTATGCCTACATGTGTTCTTGTGAAAGAGTACATATGTATGTGTGCATGCACGTGTGTTCCTGTGTGTGGATGCGCAGCCGTTTGTGCATGTGCCATGTGTGTTCATGTGTGAGTGTGTATGCATGATGTGTATGTGTGGGCTCACGCGTGTCCTTGTGTGTGCACACCTGTTTGTGTGTGCATGTACAAGTGGGTGGGCATGTGTGCATGTGGTTGTGCGTGTGTGTGAAAGGCTTATGCAGGCTGTCACAAATACTGTGTGTTTGTCGCTGCAATGGTCATATCGTGTCTAGGAGACTCCACCTTGCGGCACGCCTTCCCTGTTCTCTGGCTCTTGAAGACACTCCATCAAAATTTATTTAAATTTAAAAATTGGTTTTAACAGTGATGATGATGATGACGATGACAATAGACACTCTCCCCTTCCGTGGTGTCTAGTGTTGAATTAGATGACACACGTGTCTCATTGGGGGCATTCTCAGCACTGATGAGTGTTGGGCCTCTGCTTCAAGCACACTGATAAAGACCTTTCTAAGGCTAATTGTTGCCTTAGATGTGTGGTCTAAGCATAAACATTTATCAGGCAGTTTAATCACACACCCATTGAGTGAAACAGCGGAAGTACATCCCCCCATGGGGCCCTTGTGACTTTCCTGGCCATAGGCTCTGACCAGGTTTGCAAGTGCCGTGTCGGGGGCGCCTTCCCTCTCATGGCTTCAGCTCTAAGCTGGGAGTGCATGCTGTTCCTGAAAAGTCACGTCCCTCTTGTGTCTATGGGTGTATCTTGACTGACAGGTTGGGACTGTAGAACACTGGGTCCAAAGTTTGGCTACTTCACTGATGACTTTTCTCCTTTAAAGCTTGTGTCACTGTGAATGTGAGTCAAGGAGGATAAAGCTTTCAGCTCAGTTACAGCTGAATTCTCTGGGTCCAGGATCCAAAGTGCATGCTGTTTTCAGCAACAATGTCTTACTGTATGGTTCTGGTGGGCAATTAAAAACAATGGTAGTAATCTATTGTCATGGAAACCTCTGGGGATTTCCTGACCCACCACTCATAGGGAGATATCTTATAGTTGGCAATGAATGGGTTTTTTGTTTAAAGACTTATTACTTCTGGAAGCAATATTATCGGTGAACTCCGGAGAGTTCTAGTCAACCTCCTCCCATAATCTTCTGGTTCGCTAATAAAGTAGTAGGTTCCTTCCTATATAGCTGTCCTATACATTCTTGTTCCATTTGGCTCTCCCTATCACTCCCACATTTTCCCCACTTCCGCTTTCTCCTCCCTTAAACCCTTCCACCGGTACAGTTCACTCCTCTGTTAAAGGCAGCTAGTTGAGCAGATTTCTCTCATTTATTCAAGTGATGCTCTTGTGATGCCATTCTTAACATGCGTTACGGCCAGCTTTCATGTGCTGTGTTCTGGCCAAGAAGCAACCACCCACTCTTGGTCACATGCTTCACCTAGTGGATGGGAGACTAAGGCCATAGGCTCGCTTGGCGCAGGAAGAAAAAACACATTGGTTTGGTATTTTCTTCAAGTGGGAATGTATCTATCAAGGTGCCAATGTACCAGAGCTACTGGGTGGCTTGTATGCAACAGAAATTTGTTTCTCACTTTCCTGAAAACCCTAGGTCTGAAAGCAGGGTGCCAGCATCGTTGGGTTCTGGCAAGGGCCACCTTGTAGGTTGCAGATGGATGACATATTGTTGTATCTTCACATTTTAAAAAGAGAAAGCTAGCTCTCTGGATTCTTATAAAGCCATGCCCTTTAGGAGGGCTCAGCTGTATATGATTACCTCCTAAAGGTCTCATCTCCAGATGCCATCACCCTGAGCATTAGATGGCAACATACACATTCAGTTCATATCAGTCATCCATTAACACCTGTCATACTTTCATTTTTATTTTTTACATTTTATCTCTCTTTTTCAATTGTTTATAAAGTGCACCTTCACCGAGTATAGTTCTCGTAAACTGTGAGTTAAATAGGAAATATCATATTTGTTCTTTAGAAAAAAAAATCAGGAAGATAATTTAGCTTTCAAGTTTTTTCTTATGCATATGCTGTATCTTTCCCCAAAGCCATTAACATATAACTCAACATCATGATTACAGAGATTGCTACAATTTAATGATCTTGTCTTATTGTAAAAAGTGGCTCTAGATGTTTCTCCCTCCCTACCTTTCCCTTGCATTGGTCTGGATATTTCAGTGTTTTATTTTGTTGTCTAATGAAATGGTTTGGAGAAAATTAACAGTGTTAAATTTGCTTATCAAAGTGCAGCCATTCATTATGTTTTTCTGAGTATTTAATAAACATGATATGGATTCTTACTGGCAGAAACTGCTTGGTTTTTGCTGGGGAGTATCTGAACACTTTTGGCTACCCCCTCCCCCCTTTTCCTCTTTGCATGTGGTTCAGGCAATGCTGAAACTAACACACACTTGGCTTAAAGCCTTTCTGTTTCCTGGAAGCTCAAACTTGTCTCTACCCTGAAATCCCAGGGTCTAACAAACACATTCATACTAAATGTAAAAAAAAAAACATAGACATCTACTCAGCGAATCAAAAACAGTTTTCAAATGGTTGCTTTTAAAAATCCCCCTATAAATTTTTAATTTTCTTTCAATAAAACCTCATAAACCAAATTTAGCCCTTTTATATGGCAGGTTTAGATATCTTGTTGGGGTGTTAAGCCAATCATAACTTAGCTGTTTTAAAAACCAAATTACTTTTCTTCACTATAAAGCAAATTTACAATCAAGCTATTTAAGAAATAAAGATGACAAATAAAAATCCCTTTTAAGCTGTATATTTTGACCTAGAAAGCTGAAGAACTGATTCATTATAGCATCCTCACATTTATCCGATTGACCTGAGAGTGCCTGAAAAGAATTTTCCCATAACTCCACATACTTGTTTATTTTCCTGGCTCATTCCAAAAACATTTTAAATGCATCACTGCAAAAGTGTCAGATCTCAACCTAACATCCAAGCAGTCTCTTTATTTTGTCAGAGCTAAAAATATAAAATAAAATAAAAAGAAGAAAGAAAAACAAAAGCCACTTAGAATCTTTACCCCAAGGCACTGAAAAATACTCACTTGACTCAATATTTAAATTGGAGAATTTGAAGAATAAATTATACTTAAGAAAGACTTTAAATACATATATTTCTTTTAAAATACAGTTTGAGAAATGTGTGCGTACACATAATGTATTTTGATCATACCTACCTTTCCTCCAACTCTCTCTAGACTTTCCCCATCTCCATCCCAACTCTGTACCCTTTTTTAAAAAAATAAAGTACACCAATGAGTCCATTTGTTTCTGCCCACAAGCACATGATTGTAGTGCCATTAACTGGAGCATGAGCAATACTTCCAGGAGCCATTCTCCTGAAAAACAAAACAAAACAAAAACATAAACAAAAACAAAAACCCTGTATATCCCTATTGCAGCAGCCTCCAACTGCCAATAGCTACTCGGTAGGTAGGGGTGGGACTTTATGAGGACTTCCCATCCATCCTAAAGTATTGACTGGTTTCATCTGTGGCTGCCATGAATTCACCTGTGTAATATCCTTGCCATGTCCAGAAGACATGATTTTTCAGCAGTTCTCACCAACCTCTGGCTCTTGAAATCTTTCTGCCCCTTCTCCTGGGGTGTTTGCTGAGCCTTAGCGGGGAGGGGTGTGATAGATATGTCCCGTGCAGGGACTGAGGTGTCCCCAGTCACCCATTCTCTGCTCTGTTGGTAATTGTAGCCCTTTGTAGTAAACATTCTCCATTGCATAAAGAACCTTCTTAGACTGGGAAACTTCCGTGGACTAAGAGCTGCACTAAATCTATGGGGGTAGAGATAAATGTTGGTAAGTCAGTTTGATAGCATGCTAATTTAGCAAACTAATAGTGGGAACGTCTCCCCTTTGATGTCAGACCTCCCCAGGCATCGATTCTTGGCCAAGTTACATACAGTACCAGGCACAACTTTCCTCCTGTGGAACAGGCCGTAAGTTTAATCAGAAAGCTATTGTTACTTATAACGTCCATGCCCCATTGCTCCAATGGGAATATTTTGCCAGCATGGTTGTTATTATACCATCCAGAGTTCACAGCTGGGTCGGACTGTCAATCACCTCTCTACCTTGATGACTTTTCTACTACGCCAACTCTGCATAGTATCTTCCCAAACTATTAGGATTAACCAGTAGGAAGGAAGCTTCCGGGTCAGTACCAGCTTGATTTCTTTGTATCTTATGACCTAAGTGTGTGATTTCTGCAGCAATAGTGTTTTACTATCAAGGTATTACAGGTAACCAAGAGCAATGGCAGTTGCCTGTAATTTTGGGGGGCCTGTGCCATTGCCCTGACTAACACTTCTTTCCACCCTTGGCACTGTTTGTTTGTTTGTTTGTTTACAGGCTGAATGAACTTCTTTGTTGAAACATTTGTTCCATATTGTCCGAGAAGCAGAATCAGGAATAAGCTGGGAACCTTAACATTCAATAATTCTGTTGAATGTTCGTTCATCTGTTGATCCAGAATTGATAACCAAATATAGCATTCAAAAATGTATAAAATATCACTGATAAATAGTTGTCTTCCCAGTAAAAAAAACTACTTTTTAAAGGAAAAAAGCAATACAATAAGATTAAAATGTGAAATAGCTGTGCATATTAAATTACTGTCACTGAGTTTGATTTTGTTTATAAAGAAAGAGTTTCTAATAGTATTAGATTTAAAAGAAAGTGATAGTAATAAAACAGCCATAGTTATAAAATGTAGTTCCAAGTGAGAATTTTGTCTTACTAAGACACCAGGATGATTTACTAAATAAAAAAAGCACATTTTATATTTAGGAAGATGGGCCAAAAAATTGATAATGATAAATTTGTAAAATTAAAATACATTTATGGAATATGTCTGCAAATAGAAAGATCATTTCACTATAATGTTCAAAGGAAAAAGTCTCTAAATTGAATTTTGTCAAATTAAATCTAAAGGAATTAAAATGAAAAAAATAATATTCCTATTGAGGAAATGTTTAGGTGTGCTCATGGGGATCGAATTTTGGGATTTATGTGTGCTATTCATGCCTATATCCCAAATATTCTTTTCTTTTCTTCCTTTCTTTCTTCCTTCCTTCCTTCTTTTCTTTCTTTCTTTCTTTCTTTCTTTCTTTCTTTCTTTCTTTCTTTCTTTCTTTCTTTCTTTCTTTCTTTCTTTCTT
>NW_026586463.1:7511419-7566520 GCF_907164565.1 Psammomys obesus
CTTTCTTTCTTTCTTTCTTTCTTTCTTTCTTTCTTTCTTTCTTTCTTAGAGGGTTTCTCTGTGTCGCCTTAGCTGTCCTGTCCTAGACTGGTTTGGTAGACAAGGCTGTCCTCGAACTCACAGCGATCCACCTACCTCTGCCTCCCAGAGCACTAGGATTACAGGCGTGTACCACCAATGCATTAGTACCACTTAGTAGCATGTTACTCTGGAGAATTCTTTAATCTTCATGTTCCTTCATTTCCTTTTTTAAAAAAGAATGGAGTAGTTAAGAGTACCTAAGTACTTTAAGTGGAGGTTCAGTAAATTAATATTCATAAAACACTTGGAAAGGGGCAGGGAGGAGCTGAGGGAGGGAGGATGGGATTGGGAGAGAATGAGGGAGGGGGCTACAGCTGGGATACAAAGTAAATAACCAGTGATTTATATAAAAAATAATGATTATTATAAAAGACACTTGGAATGAGGTTTATCTCATATGAATGCTTTGTAAATGTTTGCTGCTCTGGGCTGCTCTGTTTTAGGGGGATTAAACAGAACTTTCCTCATTATGTATGCCAATGCAGCTATGCTATCACTTGTTGGTCTTGAGTAAGTGATGCAGAGATACTTAGGTGAACACTGAGGGGTCCAGGCATAGCCTCTCCCCTACACTCATTGGCTAAGATGACTGTTCTAACCCTCTACTGTGTTCAAAAGGGTTTTGGTCTGCATTTCTCTGGCTTACACTAACAGGACTCATTTAAAATTCCTGCTTCTGTGTAAGCAGGAAACAGCCTTGCTTCCTTTTATTTGTCTGTGTGTGTGTACATGACCTTGTGTCTGTTGTGTTTGCACAGGCATACGCATGCACATTTGTGTGTGTAAAAGTGGACACATGCTTGCTACAGTACCTGTGTGGAAGTCAGAGGACAGCCTTGGGTGTCAGCCCTCACCTTCTACCTCTCTGAGGCAGGGTCTTCTTTAAAAAATTGTTTTTCTACTACAAAAGCCAGAATAGCTGGCTTCTGATCTTCCAGGAATTCTCCTGTCACTGCTTCTCATCCAAAGGGCACTCGGCTTGCTGACAGCTGCGTTGCACACTCAGCTTTTACCTCCATTGTGGGAATTCAAACTCAGGCCCCCACACTTGCACAACAAGTGTTTTTATCCACTGAGCCATATCACCAGACTCCCCCCAAAATAGCCTTGTTTCTAAAACTCCTGAATAAAATGAAAGAGCAAGTGTCACTTAGAGTGGAGTAGACATCCTTGCCCAAGTGTGAATAAGAACACGGAAGTACCTTTTCCTCCCGTGTGAAGATTATATTTTAGAGTAAAGATTGGTAAACTACTGCCTGTGGGCTAACTTGCAGCCTGCCTGTTCAATGATTTCTAGCTGATATTGCATTTCTTAGGTGTATTTTAAACATATAAGAATCTATCTCGGCAGTCTTCATTGGGTCTGGAGCAAACAGCCCACAATAGGATGTTTAGGGGAATTCCAGCGCAGGGAGAGATGGGTCTGCCAGGTGACACTGGGTGGGGATCTTCATGTTTGCTATCTTCAGTTGCTCTACCGTTATGGGTGCATAACGTCATGTCAAGTTATATAGCATTCCATTGCGTTATGTAGAATGTTGTCCTAGAAATGTTACCAGTTGGTGGCTGATTATTTTACATAATTATTCAAAGGAAATGCATGTGCTTCTGTTGATTTTATTCCATAGCTCTCTACTCTGTTTCTTCTCAAGTATCTTCCTGTTCTTTACCATGAAATACGCCCCCACCAACACTGTATTGTAAACCTGGGTTTGCATTCAGATTCATTTGTTTTACGCAAGAGAATGCTGCCAGAGGTTGTGTTGACAACACCGTCCTTGGTTTCCTAGCCTGTAAAATAGAGGTGAGAATCCCAGCTCTGCTTGCCACCCAAGGGGAAGCAGTGAGTGACACCATGTGCGGGAGACTGAAGAGCGCATGCTTTTTCTTGTGTCTGGTTTCTTGTCGAGCAGGGTTATGTGTGTCTATGGACTAGAATGCAAACTTACTCTGCTTGAACTACAACCGTCTGCTGTGCTGGGTGGGTTATGAGCGGGTAAGCATGAGGGAACTGAGTGAGAGAGATGCTTTGAGCATGCTTTTCCCCAGGGTGGTGTCTGCTTTGTTACTCACTTCTTTAATGTGGAAGCTGCTGCTTTTGTCACGGAACTCCTGTGAGGCTTGCAAAGATAAAGGAAAGATGGCAGCCTTGGCAGGCAAGGAAGGCGGTGTTTCTACCACGGCAAAAGACAGAAGAGAAGCAGATTCTGCTGGACTATTTCAGAAGCAAATACGTGAATCTGTCATGTAGCCAGTAAAGGTTGTTGGCTTTGCAAACATAGAGAAAGGAATGTTTCCTTTGAACAAAAATAGACTCTTGTTGGTAGAAATGAGAAGTCTCCGGCAGTGAAGCTGGAGCAGAGTTTCTGAAGGGTGAAGGAAGCATATGTGACTCCATTTTGTTTTTACTGAACTACACAAGGAAAATCAACATTTTGCTCAGTTAAGATGTTCATGATCACCGCTTTGAATTGTAATCACATTAAATAAATTTCCTTGTATTCACATTGTTTTGGAAAATCCTTGGTGGGAACATTTGCTCCTCTGCATAAGTAACTTGCCATTTTTTTTCTTAGACATTTAGAGAAAATGCTTCAAATCATGATCATGAATTTAAATTTAGAGGGACCCCTTCTAATCTAACCTCTTTTTAAAATCTCTTAGTTATCTGGAGGATTAATATCTAAGTTGTGTTCATTCTCTATGTCTGTACAGCAAAGTTCCTCAAGCTTAGATCTTAAAATGTCAACCAGGATTGTTTTCCCAGGCTACAAATCAGCTTCAGTGTTCTGCTTGTGCACACCAGGCTGTGATTATTAACTGAAGTCTAAGGAGGCCTGATTATGGAATCCAATGCTTCATGCATTTCTGAAACTTCTCCAGCGGACTAGTCTAGACATGCTCTCAAAATGGGTATTCAGGGTCTATGAGCAGGCAGGTCCAATTACACACACACACACACACACACACACACACACACACACACACACACTTTTAAAGTCTTGTTATCACATTTGCTAGCATCTCACAGGCCAAGGCAAGGCATGGTGGAGCTCTTAGGAGAGGAGAACAGAGGTAGGAGCTGCAGTGTATATATAAGGCCTTTGTGATTTGAAGCCATTAATGCTCCCTCTCAAGGTACCAAAAGAGTAGTCTGCAGATTCAGTATTTTGGGGCCTATATTCGAACAGCCTGTGGTGGGAAAATCTGTGTGTTTTACTCCTGGTTTTGCATGTTCTTGTTTCACTTTCTTCTGTCTAAAATCCCATGTTTTCATTTATTACTGCCCACTGTATGTGTCCTGGAGAAACCTCAAACAAACACGTGGCAAAGAATACGTATTATCTGCCTTTTCCTCATTGCTAATACCCTCGACTGGAAGCCCATTGAGTGGCTTTTATACTATTTCAATCATGAATAATACACTTAGGTAAAACTATACAAAATGCAGGTCTTCTAGGAGCCTACAATTTGCTTGGCCTACTCGGTGTTAAACAAATGCTTAAATATGTAAATTAATGTCTGGCAGCAAGACCTGCTGTGGAGAAAATGAAGCAGGGTATAGATGGAGCGATAGTAGAGGTGCTTTTAGATTGGCTATTCAGGGAAGGACTCTGAAGCGAGGGAGTGAGCTGTGACTATCTGGACAAAGTGTGTTTTCAGCAGAGAAATTAGCAGGTGCAAAGGCTGCTGGGACTTGCCATGGAAAGAAAGCTAGGAAAAATGAGAGGGAGACAGCCAGGGGCCAGATCCTGCAGGGCCTGTTTGAACAGTGCGCTTAGGCTCTAAGTTCAGTGGCCCTATGAAGCTCCTTTTTGGGGGCTGGGGAGAGACAGGACCTGATGTCTGGCTGCTGTGTGAATAGGCTTGTAAGGAGCCCTTGAAGCTGGGAGCCTGGGATGGTTGTGCTGGAGAGAGACGCTGAGGGACTGTTAGGAGAGTAGGAGTGGAAGCTGCGAGAGAAGGGCAGATCCTTCAAGATGTGCTTCATTTAAAGAAATCTAAATTTAGAGACCATGATCAGCTCTGCAAAGCTGAACATATGGAGAGTGCTTCCCAAAGCAGACCCAGTGTACATCCGGTGACATCTGAGTTAATTTGAGGTGCTCTGTCAAATGAATGGATTTCTAAATTTTAATGGTTGCTTGTGAATTTGATGCTCATTAGGAAACATAAAACTTGCATGTAAGTCCTGTGGTTTCAGCTTTTATTTGTAGTAAGAATAAATTGTTGATTCTACAGTAGGTAGAGGTAGTTAAAAATTAGGGGAAATATTGGATGTCTAGAATGGGGATGCTGATGGGACCAGTCACAAGGCTCACTTCTGAGGGATGGTAGTAATTACTTAGGTGGCGTTATGCCATGTGAGAGTCATTAGGAATTAGACTTTATCAGTTATTTATTGAATTGTAAGCTCCATATTAGGCTATTTCTTATTTGGTTGCACTATAACCCTGTGAGATGTTGGTGGTAAAGCTTTAGCATTTTCATTTAAGAGATTGGGGGGGTGACTCTCACAGAGAATAGGACCTTGTTCTAGGACATCTCCTCTGGGTTCTCAGACATGGTGAAATTGTAAGAGGGACAGCGGATAGAAATAGCGGATAGGTGATCAGAGAGCCTGCCACTGAGTTCATATCAGAGACAGCCCCCAGTCCCCTTACTAGGAACCCCACTTGAAGACTGAGTCTATGGGCTACATCTGAGCTGGAGTTTTAGATCCTTTCCATGCATGGTCCTTGGTTGGGGTTTCATTCTCTTCAGGGTCCCCAGGGCTCAGTATGTTTTGGCTCTGTTGGTCTCCTTTTGGTACAGCTTTGCCAGGCCACAGAGGAAGACAATGCAACCAGTCTTCATGAGATCTGATATTATAGGGTTAGAGGGAAGGGGAGGAGGACCTCCCCTATCAGTGGACTTGGAGAGGGGCAGGGAGGAGATGAGGGAGGGAGGGTGAGATTGGGAGGAGATGAGGGAGGGAGCCACAGTCGGGATGCAAATTGAATAAATTGTAATAAGTGATAATAATAATTTAACAAGAATAAAATTTTAAAAAAGTAAAAAAAAAAAAGAAATAGCGGATAGGAATAGTGGATGAGGATAAGGATAGTGGGTGAGGACAGGTGTAACTCTGGATGACTCTTGTGAAAATAAAGACTTAGTCTGAGTTGCAGAGCAATGTATCATCAGGACCTCAAGTAGTTCGTGCACATGACAAACTAGATGATGGGATGAAAGAAGCAGGTCTCTTGCCCTGCGGGGGCCTGGGTTTTCTTTTCCTCACAGTAGGATGCTTTAAGAAGCAATCACCTGGAATTCCAGTGGAAAGGCTATGGGTGGAGACTCTGGAGAGACTTACTTTGCTTTCTAATTCCACATTTTGAGGGTATCCAGGCCTTGGCTACATTTTAGCTCATCTGAATGTGCAACTCCCAAACCTCTGACTTGAATCCTAAACTCTAGTTGGAGAGGGATGGCCTCAGTAACAACCTTGGAGCCACTTTATGGCAAGATAACCCCAGACAAGTGACTTAACCTCTTCCGAGTGTTTGTCTCTTGCAATCTCAGGAAGAGACTGAAGACGAATCCGAGCCCCTAAGTGCAGTGTAGGTTGAGTGATCCGGTACTCAGCAAAGCAGAAATAGGGGTCAGAAGACCTGAGGTCACATGAAAGTGATTTCCCTTCCTCTTGGGCACGTGTGCTCTGACTTCCACCTGGTACTTTCTAACAAACCAGACAGACTCTTTCAAGATTTTAAACCAAACTTTATGCAGAGTGCAGGGAATCCAATGATAGAAGCGGGAGATAGTGAGACCTGGAAAGGACAGGAGCTCCACAAGGAGAGCAACAGGACCGAAATATCTGGGCACGGAGTCTTTTCTGAGACTGATACTTCAACCAAGGACCATTCATAGATATAACCTAGAACCCTGCACAGATATGGCCCATTGGCCCATAGCAGCTCAGTATCCAAGTGGGTTCCCTAGTAAGGGAACAGGGGCTGTCTCTAAAATGAACTCAGTGGCTGGCTCTTTGACCACCCCGCTCCCCACCCCCAGAGGAGGGAGCAGCCTTGCCAGGCCACAGAGAAGGACAATGCAGCCAGTCCTGATGAGACCTGATAAGCCAGGGTCAGAGGGAAGAGGAGGAGGATCTTCCTTATCAGTGGACTTAGAGAGGGGAATGGGAGGAGATGAGGGTGGGAGGGTGGGGTTGAGAAGGAATGAGGGAGGGAGCTACAGCTGGGATACAAAGTGAATAAACTGTAATTAATATAAAAAATAAAAATTTAATTAAAAAAGAATACGTTAGATGACCAATTGATGATAAAAAAGAGAGAAGCCAGGAATAACTAATACCTTTTGCCCTGTGCTGTATTCGAATACATAGAAGGTGATAACTATTAGATACAGGCTCTTCCTAGACACTGAAGCTACTGTTATTAACCAGTAAGAAATTTAAGACAGAGAGCAGAAATGCAAGAATGTGCTTATGTTGTACATTTTTCATTTAATAGTGATATAAAACTCTCCAGCCTCCAGAACTGTGAGCAATAAACTTAAAAAAATATTATCTACTATCAGCTATTTGTTATAGTAGCTCAAATGTAATAAAACATAAACCAAATGCAGAGGTCAGTACTTTCTTTGACAGAGTAAAGCAAGGAAATTCTCGGTGAATTGATCTTGGAAGTCATTTGGAAGGAGTCGGATTCAAGGAAGGTCTTGGAGGGAAGAGGTGAAATTGGTGTTGGTCTTCAGGAAGAAAGTGTGCCTCAGCACAGGTGATAGAAAAACTCTTTCCAAACACATGGCAGTAGGAAGTTGTTGAGTTGGTTCCGGGGAACATGATAGCAGCCAAGGGCCGTGAAGATGTCTGCAAAGGCCCATGGGAAAGGATATTGGGTAACTTAAAAACAATTTTATTCTGAAGTATTTTATATTTAGAAAAAGAAATTACTAGAATCACCCAGAAGCTTTACAATATTTGTCACCTGGATCTAGGACTTGCTAATGCTTTTCTATTTTACTTTGTTGTTCTACCTCTCTCTCTATTTCTCTTTCCCATGAATAGGATTATTTTTTTTTCTCTAGAGCAGTGGTTGTCAACTGTCCTATATGCTGCAACCCTTTAGTACAGTTCCTCATGTTGTGGTGACCCATCAACCATAAAAATTATTTCATTGCTACTTCATAACTGTAACTTTGCTACTATTATGAATCATAATGTAAATATCTGATATGGAGGATATCTGATATGGGATCCCTAAAAAGGAGACCTTAGATTCCAAAGGGATCAAGACTCACAGGCTGAGACCCACTGCTCAAGAGCATTTGACCATGAAATGCAAATACAGTGCTTATTTTACCTCTAATTATCCCCTAAAAGCTAAAGGCAAGGGTTTTCATGGTTATAACTTGGATGCAATTATGAAAATCAGAACCGTTAATATTGTTCTACACTGTTTCCTGATTTGAAGACCTTATTCATATTTTATAAATCATCCCCAAAACAGAAGGCTCATTTTTTTTAATTAGTTACATTTTATTAACTCTGTATCCCAGCTGTAACCTGCTCCCTCATTCCCTCCCAAATCCTCCCTCCCTCCCTCATCTCCTCCCTGCCCCTTTCCAAGTCCACTGATTGGGGAGGACCTCCCTCCCTTTCATCTGATCCTGCTTTATCAAGTATCAGAAGGCTCATCTTAATTCCTTCTTTCTCTTCATTTTTTCTCCTCCCCTCTTTGTTTCTTTATGGCTCTTCCGTCTTTCTTTATTGACATTATGAAAAGGGTTCAGAAATATCAGCCATGGGAATAAGATATCCCTCAGAGAAGTAGACTTAGTGAACAAGGCAGCCTTTTCAGAGGACTTGGCAACAATAAGAGACAATATCAAGCTGATAATGAGGATAGAACCCAAAACTACAAGGATGCTCTTATGTTTTGGATTTTTCACTGAATTACAGTAATGGGATTTTTATACTGCTTTAACAGGAAGAATGCAGTGCAGCTGCAAGCATCCTGGAGCAGTGGTTGAGGGCCCAGCAACCCCACATGGGTTGGAATCAAGCTTTGCTGTTTATTAACTGTGAAATTTGGGATAGGTATCTGTGCTTTATTTTCTCCATGTGTGAAATGAGGATAATAAAACAGATTGCCTTGTGGGTCTCTTGTAGGGATCAAAGCAGGTATAATTGGCAAACTGCTGTATTGCAAGCCTCCTTGACATATAGTATTATAGATGTTTGACAAACCAACATAAATAAAGGGCTTTCCTATTCTTATGTACTGTGTCTTTATCATTAACTTTACAAAGTAAGTGCTATTATTATTATTCCTACTTGGAACTCAAATGTCAAGTGGTTCGACCAAGGTCATGTAGCTGTTGGCACAGAAAACACATTTTATTCTTCAGTCTTTCTATATGACAATATCTACCAGGCAATAGATATAAGCTAGTGACTCCTTACTAGACTAGAGGCCCCAGAGCCAAAAGTCCTCTCCATAGAAATAACTGAAGCTAGGAATGTGTGTGTTTGCTAAGGGAGAGGCCATGTATGAGACTGAGTACTGCCAATGGTTGCCTATGAGACAGGAAGATAAAAAAGAACTAATGAATGAAGCTGAGTAGGAACAGCCACAGAGTTGGGGAACAAAACAGGGTTGACATAAAAGACAGGATGAGAGGGTCTAGGAAGAGTATGCATGCTTTTTTGGGGGGGAATTAGGGAAAGATGCAGTCAGATCTGAGATCAACAACTGATGAGAGGTTTTCTTAGAGACCTTAATGAGAACCTTGCCTCTGTTGAAGGCAAAGACCTATTTTCCCTGGCTCAGGAAGAGACTAGAAAGAGAAGCAAGACTTCCTTGGAAGTAAGTACTTCTTTAAGACATTAGAGTGAGAGTATGGAGGACTTTGGGAGAAGTAGAGTACAGAAAAGATCCTTATCTGGTAAAGGTGATTTCCTTTGTCACATAGCAGGGCAAATCCAAGGCCTGAGGGCACAGAATAGTAGGGAGGCTGGCAAGGATAATATTTTTGATCTGTTGGTCAGTGGGGTCTCCTTCCCCTCAAAAAGCCTATTATAGGCTATTATGAAAACTATTGATTACCCTCCACAATCTGAGAGTAAGATGCTATTGTTGAAGACACTACATACTTATCTTAGAGGACACAGAGGAATCAAGCGCTTCCCCAACTGGAAGTTTCGCTCCTACTGAATAGTGTTCGTAGTACTTGAAGGTACTATACACACTAGTGGGTGAGAAAACTAACCATCAGTCTTACCTAGCTACAAACCTTTTGAACTATAACAGTCTCTTGCCTGCAAGATATGCACATCAATACACAAATGTTATGGGAAACCAAACACTCTTTAATTGAATTTAAGGACTACTCCACGAGATGAAACCCATACCGGACACTGTTAATGAGGCCAGGAACCTGAGATTGTATAGGCCGTCTGCCCCAGGGGATCATCCACTGCTTTTATTTGTCTGAAGGGACGTAGTGATACAATGGCACATATCCATGGACTGGTGCTCACCCTCACCAAGGAAGCTTCTTCTTGCAGTAGATGGGAAGTAGCACAGAGACCCACAACTGAGCAACATTCTGAGAGAGGCTTTAGAATACTTAGCCCCAAATGGGATGTCTTAATTACATCCTTCCCTTTCAGGATCAGAGACTGATAAAGAAGAGGAGGCAGAAAGATTATTAAAGCCAAAGGTGGTGAATAGCTTCAAGAAAACAGAATTTTCTAGTCACAACAGGGCTAATGCATCTTCAACCCACAGAGACTGTAACAGCATGCACAAAACCTATACAAACACAAGCCATGCAAAATCCCAGTGTGCAGAAGGGGAAGAAGGAGCAAAGTCTCTTTCCTAACCAAGAAGCTATTTGCAATTGATAGCTTCTGGGAAAGGGAAAATTAGTCTTCAAGGGAGAAACAAATAGCTTTTGCAAATAGCTTATTGGTTAGGAGTGAGACCCAAGTGTCAGTGGGTACATCAACCACACACCAGGGCAGGTCCCATAGTCAAGAGTAGTTGGGTAACACAAAAGGACTTTATATTATTTTGTGGCTTTTTGTATATAATATCGTATATAATACGTTTTGATTATGTTCCTTACCTTCCTCCAACTCCTCCCAGATTCCTCTAACTCCCTACCCACTTAATGTTGTTTCTCTTTCTCACTTTCAAAAACAAAACAAAAACCCAAAATACAAGTAAAATTCGTAAAAAAAAATCAAAATAAACAAGTAAAAGAAAAATAATACAAAAAATATCAAGACAAGACACAAAGTACACACACACACACACACACACACACACACACACACACACCAAAAACCAAACCAATCAAACAAGCAAAACCCTGGTGTCTGTTCCTTTGTGTTGGCCAGCTACTCCTGGACCTGAGGCCTGGCCTGGAATGTGGCTGATGTACCACCCATTAACACTTGGTCTCACTCCTAACCAAGAAGCTATTGGCAATTGATATCTGCTGGCAAAGGGAAAATGAGTTTTCTCCATTTTTTAAGAGAGAGAGAGAGAGAGAGAGAGAGAGAGAGAGAGAGAAAACATGAAGTGGGGTGGGTGTGGAGGAGAGGAAGCATCTGGAGGATGGGGAAAGGAAAACAGCATGATCAAAACATACTGTATGAAATTCTCAAAAATGTAAATAAAAACGTAGAAAAGAACGTGGCTTTAGGGACCACACTAGTGACTAATTTATTTAAAATGGTCCCAATCTCTGGGAAGTGAATGGCAAAGTTGTTTACTGTAAAATCAAGTATATATGAGATTGTAGATGAAGATGATTTAGGCCTGTCCTGTCCTTAAAAGTGGGGAGAGGCTGGGCCCAGAGTTTCCCGTAATCCTGGGGGCCAGAGAAGAAAGGAGAAAGAACCTGGGTGGCAAAGTTGTGTGTGCTCAATACACCCCTCCCTGCTGCAGGGCTTTCGCAGAAGCTGCCCCTGTGCCTGGTGCCCTTCCCCACACTCTACAAAGCTACCTGTTTTCAGTAAAGGTTATGCTTTCTTTCAAAAAAAAAAAAAAGTGGGGAGAGTCTGCTGTGCAGTTCCACTGTCATCTTGGAATTTAGCAGAATGAATGGGCTGGGTCAGTGTAACTAAGAGCTTTCAAAGTAAGGTCAACAACACTGAGAAACCTCACAAGTCAAGGAGAATTTGGTTGGAAATGGCTAACTGTAGGCAATGAAGACAAGAGGAGGATGTGCAGGCTGGGTTAATGCTCTGTCACTCTTTCAAAATATTCACAGCAATAGAAAAAGAGAGAAAGCCTATCTTTGAATATGGGAGCATGGCCCAAGGTAGCATATTAGAAGTGTAAAAATTCCAATGTATTAGGTTTTACTTTTAAAAGATTTAACATGTTATTACAAATCTAGTTTAATTTAAAATGAAGTACTAGGCTCTTGATAAAATAGACACACAAAAATGCATACCTCGTCTTTTCATGTTAAGGGCAGATGTTGGCGGAGCTGGTGGGGGGGCTGGTGAGAGGGCTGGTGGGGGGGTTCCATATTCCATATTTTAAAATCCATGAGAAAAGAGCAAAGTAAGAACAGAATCAAAGGGAATGGACAACGTAGGGCAGGGGTAAGAAAGAGTAGGTGCAGCAGACACACTGAGGCTGTAGATAAAGGGTTATGTCAACATGTCAGCTTGAAAATGAGACAGTTCCAGGTGCCAAGAGGCTCAAAAGCAGCATCAGACAGAGCACTGAGTTATGGAGATGGAGGCTGTCTAGGGTAGCTTTAATTTCATTGAGTTGTTTTTTTGTTTAGATCCTCAATGCCAAATTTTTCTCTTGAGGGGAACAGAAGAGAAATTAATATTTCAAAGGGAGCATTTGTAAGATGTTAAGCCAGGCATTTTATTTTTAAGCGTTGTCTTGAACTGAGAGGCAGAGATGAATAGAGCCAATTTAAATCCTCTTAGGGGATACATCTAATGTCTGCCACTTGGCTATATAGTCTCTATTAAGTGTAGACACAGGAAGACCTATCCAATTGAAATGTCATCTGTGACACTGAGGAGTTTTTAAAAACACATTTTCAATTCATTGATATAAGTATTTACTTTATCTCTGAAGCTGTCTGTCTCCAACAATAAGGAGGCGACTTGTGGAATTCATGGCTATTTCAGGATAATAAGCTATCATTTGTGCATATCTTGTTTTTTTATGTTTTAAAGCAATGCTGCAGATATAGATTTTTATTCGTTATAATGTGTTGAGTTTAGAATGACATACAGTATGAGCAGTTACCAGTACCATTAAAAGAAGAGACATGGCCAAAAGTCCAATGTTAGTCATTTACTCTTAAAGTTCTGAAATACTATAGCTGGTCTTGATTGCTCCCATTGGTAAATAACTTCAACATTTTTTTTTTCTTCTGCCTTGTTTTACAGGTCAACAAGAATGTAAGTAGTGTTTAATAGAATGGAAAGTAGCAGCAACAAAAACATTCGACCACCTCAAACTGACCAATGGGATTGTCACTATGTATTTTGTTAAAATTTGTGATTTCATGACTTGATGTGTGCGTTGATGCAATTACGCACAGTTTACATGTAATTGCAAATGGTGAACACTTAGTTTTAGTTTTAAAATTATCCTAGAAAGTGGTGTGAAGCTTAGTGCAAAAGAATAGAGATGAGCCATACATTAGTAAAACGGCAGTGTGAGGGCTAGCATTCCAATGGGAAGTTCCCTGAGCAGAGCAGTCCACGCAGAAGCAGGTGGGAATGTTCCCCACCCTTGAATCTGATTGTTCTGTTTTAATTTTCCAGCTGCCTGGCATCTGAAGCCATGTCAGTGTGATGAGTGTAAACCCGGGTAGAATGCTTACACCAACTTGTTCCATCACCAAGGGGGGATCGTTATCACACAGTGTTGAGGTTTCAGATTGTCAAGATCAGAGGGCGTTCATGGAAAACTCCATCCCTGTGATCTGTAGATCTAGTGACAGGTAGTGGCTGCTCCTGGGGGAGGTGTCAATCAGAGCACTGACTGCCTTACTAAGTACCACCGAGCCTTGGAACGATGCTGGGGGAGAGGGCTCTTTATTTTCTGCTCTGGCAACAACTCCTTCATCTTCAGTTTATTAGTGATGATAACACCCAGAATGATGCCTGATTTCCTGTGGCCTGCCCTTTTACAAACCAGGAGGGACTTCTACCTGATACATTTCTCTAATTTTACTTTTTTTCAGCCATTTTTCTAAAGATAGTAATAAACATATTTAAAGTTATTTATGATTGTGCTACATTATTTGTTAAACACAAAATTTAAGTTGATTGATTACTATAATTTCCTCCCATCTGTGTTTCAGATGAATCAATGACAATGACAGTGCTATCCCTTAACCCTTGAAAACATTTGGTTCATTTTCCAAAATAGAAAATTATATGGTTTCCTGGAGATATTATTTTTCTAGAAGCATAGTACATCCATTTATTGATAGATATTATTTTATGAAAAATACATCTCATGGACTTCAGTGTGCCTGCTAGTGGGATGAGGAGGAAGAAGGGATGAAAAAATAGATTAAAGTTTCATTCAAACAAATGCTTTTGTCAGTACATTAGGAATGACAGCTGTCACTAAGAGTTCATTCTGAAGTTTTCTTACGTTGTTGCATGTGTGTGCTTTATGTTTTTAAGTGTGTGTGTGTCTGTGTGTGTTGCATGTCTGTGTATGGGGCTATGGGCAGCTAAAAGTTGATGTATGGTACTTTTTCCTCCCCCTTAATTTTTCAGACAGTATCTCACTGAACGCAGAATCCACTACTTTGACCAGCTGGCTTTCCAATAAGCCCCTGGGATTCACCTGTGTCTGCCTCACCCACAGCACTTGAGTTACAAATATTTTCTGGGAGATCCAAACACAGGCCTTCATCCTTGTTTAACAAATACTTCACTCGCTTCTATTTTCTGCTCCACCTCTATTATTATTATTTTAAAATAAAGCCCAAGTCATTTCAATGAGAGAGAATGAAGAGAGAAACCTTTCAGGAAGTGTTGGAATTGACGGTGATTTGGTGCTTGGCCAGGACAGGGAAAGGTGGCTCTTTATTGTGCTGTTTCATTTCCATAGTGTTGGACAGAGCATCCTCAGATGTTTCTAGACTCCATTGGGAGAAGAGAATGGGATGAACAGAGTGTGAGGGTGTGACAATATCCTGGTCTGTAAGAGTTCTCCAGGGGTTGAATGATTTTGCTTTCACAGTCATCTTGATTGTTCACTAAGAGTGAAACAATCACACTGTCATTTGGGACCTACTGATTCAGGCTCTGTGGGGTGCTGCTTGGGAATCTGTGTTATAGAGATGCTTCCAGGACAATTGTGATATACAGCCAGGTTGGAGAACTGCTAGAGTAAACAGTGGTGGACAGTGGGACAGCAAGGGAGCATTGTGTATCTGTATAAGGGTGTGGCACGTAGTTTCTGTGGCATGAAATCCATCTACTAGAATTCAACAAGGAACAGCATGGAAGACATTTTAGACAGGTGCTGAGGACATGGCCTTGGGCTTTCCCAGGAACCTCTCCTTTAGAGTGCGAGCTTTTTGAATTCGCCATCTGGTTCTGATTAAACCCTGCGTTCAGAGGCCAGGGCAGGCTTGGTTCCAGGAAGGTCATCCACAATGTTTTCCTATAAAGTTCTTACTATTTGTCTTTTTTTGGGGGGGGGGGAATACATCTTCCAGCCCTCTCTGGAACAAGGCTTCCTGAAGGTGTTTTGGTCTCTTAGCTTTATCCTCTTCTATGCTTTTATTTGAGATGCCAACCCACCACTTTCACAGATTAACCCTTGTAGAAGCCCACGGAAACTGCAAATTTGTGGTGCTTTTTGTTACAAGACAAGGCACCACTATCCTTGAAAAGAGTGCAGTTTTATTTACCTCTTGGGCTTATGGAGCAAACGTTCTTTCATGAGAGGGTGGGGCCTGATAGGGAAGAAAATGCTGCCTGGCAATGGGTGGCAGTGCTGTGGGGGCCTCATTTCAAGGGAGAACTACCTACTGTTTGGTGTGGATGAATTGCACATACATCCCAGCTTTTAGGACTGTCTTAGCTTTATCTTTTGAGCTTCCTTTAACGGATCTAGTTTAGAACCTTTCGTGTCCATAGAGTCCTGGTTTGCATAGTGAAGTATATGGTCACTGTCAGCCTGAGAAAGAGAGAGAGAAAGAGGAGGGGGGAGAGAACACTTTTCTTGAAGACCCTAGATGACATCCATTTTGGGTGTGTTTTAACCAAACTGAGGCCTACCTTAACACTTGTAGGCCACATTATTCCATCGCTCTACAATTCCTCTTCCTGCCATGACTCCACTGTCTTCTCAGGGAGGCCTCCTAAGAATTTGTTTGGACATACCAGATGGATCATTTATGATTTACCCACGTCCCGAATCCTCCGTGAGCACACAGTATGCCTGGGACATGTGATCTGCTCAGGGAGAGCGAAGACTCACACATTCTTGGATGCCAGCTTTGGTCATTTGAAGCATGGAATTCCAAAATCATGAGAGCCCGGGATTCATTTAGGAGGAAAGCTGTCACTGCAGGCATGTCGTTCTCTGTTGCAAATAGACTGCTGGCCGCATGTAGAAACTAGAAAGCACCATCTCTGAGTTAGGGTGACTTGGCTCCAGCGAGGCCTTTTTTATTTTTTTAATTCCTACTTTTCAGAGATCCTGCTTCTAATACATTCTCAAGCAATCCAGGCTCACTATGGCATTTAAAAATGTTTAGATACAAATACTTTACCCGTGGACAGTGTATGGTCATCTATTTGAGGTCCATGGGTTTTCCTTCAACTGATCTAGAAATTCCTTATTGGACGTCCATAAGTGGACAACTTTAGGTTCATCATCCCATTGCTAAGAGCAAAAGTAAAGCGAATAATGTGGCTTAACGTTTAAAAGTCAGCCGAAGGGAAGGCACCTCCCCCCAGTATATTTCACTGTCAGAAATTTGCTGAAGCTTTTCTTTGCCTGTTGATAGGCTCCACCAGATGTGTGAGTGTGAAGACAGGACAACTGTTTGATCCGTCATTTCCAGTGTGGCTTTGTTTGTCTGGCCATCAACCAAATGAAAAGACTTCCCTGTCTCTTCACAGAATTAAATCTTTTAACATCTCAGACATGTCTACATCTAATTATAACACTTCTTAGATAATTTTTAAGACGGACTATACTTTTTTTTTCTTATGGTATATTGGCACTGAACTAGTTCAAAGGCAACAAGGTGATTTCTAGTTAAAAACACTCCCTGAAGGTAGAGTTATGAGATAGGTATATAACACATAGCTTGGATCCTGTACAATCCTAAAGGTAAAATTTCCAAAGCTTATTCATGGATCATGTAGAATAGCAGTAATTCTGTATACATATTTCTTCGGCAGTTCTGGTCTCTTTATTTTCATTGCATCACTTGAAAAATCATGCTACTTCTACATTTTTGCCTCTTTTTTTGGATGCTAGTGTAAGCTAGAGAAGGAGAAGCCATTGGGGACATACAGAGCCAAACACTATACAGCCAATGATTTTCCAGTGAACATGTCATCATGTCTAAACATTTGGTCAATTTATGTCACTGGGATTTCTATTGGTCAGATTTTCATCACTGCAACAAAATACCTAAAGTTAAATAAAAAGAGTACAGATTGACTTTGGTTACTTTGCTCAGTGTTTCCAAGCCTGTGATTAGGCAGTACTTGATGCTGAAAGAAAGCACTTTACCTCACAACAACCAGGAAGCAGAGGGGGTGGGCATAAGTTCAAGTCAGGAACATGCTCCCCAGTGACTGGCTTTTACAAAGCTGGGTCTCAACTCTGAAAGTCACCATCACTTCTCATTGATGTCACCAAATTATGAATCCATCAGAAAATTAGGGTTCTATGTCAGAGCTGTATCTCACTTCTCAAAGATAGGATGCAGCATGTGGGAGCCCAGTCTTAGGGAGCAGCGAGCCTTCTTCTGTGTGCGGGAAAGGATTTAATAGTTAAGCTGGAACTGGTTGTTTGAAAAGTTGTGATTCTTCCATTCTGCTTGATAGTTTAATATGTGATTTCCCAAGACTAGGATAAACAAATAGATAGAATCCTCTAAATGCTTACATTATTGCTCATTTGTAACCAATAAAACTTGCATCAACCCAAACTACTTGGGGGTGTGTGTGATTAAGTATCTACAAGTAAAGGACTCTTTGCTTTCAGACTCCCCTAAAATATAGTCTACCTTCATCTCTTTGCAATAAGGAGCTCAGCTGAGCAGAATCACTATCTGGACATTCACTTTTTGCTCTTTTGGTTAGCTGCGGCCATGGAGTAAGGAACAGTACATTTATATTGAAGAACAGACATCATATGGGTCCTGCTGTGTGTTTATACTCATGATCTTTACGTAAAGCTCATGATTACATCTTTCCTCTGACTCTTGGAAACTTCCGTCCTTAATAATTTAATTTCTCTCTACCAACTGCGGCCTCCCACGGCAGCCCGAAGCCAGACTTGATGTAGTCCAGATATGTTTCAATTCTCTTTTATCAAGCTAGGGAGAACATTTCTTGGAGACTGTGTTGACTTCTACATTTTGAAAGAACACCAACTGTGGGAATTTTTATGCATAAGGAAGCCTAGGGAGCAATGGGCTTCCTTCCAAAATACTGCAAATAGTTACAGTTTAAGCAGGCAAGCATGACACACATTCTTAACCATTTTTCAAAATGAAACTGCACTAGAAGAAAGGTGATTTGAAAAGAAAAAAAAAATATCCAGTAGTGACTGGACAGCTCATGACTTCAGCAGTTCCTATAAGTGTTCCATGGAGAGTCCTGATGCGTGTTCAATGTACAATTAAATCATGTAGCTGAATAAAAAAAAAAAAAAAAAAACGGTTTATTCTGAGAAGTTCTGGGCTGGAAATTCTTTGTTCATGGATGCTCACAGCAATTTTAACTGTTGAGCAGCACTGTATTGTACACTTGCCCATTCAGACTTTGATTTATTATTTTCTGAAACCTCACTATACAGGTGATATTTAGGTACAGAGGATAACTAAGCCATTTCTTCCTGGAAATTGAACAGTGGGACCAGGGTACATTACTATGGGAACACACAGTTTCTTCCTGGGAGCCTGGGGTTTTCCTTATATTTCAAGGACTACTTGCCTTTTTGATATCACAAGCCAGAGTAAAGTAAAAAAGCCCCTGGAAACACTGAACCAGTCACCATGAATTGTAACACAGAGGAGAAAGCTCATGCTTCATCCACTTTCAAGCAGCCTTCAAGAGGTGCATGTTGTGGTGGAAACAGAAGGGGCTATAGTTAAGTCCTTTCAAGCTATTTCTTTTGATATTTAGGTCAAGGGTTCTGCCTTTTAATTAATGTTCTTGGGAAAGCTTATGGCAACATAAAACTTACAGAAGTATGATAGATACCAAGAAAGGAAAATCTTGCTATCTGATTAAATCCTTGTGCTATTTTGTAATACAGCTTTATTTCTTTTTAGAGAGTCTGTCGGTTGACCCATGCTGGAGACCTGTTACCATAGCTTTTTCTTTATCTTATTAATTCCCTGTACTTTGTTCAAATATAGTGGCTTCCCAGTGGGACAGCCAATACCATATGTGTGTGTTTGTGTGTGTGTGTGTGTGTGTGTGTGTGTAGTATTTCAAGAAGCTCTAATATTACCATTGGTCTGGCCCCATTTTCAAAACCATCATGTCTTCTGTTGGAGGTCTTTCTACAAATTAAAGAATGAGATGTTCTCAAGAATGCCTGTTTGCGGTATTAACTAACTTGGACAGATGATCAGTTTTGCTGATAATACTCACTAGTCTATTGGTAAATGGTAGACTCTTCTGCTAGATAGTTGATCGTTAGTAGAAAAATGTGCAACATTGTAAAAAAAAATAGGGAGACAGAAATAAAAGCACAGAGCACATTTGTTAACAGGGTAGACTTCGGTTACTACAGGAACAACTGCTCTCCATGTGAGGTGTTACAAGAAGGGAGAATGAAAGGGAAGTCTTACTGTTAAATGTGGTGTTTGGCTTTCGTGCGTTCTTGGCCCACATGGTCCTGTAGAGTGAGATAAGGAGGAACAGGCAGAGGCAGAGTTAGTCAAATCCAGCCTCCCAAACTCTTTGTGCTGGCTTACTTTTCAGAAGTAGGCACATGGTGCTTTGTATTTTATGCTCACGACATTTTGCAAGCCCACTTACACTGCAGGACTGACAAGAAACTGATAAACAAAATGATGAGGACACAGGCTCCGAGCTGAAGACCTTGGCTTCAAAATGTCAGGGATGGGCTAACTTTCTAGAGGGAAACTGTTTAAAGTGATCAACTTCTTCTCTGGATTTTAAGGCACATGACAGTGAGTAATGAGACCTCAATCGATCCTTGAGCTCCTCCCCTACAATGGCGATTGCTCTAAGTGCCAACAGTGTAGGAACGAGGTATGATGGGTCTCCACAACGTTGCTCTGTGTGCTTGTGATCGTTGCTGCTATTCTTTCACGGACTTTGAAATTTCTGTTTTCTTATGAATTTGTTTCTTTCTGTGAATACTAGCCTGTTGGCATGTGAATGGATTCTAGTAAAATGAGGATTCTAGTTAGCTGAGTTATGGTCACTTAACCTCTTAATTAATTCTTGCTGCATGTTCAAAGCTTAAGAAATTTCACATGGTCCTACTTTATCCCTCTTTTCATCTCCTGAATTATGATGTAGGATCCTCAAGCTCCAGATGATTTATAAACCTTTTTAAAATGTAGCTTTTGGCCAGACATGGTAGACCGTACCTTTAATTCCTGCATTTGAGAGGCAGAAACAGTGAAATCTTTGTGTATTTGAGGTTAGTCTTATCTATAGAACAAATTATTCAGTAAGACTCTGTCCTCCCTTACCCCCCAAAAGCTTTCTTGCTTCATCTGTCTTTATGCTTACTCTCTAACAGTGGTAGACTTTCTCTTGATCTATTTTTTCTATGATAAAAACAGCACTGTCTAAATGCTATTATTTACTCTCTAGCAAACCATAACAGGAAATGATTTTGTCACTTTGTAAATCTTTACAGAGGATTTAAGGTTAGCATTTTATTGTACAAATATTTTGAATTTTTTTTTCAGGATAAAATAGCAAAAAAAACGGCTGTAATTATTATTGGTTTGCAGAAGGTGCATATGAAACAATATTAAATTCTATATCATACTGTTATTAGACCTCTTTTTTCTTAGCACATAAAAAATTCTCTTTACATTTTCTTCTTGACTATTTACAAATACTATTTAAAAGCATATATTCTGGATAAGATTCAGAAGTATGAATGTGAAATGTCCTCACGAATCTATGTGTTTGAACATAGATTGGTGATTGGTGATATATTTGGAGATTATAGAAACTTTCAGTCCAGGTGTCTAGGTACCTGGGAGATTTAGGAACGTATCATTGGACCAGCAGGTTCTGTGTGCTGTCTATGCTTCCAGATCTACCACAACGCAGCAGGTCACACTGGAAGCTCCTGCTACAACCAATGGAGTTCTAGCCAGCTTGTCTCCATTGTCATCAATATGTGAACCCAAGGTAACTTTCCTCCAAGTTGCTTCCACTGGATATTTTGTCCAAACAGTAAGAAAAGTAAGTAATTTAGGAAATTGGTACTATCTAGTGGGGCTGTTGCTATAGTAAATCTGACCATGAGTTTTAAGGTCTTTGGACCTGGTTTGCTGGAAGAACGTGGGAGAGTTTGGAGCACACAGGATGCAGGAGTGATGAGGTCCCGGAGGCTTGCACCAAGGTTGTAGAAAGTCACTGACATCACAGAGTATGCAGCATAGATGAATTCTTCATGAGGAGGCCCTGAGAAGTCACTGAGTAATGCTGTGAAGGTGAAACCTAAGCTGTGGTGGGGAGCTAAGGATGCTGCAAATGCTAGAAATATAGATGCCTGCTGCAGAAATCTGTGGGCATTGGGTGTCACAGCCTGAGTGGCAGGGCCAACTAAGACCACTGGAGCCCACACAGTGCCACCATAAGCCTTGGCTGTTGAACATCAGGTTGCATGGTTTGATGATGGCCTGGCGGGTTTCAGTCTAGCTTTGGTCCTTTCTTATTGAAGTGCCCCATTCTTTCCTTTTGGGACAGTAGTGTTATTTGTTCCATTGTATGTATGTTGGGGGTGTGTTCTTTTTAAACTATTTTGCATAAGCTCCCAGTTAATGTATTTTCTGAGTTTCAGGAGAAATAAATAGTAGATTTTGGGTTGATATGTAAATCTGGGTCTGTGAAACTATGGGGCCTTAGAAGTTGGACTCAATGTGTTTTGTAATATGAGATATCCAGACCCTATGGGAGCCAGGGCAGAATGTTAAGGCTTGAAGTGGAACACTTCCTAGAAACCCATCTCTTTGAAAAGTTGGTTCCTAGATGATAATGTTGTTTTGGGAGGTTGTAGAACCTCTTGGACATGAGGCTAACTTACAGCTGCAGGTCCAGAGATGGTACACCAGAGAGTTACAGTTCAGCCTTCATTTCAGCAAGGTCTGTGCTTCCTGATCCACAATTTGTGATAGTCATTTTGTACTCTCTCACTAACATAGAGCTCCAGCTACCGTGGCTCTGGTGCCATGAGTCTGTGAGTGAAAATTCTTTCACCGAGATGTTGCTTCTAGCAGATACTTTGTCCCAGTAATAAGAAATTTTATGACTATGGAAAATCAGGTAGGAAGAAAAGCAGGCTTATTCAAGGGCTGTACAAGAGGGTAGAAGGGTTGGGGTTCTTAAAGCTCTATAGTTAGAACTCAGGGAGGCAAAGGAAGTTCAGGGAGCAGGGAGAAGGGAGATTGCATGCTGAATGAGGTTTTCATCGTGTTCAGTATGCCTCCTATTTTTACTCACGATGGAATATCAGAGTCAATTCAGTCCTCCCTGGGCTTGCTACAAATATATTACTTTCCTGCAAATTAACCACCACAGCAATTTCCATGCTCTGAGACAGCTGATGCACAGGATTAAATAATAGCATTCTGATATTAATTAAAGGTCACCACACGTTCCAAGACCCATAAATCTAAAGAAAGATTACTAAGTAGTTTACATATTAGTCATGAGATGCAGCTTTGTGGGGCAAAAAGGGAGAGGAAGTGAAACTGGATAAGGCAATCTCCAAAGCAGAGAGGTGTTTACAATCTCAGTCTCCAAACTGCAGTGTCTCTTCTGTTTCCTTAAATGAGTTCCCCCAAGCAGCAACCTGACTAGACTGGGCACTTAGTTTTCTACTTTCAATCTTTGGTTTCCTCTCATCTATCTGAATTTTATCCCTTTCCCCGCCATCCCTTTCTTCATGTCTGTGTTCTTTGTAATTTTCTGACTTTATATCCACCGAGGGAAAGATCAACTCTTTTTTTAGGTGACAAGTGACATCTAAGTGTGAATTCCTGCTATATATATATAAAAGCCAAAGTTTCAGTTAGTTTCAGAGTTCTTAGATCCATGGAGATCATGTAGCAGGGTCCTCCTCATTTGTGCCAGAGAAGGTAGATCCAGTAAATGGCATAACCTGTCCAGTGCCAAGAACTGGCCAACCTTCATATTTCTCACTTTCCGTCCAATCATCTTTTCATTTCGAATAGCTGCTAAATGACTGTAGATCAAGATAACAAGTCGTTATATATAACAGAAAGAGTAGGAGTGAAAACAAAGAACCACAAATGTCCTGATAACCCCCTTTCCCAAGATCAGCATAAGAATGTCCAGTGAACACTCTATACAAGACGCTCAGAAAGGTTATTGTCAAGAGGGTTCTCCATGTGTGGAGAGGCCAGAGTATATACATTAACATACAGAGAAGAGGAGGGGGGGTTATGGATTTTACAGTAGGAAAAAGTATGTTGAAAGAAAAATAGAAGTGATTTTTCCCCCTTGATTTTTCCTATTTTAAAATTTACAGAAAATACACAACAAACATTTTATTTGATTAATTAAAATTTATATGGTTTCGTTTACTTGGGCTTACATAAATTTAAAACTCCAGCATAAAGCCAGCTGTAATTACGTTCACAAAGATCTCTTTTTATCATTACTCACAACTAACAAGACACTTATGTCCTCCTCTTGGTCGGCACGGTGAGGCATTTTTGGCAACACTTTCCTAACTTGAAATTTTCATGTGTGTGGAAATCTAGTTAGGGAAATGACTATGTAAATAACAGCTCCTGAGAGCGTAATCCCTCCTTTGTGACATAAATTAGATATCTATTCACATCTGTGAAATAATTCCCAGTTTGGCAATTAAATCCTCTGCTATGCCTGAGCAAACATGCCAGTCCTTTCCTAGTCTGGGAGAATTTAGTCAACTTTCTGCCTGAACAGATGAGCTATATGTGGTTTAGAACAGATGCCTCATTTTCTCCCGATTTGGCTGTAAAAGGATTGAGCTGCAGTGAGATGGATCATTACATATCAAAGGTAAGAGACACCTCACTGTGCATGTTTACGGCATTAATAAAAAAAAATAAAAATGTGACTGAATCGTAAGGGTCATTTGAGAATGTGCACATCTAATAAAGTGCCATTCCGTCCCTTCCCCTTTTAATCTAAAGGCTGTTCTTTATTAGAAATTGCCTCTCTTACACACTACAGGGTATATTTTATTGGTGAAATTTGACTCCTTTTTGTGTCTTTCTGGGATGTTTGTAGTTTAAGTAAAACAAACATCCCAGACAAGGTTACTTTAAATCCATTTTTTAAATGCTGATTTTTTTTCTCACATTTAGCTACAATAACTTGTCTTCTCAGTTGGAATATTTCTTAGAGTGATTTTTAAAATGTCCACAGATCTTTTTTGCTGATGTGGCTTTTGCCTCTGGAATTCTATGGATTTTTCTTTTTAACCTTATTTATGGTAACAATTCCATTTTTCTCTATGCTATAGAAATTTGGTGTGCAGATGTTTCTTCTGCACCGAATTTTAAACTTTCCAAGGACACAGGGTCAGCCATCTTTACCGAGGGTCTTCATTTGGTTGATGGGATATTTGTAGACGCAGGGAATGTGGGGAAAATATACTCTGCTCTACGAGGATGAACAGATGTGTGTCTGCCTGTTGCTGGATAGTGAATTGGCTAGCCACCCCCATCCATGGATGCAGAGATGTGCAACATAGATTGCTCTACAGTTGGCTATTTGAGTATGGATGGAGTGCCAGCAAAGATCTGTGTTCTAGCCTCCTATATTTTTTCCAGTTGGGTTGAAAATGTTACTCAGTGTGACTGATTATATTGAAAATTAGAGGACACTTAGTTAAGGTGAAGATAATTCTGGACTGTTGAACAAGCACAATTTTGTGTTTTCTTAGTTACGTACTAAAATTCCAGGAGCTGAGTATTCATCATTATTTATCATACATGTCCTGAGGTACTTCTTATTCATTTCATGAAATGATTGTTAATCCTTTTGTTAAAAGAAGAAATAAGGGCTGCAGCTAGGATACAGAGTGAATAAACAATAATTAATAAAAATAAATAAATTTTAAAAAGGAAGACAAAAAGAAGAAATAAGAAATCCAACCATGATTTTTATTGTTGAATTTTATAATTAAATTGTTTAAACTCTCCTTTGGCCTTAATAGGTACTCCTCCAAACTCTATTTGGCCACTGTCTAGGTTTTGGATATTGTTTAGGGAAGTTCCTATTTATTGTATCCTGCATTTTACAATAACAACAGTTTTGTTTTGCTTTAGTGCAACATTAATTTCAGCAAGCAAGATATTAGCTACATGTCCTGGTCAACAACGTTGCAGGGGAGATTACTCAAACTAGATACCAAATGCTAGCAAATGAAGACCTACTATTATGGATTCCTTCTTTTGACTTATTGGCCAGTGGGTTTTCCATAGACTCCCAAACATTGTAGGCTATTGCAATTGCTCTTGGTTTTCCTCTTAAATTTGACATTAAGACCACATTGCTGAAGACACCACATTGTTTTCTTTTTCCTTTTAATTTTGAAATTATAGTCTAATTACATTTCCTCCTTCCCTTCCCTCTCCCCAAAACCTCCCATATATCCTACCATGCTCTCCTTCAAATTCATGGCCTCTTTTTTTCACTAATTGTTATACCATGCATAGATGTATTTTATGTTTCCTAACTATGACCTGTTAGCCCTTCCATGGGGAAGACCACCTCTCTGCTCCTAGCTATACTTAGTTGCCTATAGTACGTTGTGTAACATTGAGGCCTTGGGGGCTTCTCCTCATCCAGTTTGGCATGTCTATTGGTGTCATCCTCAGTCAGCTTTCATTTGGGAAATCATGTTGGCCAGACCTCACACCTGTAGCTTCTGAAGTTATTAGAAGACATAACCTCACAGCAAACAAGACACCACATTCTTGAGTCAAAACTCAGACAATCAAGTGGGACCTGGAAGCATTATTCCTATTGGATAGCATTCAGAGTGCTGGAAGGTTTTACTGGAGGAGAAAAGAAGTAATTGTTAGTCTTCCTCAGCTGCTAACCTTATGAGATACAGTAATGACTGTCCTGGAAAGACATGCTCACTGGTGCAACAGCGGCGTGAATACGATGAGAGTAACTAATTACTCTCTGATTGGATGTAACACCGGTTCCATGAGATGGAACCCATACCTTATACTGTCAATGAGGCCAAGAAACTGTCCCTAGATAGGCCATTGGCCTTTGAGGAAAGACCACTGATATTATTCTACTAAACGGACATAGCAATAAAATGACTCCTAATGACTTACTGTTACACCCATAGATTAGTGTATCTCTCAATCCTCATCATGGAAGTTTCTTCTTGCAGTAAGTGGTTATTAACATAGGAAGTCACAAATGCTTTGCATGCAGAGAATAACGGACTGTGGCCTGCTTAGTTTTAAACAGAATGTCTTTATCACATCCTTCCTGAAAAGCTCAGGGGTCTTCCAAAAAGAGATTGTAAGAGCTCGAGGTGTCTGTCTGGACACAGCAGTGTACTTAGTTGCATATATAAACTAACAAACACTGTGACAGCATGCATGTGAAAGCTCAAGCTAGACAAAATCCTAGCAAGAAGGGAGGGAGGTAAACATGGAGTCCCACCCACAGGGAAGGAGCTGTTCGTATTTGCTAACTACTGGGACAAGAGTTCATTCTTTTGAGAGTGTGACCCCTATTGACCATCCTCCAGGGCAGGGTCCACTCCAATAAGTTTTGGGGCAACACAAATTATATAAAAAGGAGAGAGAGAGAGAGAGAGAGAGAGAGAGAGAGAGAGAGAGATGAAGTTAGGTGGGTAGGGAGGTGGTGATGGATCTGGAATGAGTTGGGGCAGGGAAGTGAATAACATAAAAAACATTGTATGACATTCTAAAGAATTAATAAAACTATTATTTATAAAAGCTCTTATCAGTAATACGGTGGAACACGATTGAACTAAGAGTGCATTTGTTCCAGCCCTCCCTTTTGGCTCCAGCAGAGGGTCCAATGGAATTAGAGATGAAAGAGAACTTTTCCTTTTGGCACCTGCAACTGAACTCCATTTATTTTGGAAGCTTTGGCTTTAGGTAGGAGTAATGTGGTTTCAACATCATTAATACCAAATGAATTTAGAGGAATTAACCTTTGGTTCCTCCCGTGGATTGAGAATTTAAGATGTCTATTACGACTTTCTAAAGTTCCCTAGTTGTTGACATGGGAAGTCAGCATTCATATGCTGCAAATCAGGTCACAAGTTAGAGCATCTGTAGATAAAGATAGATGAAGATAGTTCAGTTGTGCCAGGTCAATGAAGTTCATACTTATATTGTAATTTTGTAGTGTAAGAAATAAATGTAAGGAGACATTAGGTAAAATTGCAGTTAAATTCTTTCACCATTTGTGTCTGTGTGTGTGTGAGAGACAGAGAAAAAGAGAGAGAGATCAGTTTGAGACGCAGTTTTCAGGCCTCAACCTTGTATTATCATATAATCATTCCACCAAGAAACTGAATTTTAAATCTGTCCTTTAAAATGGCTCACCCAGACTTGCTGTCCTTCCTTTCCTGCTATATAAATGAAATGGCCATCATTATTTTGTTCTGATATTAAATTTGTGCAAAATGGTCTGGGGATGAAGTAATTAAATAATTATCTATCATAATCAACTTGCATTAGATTTTTATATAAAATTTTGGTAAAAATACTTTTAAAAGAATTAGAAAAATAGTAAAAGGCAATTAATATTAATGTTATTGTAGCGGCCTTGACCACGATGTAAAAATCATTTTGATACACAGAAAAGTAATGTGTCAAATGGCACTGCCCGTTCCCTGACTGCTTTAAAAATATGAGTCTTCGAGCCACCTTGTTTATGTTTACTTTGCAGGGTATGATGATATTACAGGGTATGGAACAATTGTTTACACTCCGGTTACACAGAATTTTAGGGTTTTTTTGTTTTGTTCTGTTTTTATTTTTCTCTTTCATTAAATAATTGATTCTTTTCTCACACAATATATCCTGATGACAGTTTCTCCTTCCTCTGTTCCTCCCGGTTACTTCTCTCCTCCCCTCCCGTTTAGATTCTTTCCTGTCTCTCCTTGGACAGAAATGGCCTTCTAAAAATAAACGACCAAACACAACAAAATGAAATATAGTAAAATTAAAAAAAAATATAAGTACTACATTAGAGATGGACAAAGCAAACCAACAGAAGAAACAGAGCCCCAAGAGAAAGCAATCAAATCAGGGCCTCACTGGTTCACATATTCCAGGAGTCCCATGAAAATACCAAACTGAAAGCTGTAACATATACACAGAGGACCTCATGCTGGCTCTATGCTTGCTGTTCTCGTCCCTGTGAGTTCACGTGAGCTTTGCTTATGTTGATTTAGAGGGCCTTGTTCTCCTGGTGTCCTCCATCCTGCTGGGCTCTTACACTCTTTCCACCTCCTCTTCTGTGGGGTTTCCTAAGTGCCAAGAGGAGGAGTTTGATGGGGACATCCCATTTAGAGCTATATTTTCCAAGCTCTCTCTCTCTTTCTCTCCCTCTCTCTGAGTAATGCCTGGCTGTGAGTTTCTGTATTTGTTTTCATCTGCTGCAGGAGGAAGCTTCTCCAGTGATGGCGAAGAAGGTACTGATCTATGAGTATAGCAGAATATGATTAGGAGTCATTTTATTGTTACTTTTTTTTAAAAAAAGTATTTGGTTTTTTCCTTGGGTCTCTGGGCTATCTGGTCTCTGGTTCTTGGCCACCAATCATTGTCAAGTGTGGGTATTATCTTGTTGAGTGGGCCTTAAGTCAAATCAGACTATGGAAGGTTACTCCAAGTGTCCTCGCATATTTTGCAGGCAGAACAGCATTGTAGATCAAAGGTTTTTTGGCGGGGTTGGTGTTCACATTTCTCTTCTGAACCAGAGATATTAGAAGAGAGAGTGATGGGTCTGTTAGGCAGCATCTTGACAATGCCATGTTCAATGAGTTGCATGGGTGTGTCTTCAACAATGGGGCTGTGCTCTCCATTTGCATAGAACAACCTATTATCTTGACAACTGCCTGGGTTATTTGGGGATTTCCATGGGACACTTTTGGCCAAGAACTCAATTGGATGTAACCCTGTCCCAGCACTGGAAGCTTTGTTCATTTATCATAATTAGGGTTAATAATAACTTCTCACTTTTCAATCCCATTTACAAAGAGCTTGCAGTTTGTTTTTTCTAATTTTATTTTTATTAATTACAGTTTATTCACTTTGTATCCCAACTGTAGGCCCCTCCTCCATCCCCTCCCAACCCCACACTCCCTCCAATTTTTCATCTCCTAAGCCCCTTCCTCAGACCAATGATAGGGGAGGTCCTCCTCCCCTTCCATCTGACCCTAGCCTATTAGGTCTCATCAGGACTGGCTTCTTTGTCTTCCTCTGTGGACTGGTAAGGCTGCTCCCTGCTCAGGGGGAGGTGATCAAAGAGCCAGCCTCTGAGTTCATGTCAGAGACAGTCCTTGTTCCTATTACTGGGAAACCCACTTGGAGACTGAACTGCCATGGACTACATCTGTGCAGGGGTTCTAGGTTATCTCCATGCATGGTCCTTGATTGGAGTATTAGTCTCAGAAAAGATCCCTGTGCCCAGATATTTTTGGTGCTGTTGCTCTCCTTGTTTGTTTGTTTTTTTAATGCATACCAATAAAGCCTCGTTAGTGAGTGTCACATGGAATCTTTGATCTTGAATATCTGTTTTTGAATCTGAGACATTTTACAGACTTTCCTCGGATTCTTTCCAGATGTTTTATTTTAAAAAAACAAAACAAGAACAACAGCAAAAAATTGGAACCAGAAAGATTTTGACAGACACTTCATGGTTTCTGCATTAAAAACTTTAAAGAAACTTTCATGATCCTGGGATGGGGGTGAGGAGGGCAAACAATGAGTGGACATGTAAGTTAAACTTAGCAATGTTTTCTGCTAACCTGTCTGCTAATAGTTATACAGGCAGTTTTATGTAAGAGCTTTGGAAATTTTAGAAGCTTTTCCATTTCAGGCTTAATATAGTTAGATCATAAATAAAAATCAGATACGTTTCGGAGACACCAGAAAGTAAACATTATGCAAAGGCTACCTTTTGTTGCGTCAGGAGCCTGAATTGTTTTCGTTAAAATATCTGGTATGAAAGCCCTGAGATTAGATGGGGTGTTAGCTCCCTGTGTTTCCCTGCTATCGAATGTCGAAGACTTCTATTGTTGGCAGGAACTGAGATTTCATTTCCCTTGGCCACATTCTGATGCTGGCTCACAGAGGCAAGTCTCCCTAGATTTTTTTCTGCTCAAGGTAAGCAAGAGAAGGAATTCAGGAGTGAGTGTTCGTTGCTGGAGGGCGAGAGAAACCAAAGGAGCATCCTCAGGATAAAAGGGTACTTTTTTTTTTTTTTTTTTGCCTGAATATATAAAAACAGAAAACCTGCTCACACAGCCTAAACTTCCTACTGGTGTAATTACAAAGATGTATGTGAGCATGTGTGTGTGTGTGTGTGTGTGTGTGTGTGTGTGTGTGTGTGTGAGTGTGTGTGTGAGAGAGAGAGAGAGAGAGAGAGAGAGAGAGAGAGAGAGAGAGAACTCATGCACATGTGTGTGGTCAAAATAAAACTGAAGTTTTTTGTTTTTTTGGTTTTTTTTTTACCTGTAGAGTTAAATGCATGATATTTTTGTGGATTAGGCATTCTATGTGCCTGCCTTAAATTTATGAACTAATAATTCTATTCCCAGAGATGCTGTCAGGTTTTATAACATCACAGTTTGTTCTGTGTTACTCTGGTAAGGGGATGGCTTTGCTTGAAAATAATCATTCTTGGAATTTCTTGAATATGAAGAAAAGTCAGATATAATTAATGCACACAATGCCTTCTGCATCAAACACAAGCTTCTAAAATTGGCTAATAATTACATTTTCTCTTTACAAAGTATCTTTTGTTATTTTTTCCTCTCTGAAGTGGCTATGAATGTCAACAAAATAAAATCAAGTAAGATTTATGAATGAGATCATAAGCAAGCTATAGTAAGTAAAATCATGGTGGAAACCAGCTAGCATAGACTGTAATAAATTAAAAATCCATCTCCCCAAAGAACTGTGCCTAGTGACACAGTCAGCTCTGAGACGTAGAGCAGAACCTTGGGGTTGTGCCGAATCCCTTAGGCACTGTTGAGCATAACTGCACATTGTTGACCAAGGAAACTGGATCCTGTGGCCTGGAGGCCTCTGTGTTCCCAGCTCACCCCTGCTAATGCCGGCTAGTCTTAAGTAAAATAGAGTGGCAAATATTTAGAGTGAGCTTTATGTATCTTTGAGGTTTTTCCTTCTCCACCATTGGTAAATAGCATAGTTCCTACACCAGTCTGTAGACTTTGAGACGACTTCCCTTGTTAAACACACAGCCCTTTGCGGGGGTGTTTATGTTCTTTTTTTTTTTTTTTTTGTCCTGTTTCAGAAAACTATTCTCACTCTCATCCTCATTAAATTACTTTCAGTATAGAGTTAGTGCTTCTCAATGATCTCATGTGTACAGTTTAGAAAGGACAGCACCAGGAGCCAAGGAATTATCAACTACAAAGATAGCTAACCTGGAAGTATGAATGAAATAGAAACATGCCTTTTTCATTTATATATGTGTAAAGGTCATTGGTTGTGCCATGTTTTAAAAAAAAAATCAGAATAAAATACAGGTTGGCTGAGATGCTGTTCTAGAATGTTTTAAATATGATTTCATTGACTATTGAACTTATCCCTGTGTTAGACCTCTTTTAGACCTCCAGAGATTCCGTGTGGACCTTTGAAAATGAAACATCGAATTGGAAATGAACGTGCCCCTTGCCCTGCTCAGTGCAAACTTGAATTCTTAGTAATCACGACGTGTTAAGATATCTAGAAGCCACTAGATGTTGATTGAGCACCCCACTTTAAGTTACGTCAGCACTATCACCACAGTGCCCCCAGCTCGAAGACCTGGGTCAGTGTTTCCCTATTCTCTTCCATTTGTGTCACTCTTGGAGAACTTGGGCGGTCCTCAGAAGAGTGTAGTCATAGCCCGAGTCTCTTCCTGTCTTCTTCATTTCTGTGTCAAGGGGCATGAAGTTTTTCCGTGTTCTCCCCCGAGTCAGAGTTCAGCGGGAAGAGAGAACTGGCAGGAAGACGCTGGTATGAGGAAGCAGACCACGAGTGACACCAGGCACACTACATCTTAACAGCAGAAGGTTTGCAGAAACCCAGCTGTCGTTAACGTGAGAGTCAAGCTGCTGCTCGCTTAGTTGCTGTGCATTTTTTTTTTTCTGGATTTACCTCTAAGATGGCTACCACTACTACAGGCAATATGTCTATAACTGACTAAGTCAATGCAAATAAATGATAATTCAAATTAATATTTCAGCCAACCTAAGTTTTCTCGATTGGTACTATGACTTTATACTCATCTCTTTTGTCCTTTAACAAACTAGTCTGAATATCCTTCCTTGCCGTTAAATATTCTCCACCAATACAAGTTTTAGAATAGGCTGTTCTTGTGGTTATGGAACATTCATTTATCCAATCAAATTTAAATTTCTAGCTGTGTTAAAAATTATAATAGGTCCCCTGAATTAGGAACATTTTCATTAGACACACTTCTAGATGCACAGTTCTAGGCTAGAGTATGGTTATTTATGTGTTCCTTGCTTTTTCTGTAATTGCTCTCCAGACGTTTTCTTCCCTTCATTTATTTTCCCATGAGGAATGTGGAAGAGTGCATATTTTCCCATATCTCAAGGAGTTAAAAACACTGATTTGCCTCGGAAGAAACAGTGTCTTTCTGTGGCTTTATTTGCATTTCCTAAATTGCTAGTGAGGCACGGCAACTTTTGCCTCCTGGGAACTGCCTATTAACATTCCTTGTTTAGTTTATTTTAGGGGATGCTTAGTTTCTCGTTAATTTTTACTGACATTTAAAAAAAAACACAGGTAGGAATCTATTTGTTTATGAATAGTCTATGTTAGTATTTTCCTCTTTACTTTTGGACTTTTTCCTTTAATATAGTTGTACTTGAGAAGTCAACTTGCATGGAGTTAAATCTTTCTGGGTTTTGTTTAAGAACAAAAACACTTTATTCATCAATATTCTGTGTATGTATGTGTGCTAGAAGGGCACATGAATGCTGCAGTACACGTGTGGAGATGACAGGACAGTTTTGTGGAGTTGATTTTCTCTCCACTTTTATGTGGGTTCAGGGGATCCATCTCAGGTCATGAGGTTTGCATGGCAAGTGCCTTTACCTGCTGAGCCACTGTGCCCCTTCCTTCTGCCTCTGCAGATGAATTGCATTAAGAATAAGCGTTGCTTTAGTCTGTTTTTTGAGATAGATGTCTGGCAGTAGTCTTGCTACCTTCTTCCACCGGCTCCCTGTGTGTACCCACAGGAAGGTGCCGCCATGCTGAATGCTTAACTGTGTGGACTCGTGTATGGAGAGCATGCAACTGTACAATAGATCCCCGTGGCTTCATCATTTGCACAGTTGGAAGTTGGCAGGAATTGAGGAGTATTCTCTAATTTCCTTCCTGTCTGCCCAGGAAAGGAGGTAAATCTTTCCTGTTCCCTTTTGCTTTTTGCTGTTAATCCCAAGATTATAAGCACTTTTCCAACATTTTCTCCCACTATTTCTTTATTTTTATTTTTTGCATTTAAATCTTAACCCATCTGAAATTTTTTTTCTGGTGTTCAAAGAAAGCATTAACAGTTTAACTGTGTATGACTTCCAGATAGTTTTCTACTTATCCTGACAATGATTCTCTAAATAATTTAGTTTTGCTTTTCAAGTTTTATCTTGAAAAATCAACACAAAGTTTCACGTCTAGATTTTCTGTCTGTCTTTTCCACCGACCTCTCTACCTTTAATTGACTAGAATCCTATAGTGCATTAAAATGTTTGATGGGTTGACTCACTCTTATCTCTTTTGACTGGGAAAGGATCTTCACCAACCCTATATCTGACAGAGGGCTAATATCCAGAGTACATAAGAAACTCAAGAAGTTAAAAAGCAACAAATCAAGTAATCCAATTAAAAAATGGGGTACAGAGCTAAACAGAATTCTCTGTAGAGGAATATAGAATGGCAGAGAAACACTTAAAGAAATGTTCAATGTCCTTAGTCATCAGGGAAATGCAAATCAAAACGATCCTGAGATTTCACATTATACCCATCAGAATGGCTAAGGTCAGAAACTCAAGTGACAACACATGCTGGAGAGGATGTGGAGAAAGGGAAACCCTCCTCCACTGCTGGTGGGAATGTAAACTTGTACAACCACTTTGGAAATCAATCTGGCACTTTATCAGACAGTTAGGAATAGTGCTTCCTCAAGATCCAGCTATACCACTTTCTAGGTGTATATCCAAAAAATGCTCAAGTATACAACAAGGACATTTGTTCAACCATGTTCGTAGGAGCTTTATTCATAATAGCCAGAACCTGGAAACAACCCAGATGTCCCTCAACGGAGGAATGGCAGACAGTTTCTTTAATCGCTTCCTGTCCCAGTGGTGTCAGATTCCCCTTCCAGCCTTACCTGATTCTAGTCCATTTACAACAATGTGGATTGGTTTGGTGTTCTAACTCAGAAACTGGATCGTATGACTTTTTTGTTTGTTGTATTACTCCCACATACTTTATTATTATTGTAAGATTTACTATAATATATTTATATATTTAATTATGTGTGTGTGCCTCTGTGTGTATATGTGCATATAGCCAAAAAGGCCAGAAGAGAGCATTAGGTCCCTTGAAGCTGAAGGTCGTCAGCTATAGATGGTTGTGAGCTGTGGACCTTGGTGCTGGAACTGAGTTCCAACCCTCCACAAGTGTTCTTAACCACTATATTCATAAAATATATTTGTATATTTTATTTTATCTAGCTATTTTTCTTTCTTTTCTTCTTTCTTCCTACTTTCCTTCCTTCCTTCTTTTTTCTTTTTTTTTTTTTTTTTTCTGAAACAAGGTTTCTCTGTGTAACAGAACTCTGGCTGTCCTAGAACTTGCTTTGTAGATCAGGCTGACCTTGAACTCCCAAAGATCTACTTGCCTCTGCCTCCTGACTGCTGAGATTAAAAACATCTGCCACTATGTCTGGCTTCTAGAAAATTTTTTTTTCAAAGCAAAAGATGGGTATTTTGGGTATGACAGGATTTTAAATTTAATGAAATTTAATGAAATTTAAACAGTATCTGAGCTTCAGAATGTTTGCAGAGAGGCTCCATTCTATTTTATTTTTTCTCTTCTTAGCAGCGTAGATCTTTTAAAATTTATTATTTATTACAATTTATTCATTTTGTATCCCAGCTGTAGCCCCCTCCCTCATCTACTCCCAATCCCACACTCCCTCCCTCTTTTCCCCCTATGCCTTTCCCCTAGTCCACTGATAGGGGAGGTCCTCCTCTCCTTCCATCTGATCCTAGCCTATCAGTTCTCATCAGGGCTGGCTGCATTGTCTTCCTTTGTGGCCTGGTAAGGTAAGGCTGCAACCCCCATGGGGAGATGATCAAAGAGCCAGCCACTGAGAGATCTTTTTAATTTTTCTTTATTGTTATTATTTATTACAGTTTGTTCACTTTGTATCCCAGCTGTAGCCCCCTCCCTCATCTCCTCCCAGTCCCATCCTCCTTTCTTCTTTCTTCCCTATGTCCCTCCTCTAGTCCACTGTTATGGGAGATCCTCTTCCTCTACTATCTGATCCTAGCCTATCAGGTCTCATCAGGGTTGTCTGGATCTTTTTTCTCTGTGGCCTAATTAGGACACCTTGCCAGGGGGAGATGATTAAAGAACCAGCCACTGAGTCCATATCTGAGAACAGCTCCTGTTCTCCTTACTAAGAAACCTACATGAAGACTGAATTGCCCATGAGCTACATCTGGGAAGGGTGTCTAGGTCCTCTCCATGCATGGTCCTTGGTTGAGTCATCAGTCTCTGCAAGACCCCCTGGACCCAGATTTTTTGTCTATGTTGGTCTCCTTGTGGAGCTCCTGTCCCTCCAGGTCTTTCTACCTCCTCCTTCTTCAATAAGATTCCCTACACTCTGGCCAAAGTCTGACCATGAGTCTCAGAATCTGCTTTGATACCCTGGTGGATGGAGTCTTTCAGAGGCCCCATGTTGAAGGCTCCTCTCCTGTTCCCTGTCTACTCCCACTTCCGATGTCAATCCTGTTTCTCCTTCTCAGTGAAGAGAGCCTCTTCCCAAGAGTCTTTCTTGTTGTTTAGCTTCTTTATGACTATAGATTTTAGTATGTTTATCCTATATTATATGGCTAATATCCACTTATAAGTAAGTGTATACCGTGTGTGTCTTTTTGCTTCTGGGTTACCTCACTTAGGATGATCTTTTCTAGTTCCATCTATTTGCTTGCAAATTTCACGACTTCCTTGTTTTTAATTTCTGAGTAGTATTCCATTCTGTAAATATGCCACATTTTTTGTATCCATTCCTTAGTTGAGGGACACTAGGTTGTTTCGAGATTCTGGTTGTTACACATAAAGCTGTTATGGCCATTGTTGAGCAAACGTCACTGTTGAATAATTGAGTATCTATCTTTCAGATATATGCCTAGGAGTGGTATAAGCTGGACTTTGAGGTAGCACTATTCCTAATTTTTTGTATAAAATACTCAAGAAGTCAAACACCAAAAACCTAAGTAATCCCATTAAAAAATGGGTTACAGAGCTAAACAGAGAATTCTCAATAGAGGAATACTGAATGGCTGAGAAACACTTAAAGAAATGTTCAATGTCCTTAGTCATCAGGGAAACACAAATCAAAATGACCCAGAGATTTTACCTTACACCCTTAAGAATGGCTAGGATCAAAAACTCAAGTGAAAACACATGCTGGAGGCTCAACCAAGGACCATGCATGTAGAGGACCTAGATGCCCTGCTTAGATGTAGCTCATGGGCAATTCAGTCTCCATGTGGGTTTCCTAGTAAGGGGAACAGGAGCTGTTCTCAGATATGGACTCAGTGGCTGGCTCTTTGATCATCTCCCCCTGGCGAGGTGGCCTAACTAGGCCACAGAAAAAGAGGATCCAGACAGTCCTGATGAGAGGATGTGGAGAAAGGAGAACCCTCCTCCGTTGCTGGTGGGAGTGTAAACTTGTACAACCACTTTAAATGCTAATTTAAAAAGAAAATATTTAAAAGTTAAGGACATTCAGTGCCATATTTTATTTATAGAGATAGTAGGACAAACAATATCTGATGTAAAGAGAATAGTGAAATATCCCACTGTTTACTGAAATCCATTCTTTTTCAGTTAGTGTCAGTTCTCTTATAAATGCCTGATTTCAAACAAAAGAGGGAGTGACCCACGGATTTTATCCTCAAGACAAAGTCAGTCTCCCTACGGAAAAACTGAATGCATGCTTCTTGAATATAAAATACCCATGACCAGGTTGGTCTGGAACCAAAAGCTTTTGTTTAACTTGTTTATGTGGAAGATGATGAAGCAGAATGAAAGGTTTTACAGTTTTCTTACGGAAGTAATAATTACTCAAGTTTATAAAGAGGATCAGGATCTGAAAATATCTTCAATTTTCAAATTCTCTCTGAACTTAGAGCCATAGAAAGATAATTAATATAAATGTAAAGTTACACACAGAAAAGCCAAGTGTATTAAGATCATTCAAAGATGACAGAGCAGATGGCATTGAAGATGGCCATTAGTGGGTTATGGGGCAAGAGTCAGAGAGAGAGAGGGAGATTCAGGGTACAATATTAGGAGCATATGCAAGCCATGAACTGTCATAAACCATAAGCTGGCTATACGCTTTTCCTGTGGTCTGAGGTCAGATGTGAAGCAACAGGATTCTGTTTATCACAGGGCAGTGAACCAGGTACTCTGTGTCACCCTTCTTCCAAACATGTGAGCGGTGGCTGCCACATGGAAGCTGGCACCAGGCAATCATATGACATTTGTGAGGAGTCTGCAATGGAGGGGTCTTTTCTGATTTCCTGTTGAAGGTTGAGCTAGCAAAGATGGATTCTTGTGTTCATTTTTATCCACATTGAAAGACATCATGAGTTATTTTTTGTTATCATTATTCATTTCTCAATACAAGTGCTGTTTTCAAAGTGTAGGGCTGTGTGGGAGAGAGCTCAGGGAGATAAATAAAGCTGGCAGGTTCCTAAAATCTTTATTGAAGGTTCATATTGGACTGTGATACAATCTGACTCTTTGTGTGTGGTCTATTAATGTATGATTCTGTATGGTCTAACACTACAGACAATCTCAGAACAGAGATTGCAGCCATATTTCTTGATTCTGGTAAATTGGTGTTATTTGAGATCAGTGGATGACTGTTGCTATTCTTAAGATGTTTTCACATTAGCATTTGTCTGGAGGAATTTCTAGAAGCCCCAGAAAGCTTTAATGCCCAAATTATCAATATTCAACTGTATTAAACGATTCAGATGGATTCTCATACTAAACGCACACACACAGCCCGACACACACACACGCCTACATACACAAACACACACCTGCACAACATACCCATTCACAAAAGCACACACACCTACACACACAGACACACACCTACACAAACATAAATACACACCTACATACAAACACACACCTACACACACTACACATGCAAATACACACCTACACACTGCTATACCTACACACTGCTATACTTATACACATGCATACACACCTATACAAACATACACACACACATACCCCTACACATATGTACACACACACACACACACCTATACACACACACACACAGAAAATCTAAATAGCTACTCCGTCAACATTTTCAGAGTTTCACAATCTGAACTACTCTCTATGTAACAATTATTTTTGCCATGTTCTACTTCTCTAACCAGCCTCTGTAGTCCTGACGCCTACAGATAACCCTTTAGGTTCTGTAAAAGGGAAGATCTATACATTTTTATCCTCCAAGATGATTAAATATTATCCTGAGAAAATGTGCTAAGAACATGCACTCCTTTTTTTCTAAATAATTGTATAATTTATTCAGCTTGAAATAAAATGAGATAACAGTACTTCCAATTTAAAATAATATGCAAGAGTTTAGTTTCTCAAGAAAATCTTGGAAGCAACAGACTTCAAAACAAGAGATCCAGCAGCTATTCTCCTGCTTGGTTGAAGCCTTAGCTAGTGTGAATTGTTGCAAAACTTCTGAATATGAATTGAAACTTTTACTTAGAATAAAACAAGTTTAAATCAGTGAAATTTATGAAACGTCTTAAAAAAATTCTCCTGAAATTTAAACATTTTTGAAGTAGGTATTTTTAGGAAATGAAAAGATGTTTTTAACATAATTTTTTTTTGTTCTTTGTGAATTTCCCATCATGCACCTCAATCCCACGCATTTCCCAGTCCTTCCATATCTGCCATCCATCCTTATAATCTCCCCCACAAAGAAAATAAAACACAAAAATTAAAAACAAAACAAAACATATCACAGTGGAAGCAGTAGTCTGGCATGGAGTGTCTCACAGTATACCCTTTTGCCCAAACAGCTTTCCTTGCAAATGTTCATTTCAATGGGGCATTGGTCTGGTTCGAGGCCTCTGGCTTCTGCTAAACAATCAATACTGCATTTTCAGGGATCGTTTCTGTTGTTCATTCTGAGCAGACTTTTAATATAGGCATTTGTGCTCTACTAGTTGTCAAAGAAACTTGGTGTGGAATGATTTAGGAGTCAGAGTGGCGACACGTTCCAACAGTCCTCATTCAACGGGACATTTGTTCTGGAGGTGCTTAGGTTTCAAGTTTGCTACCCTACAGATGGAGGAACGGCTTTGGCAGGTCTTACAAAACAATGACTCAGGGAGTCTTTATGGAACCTAGTGGCAGACGTCTCTCACACTTTCCCTCCTACATTATTAGCATAAATTTGTTCCCTTTCATGTTCCGTGTCAAAATTCAGAGCTTTGGGCAAAGCATACCTTGGTCCTATTTGTAACTCATTATTTTTCTGCAAGTGGTTATTTATCTAATTGCTTTTATCCATTTTTTTTTCCTATTACCATTTCCCTTCTAGCAGCAACGCCCTTTCATTTGACAGACAGACCCACCTTCATCAGCTGGGGATGAGGGGATAACTTTTCTTTTATGTTGACTTCTTTCAGAATATTTAGGATCATTGTCAGTGCATTGAAACCCGGAGGAAGGATGGAGAAATGGTGGGTTTTGGTTCTTCATGAATGACTGTTAGGATGCTTGGGTACCACCGTTTGCACCTCTCCAGTAGAATTATAATACCACAGTTACAGATTGTCATAAGGATCCAGCGAGGAATGTAAGGCATCCAACAGGTATCCAGCGCATAGTAAATGCTCAACAGATGTAGCATGCTGGAAATTACGCATTGCTAATGACCTGACTCTGCTGCTAAATACTTCGTTAAATGGACACCTTGGCATGTTTTTTCTTTTTCCTGAAAAATTTCTGTTTGCAGAGCATGTGTATTACAGTTGTTTTTGCTCAAGTTAAACAAATTGTGTCTCACTTAATTGAGCACTAGGGTGATTTAGATTACAATATCATTGTTTTCTTTTTAAATAGTAACCATTATTTAGATCCATGTGTCCATTTACATTGAGGATTTATTTTCACTTTGTCCTGAAAAATTAGGGTGTATAGCACAACTCATGCTATTAACCGTGGTTTTTGTTTTTTAATTAATTACCTAACGAATTAATTAATTAATTTTGTTTTTTTTAAGACATGGTTTCTCTATGTAGCATTGGCTGTTCTGGACTCACTTTGTAGACCAGGGTGGCCTTGGACTCACAGAGATCATCCTACCTCTGCCTCCTTGAGTGCTAAGATTATAAGTGTGTGCCACCACTCCAGGATTATTCACTTTGTGTGTTTAAGTCACACAAAATTTAGACAAAAGAGAAACATCTCAGTTCTCTGTCTTATCTGTTTGGCTTCTGAACATTTAGACTTTCAATTCATATCATGTATGAAAGTCTATGAAAAATAACTTATTTTAAAAATATCTTGTGCTGCCAACTTCACTATTCATTACAAATTAATACATCATGGTTTCTCTAAACCAAAGAATTTATTTTACTCTTTAGCCTCATTTTTTTTTTGGTCTAGAAATTCCATTTATCATATAAAATGTGACCCTCAAAAGACATCTCTCAAATGTCTACTGATCTTGCCAATAAAGAAGACTCTTTAACCTATGAAACTGTATAACCAGAGAGCAACTATTTTTTGTTTGTTTGGGTTTTTTTTTTTTTTGTTTTGTTTTGTTTTTTGAGAGCAGATTGGAGGACCACCAGGACTGATACTGAGATGACAGCCATGAACTGGAGCTGCCGTGTAGACTGAATGTATCTTCACCAGGGTTATGGCCTTTGGGTATTCCACTTGTCAATATCAAGGACCTTGATCCCGAGTCTGGTTGCTTTTATATTCTGCTTTTTCCATAGTTTTCTTCTTTGCCATTTATTCATTTTGTACAGTTGTTGATTGAGTACATATTAGGAGTTATCGGACATTATTTCTGTGCCAGTGTTATTCACCAAGGTTACAATATTATTGTTTTTTTCTTTAAATAGTAACCATTTAAAGAAATTCTAAACAGAAAAAAAAACTATTTTCATTTATACTTGCCAATTAATTCGATGTCCTGGTGCTTTTTATTCTTTCATATGAGCCTAAATTTTTATCTGATTTCATTTGCTTGAGCTGTGTGTGTGTGTGTGTGTGTGTGTGTGCAAGGAATCACTTGGCTCTTGTTTATCATAATGTTTTTTAGTTTGTTCTTGATTATGAAGGGTATTTTTGTTGGGCAGAGAGCTAGTTAATAGGTTATTTTTTTTCTTTTAGTAATCTAATGATGCCATTTCATGCTACTGTTTCTGCTAACCTGTGGCTTCTTATCCTTGTTCTCCCGTGCACAGCACACACCTTCATTGGATGTGGCTCCTGTCTGTCAATGGTTTTCTGCACTTTGCCTACTGTGTGCCTGTGCCTGGGAACGGTTCTCTTCATAGTCACTCTTCTTACATTTAGTAAACTTCTTGGATTTTTTTTGTTATTTGTAGAAACTACAAGGCAATATTCATTAATATATTCTGTATAGCCTGCTTTTGTTCTGTTTTCCTGCTAGGAATTTAGTTATATGGACATGAAAAATATGTATATGAAAAGTTACATGTATATATATATATATATTCTCTCTCTCTCATGAAGTCTCCCTGTATATCCTAGGTTGGTTTTTGAATGGCCTGGGACTATAAACATGTATGCATTCCTATACCCCAACTGCATTTTGGGGTATTCCTAATTTTAAGGCTTTGTTCATTTGAATTTTCTTTTCTCTTTGTTTCCTAGACTGAAAAAAAAATTCTGTGCAGAAGTTTTGGATTCTGTCTTATTTTCCCTTACCATCTCCAAACAGCCAAGAGCTTAGCCACAGATTTGTGTACGATCCCCACTCAGGAGACTGGACATGTTTCTCTGCTTGACTCTTTACTGTGTAGAGTCCCATAGTCTAGATTTTGGGTTCATCAGGTGCCTATATTCTGGCCACTGCCACTGAAATGACCTTTCCTGTTTGGACTGTCCCTCTCCATCATGAAAACATTCTTTTTTAAGAGAGTGAGACAATCTTAGGGTTTAACATGGTCATTCTGTGTGCCTTCAGAACCTGCAGTTTTTGTTCTAGAAGTAACTGGCTCCTGTTCTGGAAGTATTTTCTGTAGAAGAACTAATCTTTTGCTGGTTACCCTACTGCAGCTGAAGGAACAAACCCACAGTCGCCAGCCTGATTGATGCTATTTCTACCTTAAAATAAATGGTGCCTATTGGAATATTTTTTAATTCTATTTTAGTATTGGTCAAGGAGTAATGCGCCAACAAAATTCATATTCTAGAGAAAGCTGTCAATTAAAAATCTTCTAACCTAGTAGCATAATTCTTACAGATGAGAGTTTTTTCTTCAATAGATATTTTAAATAAAATATTTCTACATTTATAATGGGGGTATGACCTGATAAATTCATGATTTAAATGAAAATATTGTAAGTCAGAAGTGCATTTAATGCAGTGAACATAGCCTACCAAACACCATAGTTTATTCTAGCCCATCTTAAAAAATAACTATTTATCTCTCTCTCTCTCTCTCTCTCTCTCTCTCTGTGTGTGTGTGTGTGTGTGTGTGTGTGTGTAAACATATACATGTATACAAAGGCCAGAAGAGGCAGTCTGATCCTATTGGAATTTTGTAGGATTCTTGGCTTATTACATGAGTGATAGGATTCAAACTCGGATGCTCTTGCAAAATTGTCAAGTATAGAACTTATTTTATGATAAAGAGCTAAGTAGATCGTGTGGTTTACTGAATACCTATATTTAAAAAAACATTAAAAAAAAAAACCTCAGAACCACCAATCAAAAAGCCTGGCAATGTAGTGGACAGTACTATGTCCCACTGCAGCTGCCCAGAGCTCTAAAAGAGACTCGTGCTGCATACGCTTGTCCAGAAAAGGTCAGACTTCTAAATACTGAATCTTTTCCTACTGACTATATATTGCTTTCTTACCATTATAAGTCAAAAAGATTATAAGGAAAATAATTGTATGTTGGGGACCATCTGCGTATCGAATCTTTCTTGTACATAAAGGTCATAACGCAAACCGTTACTTCAAAAAATTGTGCAATTGTTATTTCAAAAGGTATGTGCATTTGTTTAAATGTTGCCAAATGTCCCACTGTAGTGGCTGTAGTCCTCTTACAAATGATTGGGAGGGATGCGGATATTTTGTTGTGTCTCCAGTGTCCACTTTCTCCATGGTAGAGCTAGAGAGATGGCTCAGTGCTTAAGTGTGCTTGCTGCTCTTGTAGAGACCCAGGAACCGGGCTTATTTTTTAGCACTACCTGTAACTTTATCTCCAGAATCTGAGGCCACCCCCCCCCCAGGCACTCACACACAAGTGGCATAAAGATATGTTTTATAAAAAAAAAAAATCATTCTTATGTTTATTCACAATCAGCAATCTACATTTATTAACCTGAGTCCCGTTAAGAAATAGACAGCTATGATTTATACAAATTGGAGCTGTCATTGCTTTTATTATTATTGCCGATGCTGGGGTTCATTTGCCCAGTATTGTGGCTGATGATAATTTCCATTGTGAAAGTGCTTTATTATTTCTGTCTCAGTGATATTTCAAAGGTTTCTTTTCGTGCACGGACAATTGGGTAAAACATATGCTAGCCTGCTCCTCCATCTGACCTTGATTATGTCTTTCAAATGCATCATCTGGCTTTAGTAATTCTTCATGGACTTGTGTCCTCTGAGCTTTCTGGTTTGTTTTTCTCTTTCTTGTTATTTTTTTTCCTTACCTCATTTGCTGTTCTGAATTTGAGAGGTTACAGATGTCTGCTGTAAGTTGTGGGTAGTCCCTGAACATTCTGAATCACCTCCTTTCTGTGGGAATACCAACTTTGACAGAGCTTTTCTACTTCCTGGAACATGGAGTTGTCATTAGGTAATTCAGGGTCCTCTCTGATTTTTCAAGTTCTTGTGTCTTTTCTGTGTGATAGAAAGTGAGTTGTGAGTTTCTGTAAGAAGTATATTTTTAAAAAATACTAACTTGAGTTCCCTCCCCCAGAATTAAGTTTAAACCTTACCTATTTAAACACGACAAAGAAAATTTTATCTATTTGTCATTCTCTCTATCTGCTGGTATTTTGAGCTCAGTGGTCTCAACACTGAGATGTACCATAACGTAGCCACGGAACCAATAATGAAAATAACCATGTTAATAAAATAAGACAGTCAGAAAAACAAATATCACATGTTCTTTATAATATAGAGAATATAGATATAAATTTACAACAGAGAGAGAAAGAGAGATAACTCACATGAAAGTAGAAAAGGAATGATGATGGGGAAGATGTCTAAATAGAGGGGGAGGAAGGGAATAGGAGAAGTAATATATATATAGGACATGAAAGCAGGACAAACTATTTGGGGGTAGAAGGATGGTCAGCAAAATAGCATAAGGGTGATGGAGGGCAGCAGAGACAGAAATAAAAACAAAGTAAAATGATATATATGCATGAAAATATCACAATGAAGCTCATTACCAATTATGCTGACTAAAATTAATTAACAAATTAATTAATGAAAATGTTTTTGGTAATGGCTTTCTAAAGAAAATTTACTTTTCATTGTTCATGCTCCAAATATTTCTCCTTACCCCCTGCATGTTGAGATTCCTATTGCCACCCACTTTCGTTCCTCTCTGTCAAATATGCTTACTGACCCACTGAACAAAGTTTTTACACATGACTATAACTAAATGCCTTGAGAGGTTTTCGCAAAAGGAGTTGGTTCTTCTTCCTTTGGAGAGTTAATTAACTCACACTATTGGCTCTTGTCAAAGTCTAGACATTGCTGAATTAGGGGAACTAAACATTGCAAATAATGATGTGTTTTTTGCCATCAAGAAGTGTAATGTTTGAGAGTGCAGGATTTGAAGTTGGACAGATGAGGAATACACAGTCTTGGGTGAGTTACACTAAACCTCTGTTGTTTCATACGTGAAATAATTATGATTTCTCAGGTCCTAATTTAACTCAAAAAGCTGGACTTGTCTTAAGTAAAAATAAATCTGTGAGGAGCCTTTTCCTTGGAGCTTAGACAGATTGTCTCCCTGGCCACATTTGATTTTTGTGGTGTGTCCAATTCTTGGCCACCAGTCTTTAAAACCTGGATGCCTAACACCGTTGCAGCGATTCTGTGCTTCGTGTCCACGTCAAAATGAGCCTGTGCACTTGTTTTATATCTCTTGAGTAAAAGTCAGTAGCTGTATCGGATATTTGGAGGCGGGATTACACTGCATGTGATTAGTCGGGGGAACACCAAAACTGACAAAACAAACCCAAAACGGGAGAGTCTCGGTGTTATTCACATACCACTTGGTTCAGTATGGTTGGGGTAGGATGAAGCACAATGCCTCGCTCAGGCTATTTCTGCCATGGGCAGACTGAATACAATCAGTGTGGTTCTGACAGCAAAGGATGCAAATTTTATGCCCCTTCTTAGGGCATGTTAGCTAAAGGAGGAGTGGAAGTATGTGTGCTATGGAAACTTTGGCACACTGGATATACAGATAGGTCCATCTTCAGGTGGGAATATTGAGTGATAAGTGTCACACTGGATAACTCCCAGCTAGATTTATTGTAGTGACATTAATACTAGATTTTCAAAAGAGGTAACACATATTGTACACTCCTTATTAGTAGTATTTGCAGGACTTACAATAGAAACCCTGGAGAGTAGTTTGGCTTGCTGTAGCTGCCCAGACTGTTGAATGACAGTTTTGTGTGTATCCTTAGAAGCCGGTTCCCGCTCTTGCCTTCTTTCTTCCTGAAATTCACTTTTCACTGATCTTTTATTTCTATTTGTCCCCTTGAACTATGCCAGGGAGGACTTGCATAATGGGCCTAGGTTATAGTAGCCCATAGTCTGTTTCACTATTATTACTACAAAATTTTAAGTGGATTAATCATTGGATAAAAAACTTGCATTAATTACGTGTTCAAAAAATAGTGAAGATTGGGGCCAAGGAGTTCGTTGTTTTTTTTTTTTTTTTTTCCTGAGGTTAAAGCATTTTCTGTGCAGAGAAGAAAAATGAAGTTAAGATCCCACAAATTCAAGTAAATGCTGGGTGGGTGTGGGAGTTCCCATATATACCTGCCTCAAAAGGCAGAGACAGTGGATCCTCAGGCCAACTTGCTAAAGAGGCTAGCTACGTCAGTGAGCTCTAGGTTTGATTGAGAGACTCTCCCTCAGTGAGGACAGTATAAGAACAACAAACAGTATCGGCCTCTGGGCTTCAACATGCATAGTCTGACGCATGCACATGTACCCTCTCCTACATAACCCTTACACATGTAAGCACACACAGACATGCACATACCTCCACACAAAAAGAACAAAGATTAGTTAAGATTGACAATTTTGGTAAAGCTTTATGGAAGACCAACATACTCAATATATTCAAAATTTTCATATCATTACTCCTTCTCATCTCTACATAGAGAGATTAAAAAGACTCTGACTACTCAGTGAATATGATAGTCATTTGTTGACAATATGGTATGCAAGGTTACTTAGAGATATGGAGACCAAAGACAGGGAATGTCAGGGTATAGAATTTGGCTTGGACTGCTTCTTTGATTGGTCCGAGTATAGCTTCTAAGAAGTATGGGAGAGGACTGTCAGCACAGTCATAAAAGACACATAGCCCCTCCATCCATATCTATACTTGAGAGAACAATAGTATATCAGATTAGTTCATTGGAAGACACAGAACGTAGTCTTATTTTGTCTGAGATTGTGTAAAACAAGATAATGAATCAAATGATAATTTCCATAAAACCACTAAAATATCTCGATGTTTTCTTATGAGTTTGGAGATCCTTATGACTGGCTGGAAGTATTTCAGTCTTCTGAAATGATAAATTAACATAATTTGTTGCCTTGGAATCTAATGCAGGGTAGAAGCAATTTAATTAAGACCTAATGATACTTGCATCAAATGGAAGTTATTCAGCCTTTTCCTCACACACATTTTTTTTTTTTCAAACAGACTTCTCCCAAATCTGTGTCATTGTAAGTTTGTAAGGACATATTTTTCCTTTTGTCTCTTGCAACATATGGTTTTCTACTTATGGAAGAAATAACCAGGAAAAACTGTGTCTTTTTACCGTTTGGGCACTACTGCGTGTCTGATCCTGTGTGGTCTTCCTGGTTCCTATTTCTCTCCTCCTCTTTGTTTCCATGAAATTGATCCTATCTTCAGAATATGAAAGGCTCTGGAAGCTCATTACACATTAGTGCCTTTGGGACAAGTACAAAACACAGAGCAATATGGATGCAAAGGATGCTTCACCTCCCAGATTGCTGAAAGGTAGATTAAATGAAATTGAATAGATGCCCTAGCTTTTTTGCCTTTGGTGCCAATGAAGTATTATTACATACTGCTCTCTAAAAATTCTTAATGGTATTCGAATGAATGGTGCTATAAACTAGGGCTACAGCAATCAGAATGATAATCATGCAGAAAGTATGTCCCAGTGTCAAATGAAGCTCATGGTAGCATAGGAATTGGGTGTTTGTGAGCTCATCTGATGAGGCAAAGGAAGAGACTGAACTTGTGAGGTGACTTGGTTAAACAAATTATAAAAGAAGACCACATGTGAAACTATGGGATGTGAGATGACTATGTCATGCTTAAAAGTAAAATCAGACTAAACTTGTTTTAAATTCTTGAAGCATGACTTAGCAGCTACATAGAATAAAGTACACGAGTCCATTACTATCTGTCATGGTTTGAATGAATACGCTCTCCATAGGTTTACTTGTTTGAATACATGGTCCTGAGTTGGTGGACCTGTTCGGGAAGGATTAGGAGGCATGCTACTGTTGGAGGAAGCATGTCACTGAAAATGAATTCTCAAAAGACTCATACCATCCCCATCCTCTCTCTCTCTCTCATTTGTAGATCAAGATGTGGGCTCTGAGTTGTTTGTGTCCAATGCCATGCTTTTATTCTGCCATAACGGACTCTAATACTCTAAAACAGTAAGCCAAATTAAATATTTTTTTTACAAGTTACCTTAGTCATGATGTTTTGTGACACCAATAGAAAAGTAACTAAGAAGTTGACACCAGTAGTAGGGCATTTTTCTGAAGAACTTGGCCATGATGATTTTTGGAGGAATGTGGAAGGTTTTGGGACATTGAACTAGAAAAGTAGTTGCACTCTATAAACAGAGCTTGGCAGGCCATTTTAGTAGGCCATTTTCATTAAAGAAAATAGTGCTGAGAGCTGTGTAGATGGGTTGTGCAGGCTCAACAAAAGAGGTTTCAGAGGGGAACAATGTTGGCCATAGGGCTAGGGACCATTCATGTTATAGTTTGGCAAAGAATGTGGCTATATTCTGCTCTTATCCTAAGAATTCACCAGGGGTTAAACTGAAAGGTAATGGACTAATTTCTTTGGTAGAGATTTTAAGGCGGACTAATACTGACTCTGTTAGATGGGTATTAGTCATCATTCCTACACAGGTCTACCCTGAAAAAGAACAAATGGGAACAAAAGGAAATGCAAAATGTGCATCTTAAAAAGAAAAAAGAGCACCAAGATATTTAATATTGGAATCAAATCAGGTGGTGAAAGAGAAAAGAAGATCAAGGTGAGGATTTTTCCAATGGGATAAAGGGCAGGATTCCTGAGGACAAGACTGGACCCAGATAATCCTGCAATGTATAGAAGGAAAGACCTAAGAAGTTTTCTGCTCTTAAATACACACACACACACACACACACACACACACACACACACACACACACAATATTGTCATGTGTGATTCAAGGGACATAGTTCACTCCACACTAGTAACTGAACTTTGCAGTGTCATCCACACAGTTCTGGTTTGCAGTCATGAAGGATCCATGAGTTAGGGAGTTGTAGACTCTTCCTCTGAGGTTAAGGGGGATGAATGAAGTCTGGTGTGTGCATAGAGGTCCTGAGGCCATTTAGTGAAGCTAGGAAAGGGAAGCCTCAATTATGGTAGAGACCCTAAGATGTTAGACGTTAGGCATACCAGGGCTGTGGTATCCATGCCAAGGAGAGCAGCACACAGGAAATGGAACTAGCCCAAGAGAGACAAGTGTACTGCAGGGAGAAAAGCTGAAGGAGTGGAATCATCTAAGCTCTCTCATGTTAGGCATAGATACAATACTTGCCCTGATGATTTTCAGGCTTGCCCTGGTCTAATATTTCCTTACTAAGCTCCAATTCTTTCCTTTGGGGAAAGGTGAAGTATATTTTGTACCATTGCATACTAGAAGTGTGTAATTTCCATTGTGATTAAGGGGGTTGCAATTAAGAGACTGACTTGAGTCTTAGAAAACCCTTTGGACTTTAAAACAGTGTCGAGACTGTGAAAGACTATGGGGAGTTTTGAATTTAGAATAAATATACTTTGCATTATGATATGGTTATGAGCCTGTGGGGGCCAGGGAGTGGAATATATTGATTTGAATGAAAATGGTCCTCATAGTCTCATACGTTTGAATACTTAGTCCCCAGTTGGTGTTACTCTTTGGGAAGGATTGGATATAGTCTTGTTGGATGAAGTCTGTCACTAAGGATGGGCTTTGAGTTCTCAAAAGGTTCCTGCCATTCTCAGTGTGTTCTCTGTGTCTTTCTCTAGCTTGTGGATCAAAATTTGATCTCTTAGCTGTCCCTTTTGCTAAGCCTTTGCTCCGCCATCATTTACTCTAGCCCTCTGAAACCATAGATCCAATTAAATGCCTTTTAAAATAAGTTGCCTTGATTACGGTATTTTGACACATCAACAGAAAGGTAACTAAGATAGTCTTTTAGCCTATGTTACTCATTTACAAAAATTATTTATTAAAACAAACATCCCTAGAGGATTTGTTGTAGGTGTTATATTAAACAATGCCACAGGCTCTGCTAAATTAATAAATATATGCTAGCTGTTTTTTTGTGTGGATTACACACTTTTTTTTTTTTACATGACAAGACAAAATACAAGGCCAAAGCTCTCACACCAAGGCTTGACAAGGCAACCCAAAAGGAAAAAAAGAACTCCGAGAGCAGGCGAACAAGTCAAAGGCACACTGGCTTCCACAGTTAGGAGTCCTCCCTAAAATACCAAGCTAACAGTCAAAACATCTATGCAGAGGGCCTGGGGGAGACCCCACATCCCCTTGCTTAACATTTCAGTCTCTCTGAACCCATAGATGCCCCGCTTCTTTGACTCAGCGGGTGGTGTTCTCTGTTATCTCTGGCCCCTACAGTCTGCCCATCCCTTCTGCGGGATTCCAGAGCTCTGAGGGGAGGGACAGACAGAAACCTCCAATTTAGACTCTCTCCGTGGAATGTCTGTGTGTGGGCCCCTGCTTTCACGCCTGTCCTTGAGATGAATACTTTTAAGCAGCAAACTCTTCTTTAAATGATCCAGTGTGTGCGTGGAGACCCGAGATTGCCTGTGGTCACTAGTGAAGGGATACACCATTCACTTGCTTGGAACTGCAGCAGAATTCTGGGTTGTGCACCAAAAGCATGAAGGGTTTAACTTGGCATAAAATAACCAGAATAATTTGGAAAAAACCAAAAAACCTTTTTTTCTCCTTGGGCATGTGAATCACTCACGTTCTTTAGAATGTGATCTAGAAATGCAGAAGAAAGAAAGAAAGAAAGAAAGAAAGAAAGAAAGAAAGAAAGAAAGAAAGGAAGGAAGGAAGGAAGGAAGGAAGGAAGGAAGGAAGGAAGGAAGGAAGGAAGAAAGAAAGAAAAAAAGAAAGAAAGAAAAAACAAGATACAATAGAGTGGGGCATAGGTGTGCTGTTAATATACTTGAGGACTTTCCCAATCTGGAAGGCGTGGTGGTTTTTGTTTGTTTGTTCTGTTTTTTTTTTTTTTTTTTTTTTTTTTTTTGTCAGCTTGACACAAATATAGACATATCTGGGAACAAGGAATCTTAATTATGGAAATACATCCATAAAACTGGCCAGTGAGCAAGTCTTTGAGGTCTGTTTTTTCTTTTCTTTTAATTTTTTATTAATGATCAGTGTGGGAGGGTCCAGCTCACTGGGTGTAGCGATACCCCTGGAGAGTTGGTCCTGGATGGTATAAGGAAGCAGGCTGAGCAGGTTAAGAAAGCAAACTAACAAGGGCTATCCTGTAAGCTCTGTTTCTTCCACAGTTTCTGATTTAGTTTCCTGCCTCCAGTCTCTACCCTGAATTCCTCCAGTGATGGAGTGTGGAGAGTTAGAAGGTGAAAAGAAATACTCCATATCTTTTTTTTCCCATAATGTTGAGGGTCTCAGCTGATCTTCTGGTGAGGTGTAAACAATGCTGAAATCACTTTCCTAGTGATGTTTTGAGGACATGTATAATTAAATTGTTGGTGTCTTTTTGAGTGTGCAGATAGATCTGACCATCCATAAAGAAGATGTAAAGGACACAGAAATAACAAAAGCAAACCAGTAACAATTTCACTGTGATAGAAACGCTTACTGCTCTAAGAATTTTTACTCTTTCACTAAGCTAGTGAGTTCATACTAGTAATTCTTTTAAAAACATGATTCGCTGTGGCAAATCTTCAGAGAGGCAATGAATAAATATGGACAGTGTCATGTCTATCTAGCTGCCACCTTTGGTTGCATTAATGGTGACAAAAGAAAATACTGATTAAAATTAAAATTGGGATTTTTATGTAGCAAAGCTTAAGGAAAAACTATGTAAAGTCATGAGTGGGAAACTGTGTATCTAGTTTCAGAGCTAATTTCCTTCATATAACCCTATTTTTAATTTCCTGATTTAGAGTCAATCTTTAAGTATCATTTTTCTCTTTCTGAGCTTTATTGTCTGAATTGGACTTAAATATTCATTTGAGATTCTTTGATTTTGATGTGAAGTGAACATCTTTATTGAAGAAAATTTTACATAGTGATCATTTGTCTGAATTATGGTGCCTTATCCTTAGAAAATAATTGCGACAGTGACAAAGTTAGCTAACACTTGCGTATTACTTTCTCTTGTGATGTGTCTGGCTTTCTTCTGGTTGTTTCTTATAAATCACGGTAATAATAAACAGGAAACTCCAGAACAGTTTCAGTCTGTAAGTAATGCAGCTTTGTACTAAAATCAGTATTTAATCCACCTTTTTTTTGTGTGTGTTTAACTAGCTGTGATTATTTTCATATAAAGCTCCACAGAGCATGAGAAATGAACACCTTTGAAAACTATATTTCTTCTTCTTCACGAACAATAAAGGTTATACCAGTAAAAGTTTTATTACAGCTTAGCATTGTGACTTGGAAGATTTGGAATTTTCAAAGGTCTTTGACTCCCCCTGTGTCCAGTGATTTGTTATGAGCTCATTTCTCATTCCTTTTGGCCCATCAGCCTGGGTTCAGATGTCAGTTCTCCCATCTGTTAGCTGCACAATGGACCTGTGGTGAGTTATTTATATTTCTGAGCTCAGTGTTCTTGCATGTGAAATGGGAATGGTCTTACCCACTTCAGATGATTGTGGTCAACAGGAAGAACAATATTTTCCTTATGGCAGGTTCCTCATGAGCATTTTAAAATATGTATGTGCTCAGAGGCTCGTTTGACAGTATTGCTACAGGACAACTGCCAAGATTCTGAAGGTGATATCCTTAATGCTTGAACAAGCAAACTTTTGAAGGCCCTGTCAGTCAGTTAGTTGATGCATGAGCTTTGGCACATTGTTTAACCCAAGGCCCTCCTCCATCACTGTAAAATGGGAAGAGTCATACTGTCTGCCTGCCTCATCTGGGTGTATGAGGGCTAAATGAGATACTATTTATAAAGACTTAATGCTAAGTCACAAACTTTCCTCTCATATCATGCAGCTGAAATGAGAGTGTCTAGCCTCTTAGTGGTGGTTTTTAACTGTTTTCAAGAGTTTCCTCCTGAGCAAACTTCTGCTGGTTAGAAGGGGAAAAAAAATCAAATATCCCAGTTGCCTTAAATCTTGGTGTGGGGCCTGGAGAGATGTCTCAGTGGTTAAGAACACTTGATGACCTGGGCTGGGTTCCTGGCACTTAAGCAAAGCAGTTGTAGAGTGGCAGTGTGAGGGGACCATATATTCTTTTCTCACCTCTTCAAGCATCAGGCATGCAAATGGCACATATACATACATGCAGGCTCTCATACATGAACATAAGATCAAAATAAATAAGTCTAAATCCTGCTCTGACATTCTGATTTTAGAGAGGGCCTCATCTCCAGGAAAAGTGCACAGGCGTTCAGATTATTCAGTGTTTCTGACATTTTTAATAGCTTCTCTCCGAGGTGGGAGCTGAGGGAACAGAAAAGAGGGCCTAGTCTCTCGGAAAGACAAGAGTCTGGGCCTCTAGACATGGTTCCTAGTGGATCCATTGTCCTTCCAGGTATTCCTGGCCGACTGCCTTTCATGACTGAGGTTCTAACTAGTCGTGTCACATGAAAGCTGGTGTCTTTGGGGCTGGTGGAGTTCAGACAGTCCCCCTGATTCTTTTGGAAATTAATGGTGTAATCACTCTTAGTGTGGCCCAGACATGATAAATCTAGGCACCATTTCAGGGAAAGATGCTAGGCAGGCTCTCTGTACGCAGCCTCTGCGACAAGACTTCCTTGTTCCTCACCAGGCTTCCTAGACTCCTGAATAAGAACACAGGCAGCATTTTCTCATCCCTTTAGCACATCTCTATCTGCATAACATTGTGCTAAGACACATACCACACTGCCCTACTCATTTTTCCTTTCTACCACCCTCACAGTCCCTGGCTTGGATGAGGGAAACTTTCTCATTAGAAACTTTCTTATTCTGTGACATATCTCTCCTGATCAAGGGAGAACTCAAGTTCTTCCATAGGTGAAAGATAACAAGTAGGTTTAAATATTCTTCCTTAAGACAATGCATTAGCAAGGCCTGCACAGACTCTATTTTCAGCATCATACTCTGAACATTAACCACATCTTCTCTTTGCAATAAAGTTGTTTTGTACTCAAAAAGCAGAAATAGAGCACAACAATATTTTTTAAAATATAAAACTGAAGTTGGCAAACTTTACTGCAATGGTGATTAGGATGTTCCCTAGTAAGGGGAACAGGGACTATCTCTGACATGAATTCAGTGACAGGCTCTTTAAACACCTCCCAATATTGGGGGCAGGCTTACCAGGCCATAGAGGAGGAAAATGCAGCCAGTCCTGATGGGACCTGATAGGCTAGGGTTAGATGGAAGGGGAGAAGGACCTCCCCTATCAGTGAACTTAGAGCGGAGCATGGGAGGAGGTGAAGGAGGGAGGGTAGGATTGAGAGGGGATGACGGAGGGGGCTACAGCTGAGATACAAAGCGAATAAACCGAAATAACTAATAAATAAAAAGAAAAAAGATGTAACTGGGAGCAAGGTCAGTTTTTACTTGTTACTGGTTGTTTTACACTGGAAAGCATATAGTTTCTGATATAATGATAACAAAGACAGCTCGTAACTTTTGGAGCATTGTAAAATTTATATTATAAATGTACATAAACTCTGCGTCTTGCATTCTTGCTCCCCATGTCTATCTTTGTCTCTCTAGCCACACAGGTTTTTTTTTTTTTTTTTTTTCTGGAAAATAAGCTGATTTCCTATTTAGAGGTTTTGTAATTTTTTTTTCCATCTTGGTATCTTCTCAGTTTTCCTCTTATCTTGAGGGCCTACCTTCAATGCTGTGATCTCAATTTGGTTACTACCCAAACAAAGTAGCCATCCCATTCCAGTTACTTTTACATTGCATGAGTCATTTGAAAATGTCTTTAGACCCATATCTACTGCAATATTATATTATATTATATTATATTATATTATATTATATTATATTAT